>NC_064457.1:300000-600000 GCF_023343835.1 Lagopus muta
GGACGGCTCTGCTGTCAGCCACGTGCCAGCCCCGCGCGGCCCTGCTGACGTGTCGCTTCGGGCTGTCTGCAAAAATCAAACCGCTTTCTGGGGGAAGTGAGCCCGTGCTGAGGCTCAGTGGTTCTCTGTGCCTGTGCTTCCTGCACAGCTTGCTGTCCCCTCGTTAGGCTGAGTTTGATTTCTATTGATGCCGCTCACTTGCAAATTGCTCCTTCCTCGTTTCTGTTGCTTCCTGGCAGTCTCCGCCTTCCGCACTTACTGTAAGCTCTGCAGCTCCTTCCCTGCCCTCGGGAGCAGGCGCAGGGCTGACTGCAGGGCGTGCAGAAGGGACTGGCAGCAGATCAAAGCCCCGGCCTTGTTGCTGCGACCTGCGTGCCCAAGCCTCTTCCTCTTCCCCCTGGCACGAAGGTAGGAAGGCTTTGGGAAATGGTGCCTCTCTAGGAGAAAGTTTAGCTGAAGCCGGGTGCTTGGGAAATGTTTTTTTCCAAGGAAAGCGAGGCTTTGTGCCTGTGTCTAACAGTTCTGTGGGTTTGTACAGCCCTGAGATCCTGCACAGGAATGGGAGAGGCTGGAGCTCAGCAGCCAGGCTCTCTGCTCTGCTCTCAGATGTTTTGGATTAACTCTGAAAGGAGGATGAGTCAGGATGCAGGCGTTCTCAGCTCCCAGCTGGGGCAGTGCAGTGGAACTTGCCCTGCTCTTGCGTGCGGGTAGATTTCCAGCCTGGAGCCCTGATGGGTGCTTGCTGGCCAGTCTGCTGCCCACCATGTTTGCTGCAGGGCCCCTGAGGAGAGGGCAGGCTCCTGTGCAAACGCTGTGGTGTGAGCACTGCTTTTCCCTACTGCCCTGCAAGCTGCACCAACTCGTGCCCTTTAGTCCCTCAGTGGCAGTGTGCTTTGGGTTTATGGTTCCACCTCTTCTCAGCACAGGTCCCAGTGCTGAGCTGGGAGCTGGCAGCCACTTCTTGCAGGAGGCTTTCCTCGCTGCGGCTTGGCTGGGAGCTGCAGATCAGCATCATCCCAGGGCTTATGGCAGACTGGGGGCTGCGGGGAGGCTGGTCGTGTCACAGCGAGAGCTGTGCTGCTGGTGACCTGTTTGTCACAGCAGGCAGTGGTGGCTGTGAGCAGAGCCTGAGCCCTACCAGTGTCAGACCTCATCTGGTGGGGTAAACAGAAAACCTTTCTGGTGCTCAAAATGGAGGGGAGTGCATCTCCCATAGCAAGTGGCTGTGTTGCACTGTGTTCCTCGCTGAGACAGATGCACGTCATCTTGCCTCTGGATTGTCAGTGCAGGAGAATTGGAGTTGGCTGTTGGAGCCGTGCTGCATGCTGGGCATCAGGTGGTGAGGGCAGGCAGGCACAGCCCTCGTGCCGGTTCAGTGCAGAGCTCAGCCCTGTGGGCACAGCTCAGCACGCTGCTGCCTTGTAGACCTGCCCCGTTCCCCTTCCTGGGGTCAGCCTGAGCCAAGCCGTGGGTTGTGCAGGAGGGTCCAGGGGCACCGTGCTGACCTGCCTGTCCCCACAGGGTTCCGGAGCCGGCCAGGATGGCGCAGTGGAACCAGCTGCAGCAGCTCGACACGCGGTACCTGGAGCAGCTCCACCAGCTTTACAGCGACAGCTTCCCCATGGAACTGCGGCAGTTCCTGGCCCCGTGGATTGAGAGCCAGGACTGGTAAGGCACTGCCAAGCTCTGGCAAATGGACTGTGCTTTGGACCCCCAGCTGGGGGTAATGCCAGGCAGCTCTGGAGGGACTGTGCCAGCTTCTCTGAGTGCTGGGGCCTCTCTTCCTCCTCAAGATGCATGCAGTGTGAGATGGAGTGGGAGTCTGTGTGTTTGGTGTCAGACCTCAGACTAGGAGAGAGGGGGAAATACACAGCAGAGGTCGTCAGGGTTTACGTCGACCTCTGTTCTAAGCAAGGTTGAAATTGAGGTGTTCCTGTGTGCTGTCTTCCGGTGTCTGAGACACCTCTGTCTCTCTGCCCTTGTGGGAGCAGGGCCTGCTGTGGCTGCATCCCGGTGTAGCTTAGGGGTCGGTGGGATGCTGGACTGCGTGTGGGGCAGTGGGTGATGCACGGAGCCGCCCTCCCCGCAGTGCCGTGCCTCCCCTGGGCTGGGCCTAAGGACTCTGCCCTCCTCGTGCAGGGCATATGCTGCTAACAAGGAGTCGCACGCCACGCTGGTGTTCCACAACCTGCTGGGGGAGATTGACCAGCAGTACAGCCGCTTCCTGCAGGAGTCCAACGTCCTGTACCAGCACAACCTGCGGCGCATCAAGCAGTTCCTGCAGGTGAGGCGGGAGGTGACCGTTCTGTTTCCAAAGCGCAGTGGCCTCCTTGTCACGGCTCACAGACCACAGCCCTAAAGCATGCAGAGATCCCAGTAGTTACAGTTTGAAGGCTAACTCTGAGGCCCTCACTGTTTTACAGAGCAGATACTTGGAGAAGCCGATGGAAATAGCCCGCATCGTGGCTCGCTGCCTGTGGGAAGAGTCACGGCTCCTCCAGACAGCTGCCACCGCAGCCCAGGTAGGTGACCCAGGCGTCTCTCTGCCCACCCAGCAGCTCTGCGCAGTAATTGGTGCCGTCAGGAAGCTCTGGTCTGAAGCTTCCTGCATGTCTCTTTCAGGGGTGGTCAAACTGCAGGGAAGGGCAGCTGACCCTCAGCTCTCTAGGGTGCATCAGTGCTCTGTGCTGAAGTTTTTTGTTGTTGCTTAGTAAAGGGTTTAAGACTCCTTATGCAGAACCTTCTGAGGCTGGGAAGGGACTGTCCCAGAGTTGCAGCCCTGTTCTAATGCTGCTCTTGTCCCTTCTACAGCAAGGGGGACAGGCGACGCATCCAACAGCAGCTGTAGTGACAGAAAAGCAGCAGATGCTGGAGCAGCATCTGCAGGATGTAAGGAAGAGAGTGCAGGTAAGTGTGCTGCCCGGGCACCTTCTTCCCCTGGTACTAGGAGCACTGTGGTGATGTTGTACTTTGAACGAATTCCATCTCTTGCCTTGCAGGATCTGGAGCAGAAGATGAAAGTGGTGGAAAATCTCCAGGATGACTTTGATTTTAACTACAAGACTTTGAAAAGCCAGGGAGGTAATGAAGTTCATTAACATCTGGCAAGCCAAAGTGCGTTCCTGCAAGGAAGCATGCTGGAGGGCATTTTTCAGCCCTCTCAGTCCTCCTCTTCAAGCCTGAGGGGTGGGTTAGTCTTAGGGCATTTGCATGGCAATTGTAGAAAGTGACAGAAACAAAAAAAACAGGCTGACAGGGCCTGCAGGGAGCTGAACCAGAGCTTTGCCTGTGAAAGGAGAATGGCATGGGAAGGTGATAGTGCTGCTGTGTATGCAGAACTGCCAGAAAGGTGCTTGGAGGCAGTGCTGGCAGAGGCTGTGTGAGATCAGTGCTTAACTGTTGATGGCTTTCTAGAATTTCTTGCTCCTTTCTAGTCAGCTGTGCGGTCTCCAGTGTGATGTTTGGGAGGGTAGGAGGTACATTTGTTTGGCTGAAGCCTTGTGTCCTCCGCACAGACATGCAGGACCTGAATGGAAACAATCAGTCGGTGACGCGTCAGAAGATGCAGCAGCTGGAGCAGATGCTCACAGCGCTGGACCAGATGCGAAGGGTACGTGGTGCTGCTGGCCTCCCAGGTCCCTCTGGGGTGTCAGTGTGCTCTTATTCTGGGGTATGGGTTTGAGTCTCGTGTGGGTAGAATTACGAGAGTAGCACTGGCCGTACAGCAGTGGGCAGCTCCATTTCTTGTGAACGTAGGACTTTGGGTCTTGGAGGGTGTCGGAGTGCTGAAGGCCCTGCTTTCTGGTTTGGCAGGGTATTGTGAGCGAGCTGGCAGGACTGCTGTCAGCCATGGAGTATGTGCAGAAGATGCTGGCAGATGAGGAGCTGGCAGACTGGAAGAGACGGCAACAAATTGCCTGCATTGGTGGCCCACCAAATATCTGCTTAGACCGGCTCGAGAACTGGTAAGACTCATCGGTCCCTGGAGAGGCAGCAATCAAACACCTGCAGCAGAAAGGAGTTCTCTGCCTTTGGTCACATCCTTGCAAAATGGCCACTGATGCCTGCAGTTGTAAATGTAATCTGGTAGCCACACTTATGCTTGGTAGTGGACAATAATGCTGGATTCATTAGCTCGAGGTTTGTGAGATTGTAAGGTTGATGGCTTGCGTGGCTGTTCCTGAGCTCTTGGTTGGTACGACTGCAGAACTTTGGTTCACACAGGTTTCTTTCATAGTGTGTGGCCTAGAAAAATGTGCTGAGCTGTGGGCATATTCTGTTCTCTGCTGGTTTGGTACAGCGATTGTCCTCTCTTGCAGAAGTGAGGGGAGGAGGGCTCTGTGGGCTGGGACCGTGCAGGACTTGGCAGCCAGAGCTAATGCTGGTTCTTCCTACTCCCTAGGATAACCTCTCTTGCTGAATCACAGCTCCAGACCCGGCAGCAGATCAAGAAACTGGAAGAGCTGCAGCAGAAGGTGTCCTACAAGGGCGACCCAATTGTCCAACACCGGCCAATGCTGGAGGAGCGGATCGTGGAGCTGTTCAGGAACCTGATGAAAAGGTGCCGAGGGAGCTGTGGGCTCTTCCTTAGTTACAGGCAGTGAAGGGGTGAGCGCTGTGTGCTGGGATGGGGCTGAGGTTTGACTGCATTTCTTTTATCTTCTCCTACAGTGCTTTTGTGGTGGAGAGGCAGCCCTGCATGCCCATGCATCCTGACCGGCCTCTGGTCATCAAAACCGGTGTGCAGTTCACCACCAAAGTCAGGTGGGTCGCTGGCCCCTGCGATTCCTCTGTGCAGGAAAGGAAGCCATGCAGGGTGAATGCAGCATCCGTCTCCCAGGAGGTGCTGGTTCAGATGCAGCCTTCAGTTTGCCCGGGGAGTGCTGGTGCTGGGAAGGAATGGCTCCCTGCTGGAGTGAAGCCTGGGTGACTCAGTGTGGGGATGGTGGTTGTTGGCTGGGGCTCTATTGTATTCCTGGAGACAGCTGGGGTTCTGGTAAATCCCACTGTGGGGGCAGACGACAGGAAGTGTCAGTGTGTCCCTGCCAGAAGCCTGTCTTCTGGCCTGTGTTCTTCACCAGCTTCTGCAGAAATTGCTGCTCTGACACAAGGCTCTGCCTACAGCTTCATTACCATCTCACAGCTGTGCCCCAGTTGCTTCCTTGGCAGAAGAAACGCAGGTGGTTTAGAGTAGTCTGCCTGGAGTGGGCAGTCAGTGGCCAAAACAAACTCCTTATGGGGCTTGGGAGAACCATAGGTCCATGGCAGTGTGCTGCATGCCAAAGGAGTTGGGTTGTGCTGTGTCCTGGTGGGCTTGTTGGGGTGAATGATGCTGTCTGCTGTGGAATGTGTGCAGCACTGCTGTGCATCCAGCTCTTCTGTGCTGTGTTTATCTCAAGTTGTTCACATGTTGTGATGCTGGTGCTGACAGTCTGTCTGCTGACTCTTTCCAGATTGTTGGTGAAGTTTCCAGAGCTGAACTATCAGCTGAAAATCAAAGTCTGCATTGACAAGTGAGTCCTGTGCTCTGATCCTGGAGGTGCTGGGTGTGGTTACTGCAGTCAGACTTGCTCCTGCTGCCCCTGAGTGGGGCTGCATCCATGCACTGGGGGACAGTGTGACCTTAAAGGAGAGAGTATAGGGTGGTGGTGGGCCCCCAGGATTCATTCATAGGCTGGAGGGCCTAGTGGGACTTGATGCAAACCCCACTCACGCAGCCATGGCTGTGACTGTTTTTTCTCTTTCCTTTCTCAGGGACTCTGGTGATGTTGCAGCACTTCGGGGGTAAGTGCAGTGGTTTCTTTTTTTCTTGCCTTTTTTTTTTTCTTTCACTTCTGCTTTTAATGTTGGCAAATGTTCTACTACGCATTTGGTTCGAGAGGCCATCCGCCGTGCTGTATCTTTTCTCTTCTTAGGTCCCGGAAGTTTAACATCCTGGGGACAAACACCAAGGTCATGAACATGGAGGAGTCAAATAACGGCAGCCTCTCAGCAGAGTTCAAGCACCTGGTAGGTGCCACGGGGCCTCAGGCTGCTCCTGTGGCGGTGTGACGTGGTGCTGTTGCTGTAGCCTGTTCCTTCCCTTTGCAGACCCTGCGGGAGCAGCGGTGTGGTAATGGAGGCAGAGCCAACTGCGATGTGAGTGGGGAGGGGACCCTGGCTGGGAGAGCCCCTTACTGGCAGCTGTGCTCACGGCAGCCGTAGCAGTCTGTGTCCCATTCCCCGCCAGGCAGCTGAGCCACAGGGGAAGCAGGAATTGCTCTCACAGAGCTGGCTGTGGCACCTCTGACACGTGGCAGCTGCCAGCTCAGCTCTCCCTGCCCGGGTCTGAGAGTGCTGTGTCAGGCTGAAGGCAGATGTCTGCTGTGGGCTCACTGTGTTCTGTTCCACCCCCAGGCTTCACTGATTGTGACTGAGGAGCTGCATCTCATCACCTTTGAGACTGAGGTGTACCACCAGGGGCTGAAGATCGATCTGGAGGTGAGCAGGGGTGCTGCTGTGGGCTGTTCCTTGCTGCAGAGGAGCAGCTCTGGGAGGCAGATCTGCTGTGCGTCGCCCTGCCTGAGTTGCATCCTGCTCTGTGCTGGTTGTGTCTGCCTTTCTATGCTGGGGAGCTCACTGGGAGGGAGCATGAAGCTCAGGTTGTGGGTTGCAGTGGAGTGTGCTGCAGGGTGGGGGAGGCTTTGGCTAGATGTGGTATCAGCCATTGCTGTGTGGCTGCACCCTTCCTAGGGCCTTCATGACGCAGAGAATGGAGGGAATGGACACCCTCCTGACAGCTGGGGGCTGCTGTCCTGTGGGGCAGTGCAGGATTTGGTGACGAGTCTCAGACTTCAGTCGTGTCCTATCTTTGCAGACCCACTCGCTGCCTGTGGTTGTCATCTCAAACATCTGCCAGATGCCTAATGCCTGGGCATCCATCCTGTGGTACAACATGCTGACCAACAACCCCAAGGTAGGAGCTGGATCCAGGGGGTGGCTGGTGAAAGTGTGAAGCTTTTCTTGGGTCAGGTATCCTGGCAGCAAGGCAGAGGCTCGCTCAGGCCCATCAGCAGGGCTGGAACAGGACCTGGCCTTGCTTCTGTCCCTTTTTCTGCTCAGGGCTGTGTTCTCTCTTGTACAGAACGTGAACTTCTTCACCAAGCCACCCATTGGGACGTGGGACCAGGTGGCAGAGGTGCTGAGCTGGCAGTTCTCCTCCACCACAAAGCGTGGTCTCAGTATCGAGCAGCTGACAACCCTGGCAGAAAAACTTCTAGGTAACTCAGCATCGGTGTCCTGTCTATCCCTGCCACTTGTGGCAGCTCCCCACGAGCAGTTAGATTTGGGAAGGAAGCTGTCCTTTTTGGTGTTGCTCCCTGAAAACTCTTTGGAGGAGCAGCCATAGGCACATGTTGACAGTCCTGTTCTCTGTCAGGGCCAGGTGTGAACTACTCTGGCTGTCAGATCACCTGGGCCAAGTTCTGCAAGGTATAATTCCTTCTCTTCACCCGAGTGCCTCCCCTTGGCTGTTCTCCACTCTAGTCATATTCACAGCCCCTCTGCTCTCTTCCTCAGGAGAACATGGCTGGCAAAGGGTTCTCCTTCTGGGTCTGGCTGGACAACATAATTGACTTGGTGAAGAAATATATCCTGGCGCTGTGGAATGAAGGGTGAGTCTCAGCTATTGTCAGCTTTGGTTGGGGACCCACGAGGCCTGTCCTGATGGAGGCAGTACCTTGTCCCTGCACTACCTAGCTCTCCTGGAATGCTTTTCTGTCCAGACCCTGTTGGTTCAGACTGGAAACACTTGAGGCTCCCCAGACAATCCCCAAAACATTGGTGGCTTTGCGGTGGCCAGCCCAGGTCCTGCTGCTGCCTGTCAGCATACAGAGAAGTGGCAGGATTCCTGCTCTGGAGGACCTGCCCCCATGTCTTGACCCAGCCTTGCTCCCTGCACCCAGGTACATCATGGGGTTCATCAGCAAGGAGCGGGAGCGAGCCATCCTGAGCACCAAGCCTCCAGGAACCTTCCTGCTGCGCTTCAGCGAGAGCAGCAAGGAGGGTGGCATCACCTTCACTTGGGTGGAGAAGGACATCAGCGGTACGTTGCTCTCCACCACTGCCCTGGGTGTGCTGTCTTGTTCAGCCAGCCTTTCTGGCTTCAAGGTGGGATTTGGACCACGGCTTCATCCCCCTGATGAGACATTTGTGCTCGTCACGATGGCCCCTGTCCCTGGTTAAATCTTTGAGCCCAGGCACCTTCTGCTGGTCCCTGCGTCCTGAGTGCCCCCATCCGTGTGCACTGAAGCAGGTCTGTCCTGCCACGTGCTCTGCTGGGTGCCTCGTGAGGTTGAGCACAGCTCTAGGCGGCTCTGTCCCATCTGTGCCGCCCCTGGGGAGCTGGAGAAAAGTCCATGCCTTTGCCCTAGGACTGCAGGTGTCTTGCCCTGTGTCTAAAACAGTCTCATGCAGGAAAGACTCAGATCCAGTCTGTGGAACCTTACACCAAACAGCAGCTGAACAGCATGTCATTTGCGGAAATCATCATGGGCTACAAAATCATGGATGCCACCAACATTCTGGTGTCTCCCCTGGTGTATCTGTACCCGGACATCCCAAAAGAGGAGGCATTTGGGAAGTACTGCCGCTCTGAGAGCCAGGAACACTCAGAAGCTACTGACTCAGGTAGTCGTTGATTTTCTGCGTCCCAGCGCAGCTCCTGCCTGTGGAGCAGCTGTAGGAACAGCAACCTGGTGGAAAACTGCATCCATCAGGGGATCCCGTGTTGGTCGTAGGATGGCCTGGGGACCCTGTGGGTGCGAGCAGGGCACGAGGGCTGTCTGCAGGGCTGTGAGGAAGGGAGCGGGGCTCCTCCTCCTGCAGCTGGTGACCAGGCTGCTCTCTCATTCAGGTGCTGCTCCATATCTGAAGACGAAGTTCATCTGTGTCACCCCGTAAGTGTTCCTGGAGGTATCTGTGAGCTCAGGGGAACGTTCACGTGCTCAGCCTTACCACCACTGCTTTGGGTGCCATGAGGCTCCTCGTCTGCTCAGGGGGGCACTGCAGTGGAGCTGAGCCAGGTGGCAGTGTGCTGCCTGCACTGCTGGGCTGCTCTCCCCTCCAGGGCCCCTCTGCCTTCCAGAGAGCTCCCAGCTGGCTGCACTGTGCCCTGGGGCCCGCTGGAGGGGCAGGAGGTGTCTGCTCTGTCCAGGCCCTGATTCTTTTCCCTCCTGACAGCACCTCCTTCAGCAATACCATTGACCTGCCCATGTCCCCACGCACTCTGGACTCACTGATGCAGTTTGGCAACAGTAGCGAGGGAGCAGAGGCCAACGCAGGAGGGCAGTTTGGTGAGTGGTGGCACCCAGTGCCTGAGGGTGTCCTGGTGACAGCAGGAGCTCAGGGTGCAGCCCCGTAACTCCTGCCTGGTTTTGCGCAGAGTCGCTGACCTTCGACATGGAGCTGACCCAGGAGTGCGCTGCTTCGCCCATGTGACGCGCTGTGTTGGCGCCTGCAGGACCTGCGTGGCTCCAAATCGTTCTCAGTCACATTTGCTCGGGGCCTTTTCTCGGGAGGAGCTGGGGGCTGTGATCCTTGCCACTGATTCCTTGTTTCACCCAAACAAACAGACGCCTCGCTGCAGCGGTCCTGTTTGCCCCTTTGGGAGAAAGGGGTTGAACCTTCTTCTATTTCCTTCCATAACGGTTTTTTATTATTGTTTTGCTCATTCAAGTGCCTATTAGCCTCCGATTGCAGCCTCACTTTTTACAAATGCTTCTGCAGCCCCTACTGTGCTGCCTGCTGTTGAAAGCTGCTTTCTTGACTGCCGGTGTCTGGAAGCCCACAGTCCCATGAGTCTGGATCTGAGAGGGCATCAGCCAGACCCAGTCTCCTTTGGGTGACCTGCTGTGCTGTGCAGCAGCTGCCCAGCAGCTCTCAGAACCTGCAGAGGGATCTCATCTCTGTTCTCCCTTCGCCCCACTTGTGGCCCAGAGGGGCAGCGAGTGGCTCTGTGCTGCAGGGTGGAGGAGCCCAAGGCTGATGTGGAGGGCTTTGCTGTGTTCTGCCAGGAGCAGGGAGTTTCAGTGCTTACTGCTGCGTTCCTGCTATGGGCAGAGGCAGGGCCAGATCCAGCAGCCCTGGGCAGCGCTGCTTTCCCTGTGCTGCAGGGCCCTGGGGAGGGGCAGGGAGGCATCTTAGCAGCACTGTGTGCTTGTGAACACACAGCATCTGCATTTTTGGTCCTTCTTAGGACCAGGAGGCTGCTCTTACCCCTGGCTGGCCCCTTGGCCGGATTCATGACAGGAGCACAACTGCTTTCCCTGTGCAGAGTGAGACCTTTCAGATAGGGGGGCAGGGGCTGCTGCTGTGCAATATGCCCTGCAGTGGGTGACCGGGCTCTCTGGCACAGTGTATGATGTCCCAGGCAGTGGGTTTGCAGCTTCTCAGGGGCTTTGTGTGGCACTTTGGAGGTTGGCTGTCACTGTTAAGTTAGGAGGTGGCAAGGGTTGAAGAAAGGATGGGCAAAGGAGAGGAATCTGCTGGGGGCAGCAGCCATGGGTGTTGGTGTAGCAGGCAGTAAGGCTCCTTGTGCTGGAGGTCAGGGGAAGTTGGGAGCTGTGCTGGCTGATGGTGGTTCTGTATTTACTGAAGTGTAGGGAGCCCTCCTGTCCTTCCCAGGCGTGGGCTTTGGTTCTGTCCCTGAGCAAAGATGGGAGGGAGCAGCAGTGTGAGGGTCGTGTGCTTCCCCAGAGCAGCAGGATGCCCTGTGCAGGAAGGGGGGACATGGAGCAGCACAGCAGGGCTGTGGGACACGGCAGCGGTGGGTAACAGCCGAGGAACTTGTGGGCAGCAGCACAGGGCTGTGATGGTGTTGGCGCTCTGGCTGCAGATGCTCTGTTTGTTCCTGTGGCAATGCTGCGGTGCAGGAGGGACCCTGTCCAGCATCTTCAGTGCGTGGCTCCAGATTTTCTACCCAGAAATGATGCTGGGATGCACAGACGGCCCTCCTGCGCCTGTGCACAGCGTTGCTCCGAGTCCCATCAGCTGTGCAGGAAGCTGCGGCAGGGCCAAGAACAGCATCCACCTGTGCCCCCTCCCTGTGGGGAGGGGGCTGCGGCCCCTGGGCAGCGCCGGGCACGGTGTGAGGGCAGGGGGGGCTGCGGGGCTGCCCGTGGCACGGGACGCAGAGGCCCTTTGCAGTCAGTTGGTGCTCAGAGGAAATAAGGCCTGTTGCTTGTCCCTGTGCTGGCGTGTCGCTGCCGTCAATGGAGCCCCTGGGCCACATTCAATACTGTAAAGATTTTTAATTTTTTGTATATTTTATTGCTGTATCTACAGGCTTTGACTTTCTCCAAAATAAAGGCTCTGAAGCAGCCCTGTCTGCCATGCCTCTCCCTCAGCTCTGGACCCCTCTGTTGGCGCCGCGCTTTGCGGTTCGCGTGGGCAGCTGTGAGCGCGGGGCAAAAGCAGCGCCTGGCTCTGCTCTGCTTGCGTCAAGGAAACCTCGGGTGCCAGCGTGGGAGGCAGCGATGGGGACCCTCAGCGCTGCGTGCTGGGGTGAGGTGACAGCCACCAGCCTGCGCTTCGGCAGGGCGCTTGGGCGGCATCCCAGGATGGCTGCTGCTCTCCGAAGGGGGGGAGCTCGGGGCAGAGGGGGCGTCCCCCACTGCGCCTCTGTGCCCGCAGGGGTGGCTGCCGTGGGGCTGTGCGGGGCTGCGGCACGGCCCTGCCCTGCCCTCTCGTGGGGATGTGCTGGAGCCGGCAGCGAGTGCTGCTGCACCGAATGCGGCGCGGGCTGCAGCCCCAGCACGGCGTCGTTGCGGCTCCTCGGGCTTTGCGGGACTGGGGCTGAGCACTACGGGAGCAGGATGGGAAGACACCCACCGCAGTTGGAGCCCGCCGTGCTTCCAGGGCCCTGAGCCTACTTGCAGCCCCCTGCTCTCTCTTCTGAGACCTGCCTGGGGTTTTGCTTGGACATTTATGACCTGGTGCGGGGGAGCAGCTGCCCTGCCCCATCAGCCCGGTCTCTAATCCTGTATGGGGTCCAGGCTGTGGGACCAGGGCTGAGGACCTGGAGATGGTGGTGCCTCCAGGTGCCTGGAGCAGACAGACAATGACAGATGTGCCAGCACTTGTATTCCCACCACCTGTGGCCCTTGGTGAAGCAGAGCTGGATGCAGCAGCAGAATGAATGTGGAGTTTGGTCTCAGGCGAGGCCCAGAGGGAGAGATTATTGCTCCGTGAGGATTAGCAGGGGATTTTTCATGCAGGCTGTGCTCAGTAAATCCCCCAATCCCCTCTGGGCTCCTTCAAGACGCTGGAGCTGCCCTTATTGCCTGTGTGCTCCCTGCTCTGCTCTCAGCTCGTTGCTGAGGTGGGCACTGTTCCCTGAGAACCCCCACCCGTGCTTCATTGTGCAGCTCTGGGTTTTGGTGGGACGGAGCCCCAGGTTCCACCCTGAAGCTCGTGCAGCCCCCCAGGGCCCAGCCCTGTTCCCTCCCTGATGGTTCTCAGCTGCAGGAGAGGGTGGAAAACCCCAAAAGAAGGATTTTTCTCCCTGATATGCAAACCCTGAGGTTGCCACAACCGTTGGGTGTCAGGAACGGGCCGTCCCTTCCCACACTCCTGCAGATAAGTGGTTTCTTATCTCCGTGTGCCCACATGCCCTGCTGCATCCCTGCCTGAACCTGCTCTGTGCTTGTTTAGCCGGAGGGCCCGGTCCCTTGAGTAACTTGGGTTAATTGGCCGACAATCTGATCTCAATTGTTGCTATTGTGAATGCTCCAGTTGGCAGCTCAGTTGGCTGCTCTGCAGCAGAAGGCATCGGCTGAGGCTGCGTGCTCTGCCTCAGTGGGCAGGCTGTGCATCGTGTGCAGTGCTGCTGCATGGGACTGCATCTGAGGAAAGTTGCAGGAAAGGCACTTCTGTCAACACAGAGAAACAACGTGAGGTCTGGCAGGGCTTGTGGCGGCCCAGGGTTCGGATTTGTGGGGCACACAACACACCCCAGCCTGGAGGGGGCTTTTCTCCCCTTAGTCCCCAACACCATCCTGTGATGACCTCCTCATCCTGCTGCCCTATGGAGCCCGGGTTGGGGGGATGTGGGGCGTGGGGTTGTTTGCAGCTCCGAAAGGAGGTCGCTCCCCTTCAGCCCCTGGCCCCACAGCAGGGAGGAAGCGGGGATGGTGTCTGGGTCAAACATGCGGCCGGATTAGGGGCTTCCAAATGCGGATAAGCTGCTTGGGATGCAGACGCTCGCGTGACAGGGTTGGGGCAGCCCCGAGGGGATGGGTGGCCACCTGCCAGGGCAGCCTGCGTGGGCACAGCTGTGCTCCCTATCAAGCCCCACATGATTCCCAGTTGGGATTGGGACCGAGCCTTGGGGTGCAGATGCTGCCCATAGCCGTACTCTTCCTCCACTCCCAGCCCCACTGTGGCCGTCCAGGCTGCAGGCAGCACCACGCAGCGGGTGTGTTGGGTGATAGATGCTGTGGAAGGACAGCATGTGCCCTCCCCGCGCCCCAGGGGTTTATGTGCCAGGCCAAGCTGTTGGGGAGTGCAGGGGACTGGGGCCCAAGAACTGCAGCACCTGAGCACCACAGCCCCTCCTGGTCTGAACCTTCACAGCACCGGGTGCTGAGCTGTCAGCAGCTGTACCATGGCCTCTGCTGCAGCAGTGCCTGCGAGCACGGATCGCCCAAAGGGCATCTGCTGGGCAGCTGGGCCGTGCACCTCTGCTCCCTGACTGCTGTTGCAATGACCCCGCCAGCTCCAATGAGGCAGGAAAACCACACGCCGCCCCACGGAGCTCCTGCACCTCTACCAACAGAGCCGCTCCCACGCTGCCCTCCGAGAGCTGCCCCCAGCCTGCTATGTGTGGGGTCACACAGCTGCACGCGGCGGCTATTTGGGTTTCCAAAACACCGCAGTTTCAGGTTGCACAGCCGGAGCAGCTCCCCCAGTGCCACGCTCCTACCTGGCACAAAGGCTGCATGCACAGAGCAGGAGCACTGAGCCTGGCTCTGTCCTGGGCTGCAAGGGGTTTGGTGTTTGCCTCAGCCTGGCTCCCCTCATGCTCCTGCACCTTCCTCCCTGCCTGAGCGTTGGGCAGCCCATGCTCACACAGAGCCTGCAGCCCTGCAGAGCGCAGTGAGCTGCTATTTCTGGGTGAGCAGAGTGCTCTGTACCTGGTGGTTTGCACAGGGAGAGGGGCTCTGCATCTCCTCCATCCTTTTTCTGCCAAGCCGTGTGCTGCCATGGAGTGAGGCAGGAGCACCAGGACGCTGCTGCAGACATCCATCCGATGTCCATTCTCACCAACAGCTCCAAGCACGAGGGCAGCTTCGTGCAGCCCTTGCTGCCCAAGTTGAGCGCTATCCCTGCTTCCCAAACCTCATAAAACAAAAGGCAAACATTGCATCACACACAAACTTTAATACGCAGCCGAGCAGAGCCAAGCAAGGTCCCAGCGGTGGTTCCTGCTGCCAGGTGTGGCAGAGGTCAGAGCCGGCAGCTCTGGCACCGCTGTCCCCGCACCCCGCTGTGTGCAGCCGTCTCTCAGCACTGCCCTGCTGCCTGCGTGCGGCTCTGAGCTGCACCCAGTGCTTCACCCACCCGGATCCATGGCAGCCCCAGCTCCTGGAGTGGGTGCCGGCCCCACAGGCTGCGCCCCATCCCTGACCCACCCAGGTGAGGAAGAAGAGCAGCAGGCTTTCCCTCAGCACTGCCCAGTTCCTTCTCCAGCATCAGCCGTAGCTCTGGGGCTACTCTCACTTTCGGGTTCCCACTTTCGCTGCCTCCCTCGGCCCTGGTTCCCATTCCTGCAGCCTTACCCTGCTGCTGGGCCCATGTCTGGCGCTGGTTCCCCCCAGCAACATGGGGGCTCGCTGCAGGCTGGGGCAGCCATGCTGACCCGTGCTGACCCGCAGTGGCCACGTGTTTATGGCAAGAGCCAGCCTAGTCCGTTTCTGTGGCAACGTGAGGATGTGGGGATGCGCAGCAGCACCAGTGCGAGGTGGGGGCTGGGGGCTCTGACTTCTGTGTAGCTGCTGCTGCTCCCGGTGCCGGGCGGGGGGGGGGGGTGAGACCTTTGTGTGCACAGCGTGTGCCAGGCTGGGAGCTGCAGCTCACAGTGCAGCCCCAGCTGGCTGTTATTTCCCCGTGTTTTGCAGTACGCAGAAATGGCTGTTTGTTCCCCTTTGGATGAATGATGCGAGTGAACAAAGAGCTCAGCCTGGGCACCAACACTGCCTGGCTGCTGAGACCCAGCAAATGCTGGGGCTGCTTTCAGCCATATCTAAGCGGATGGAAAAAGAAATATCCTGTGGAAATTCCCCCCTGGACTGAATGCTTTTCCTGTTCTTCCATGACAGCAGCTCCTTGCTTCCCTCTGGCACGAGGGACGGTGCTGCAGCCACAGGTTCCATGCACACCTGGTGCCCTGCATGCCAGCACCACGATCCCCACCTCACCTCCAGCTCTGCATGAGCAGCTCAATGTCTGCTTCTCCAGCCCCAGCATTCTGCATCCAAACAGCTCTTCCTGCACTTCTCCATCCCCGGTGCTCTGCAGGGAGCAGCTCCTGGGGCGGCTGCAGCAACACTGACCTGTGCAGCCCCAGATCTGACTCTGCTGCGTCACACCCCGCTCCCCTGGGATGGCTGTGCTGGGGCCCCAGCGCTGCACCCAGCAGCCACCCCGGATTTGGCAGCACTGTGTGTATCCCCTTGATCCCCAGAGGACGATTCATGGACCATTTTAGTTAAATCTAAGAGCTGTTTTGCTGCCCAGAACATGCTGTTCTTGGGCACCTTCCTGCAGGGCGGGCAGCAGCATTCCAAGGAGCTGTGCTCGGCGCACTCGGTGCCTCGCCTGCAAGTTGAGTTACCTCCTCTGCGCCCAGCTGATGGCCAGATCCCCCCTGCTCTGCAGCCGGGAAATCGTTACTGAGCTCTGATGTGGGGCAGGTGGGAAGAACCTCACAGCATGACTGAGTCAGAGCTGCAGGAAATGGCCCCTTCCCAACTGCGTGAGCATGAGAAGGACTGAAAAAAAACAAAGCAACCCAGAGGCTGTGCCTGGTGGCGTTGGGCACCAGAGACCTTTAGGATGGGCTCTGGGCAAACGGGCTGGGCTGCAGGGAGGGGGCTGCTGGCGTCGGGTGGCACCGGGTCCAGCTGTGCCATGTGGAGCTCTGGGAGGCATCAGCTGTGACTCAGGGCTGGTGATGGGGATGGTGTTGGCAGGAGAACCAAGAGCAGTTCAGTGCTGGGAAATGGCCCGGCATGGGAAACGCCTGAGGGGCACGGGGGGGGGGGGGGGGGTCTGCCCACGGGTGGGTGCAGCTGGAGCAGCAGTGCTCAAAGGGGCAGCACCCAAAGGAGAAGCAGCACCCAAAGAAAGCTGCACCCATGGCAGCAGCAGCCGAGGAGCGTGCCAGCAGCAGTGGGACCTTCAGTGCCCTGCAGCCCTGCTGTAGCTGTGCTCTGAGTGTTTTAAGCTGAGGATGTTGGAGTGGGAAAACATGAGGCTGTGACTAATTTGGAGATTCATCTGTTTTTCATTACAGGGGCTGGATTATCGCTGTGTTCTCTTCTGGCTATAACGTATATCTGTGACCATGTGGGAGCCCAGGAGGAGGCAAGAAGAGGCCAGGGCCCTGGGCGAGCCTCCCATCCTGCTTACAGCCCGTGGGGGCTGCGAGGCCCAGGCTGCAGCCAACCCTCTCCACGGGCTTTGTGCTCTGGAGGAGCCCCATGCTGTGCACAGAGGGCTGCGAAGGGGCCCTGCGTACAAGAAGTGCTGAGAGGGCTTTGAGGGGGGAGGGAAGGGCAGCAGCCAGCACTGCTGGGACCTCTCCAGCAGCTGCCTAAATAAATGCTTCCAGTCCTCAGAAATAATTAAGACCCTCGAGATGCCACTTAGAGAAGGCCACTGTGCTGCTGCTCCTCACGCTCATGCTCCAAACACAGGAGGCAGGAGAGGCAATTTTCTAGGAAATCAATTACGAAGCCCAGTGCTCCCGCTCTCCCCTGAATGCACAGCGTCACACTGCATCCTGTTGAGCTCATCTGAGCTTGGCCACGGCTCAGCCTGGACACCATTTACCTTCCAGATGCTTTTTGAGACTTCCTGAGCCGTGGTGCAAGGGAGGTCCCAAGGAGTGCCAGGGCGGAGCAGTGCAGGGCTTGCTGTGCTGCTGAAGCAGACACGGCCTCCCTGTGCTCTCTGCAGCACTGTGGCTACCGCTGCGTCCTTGGGATGACCGGGCAGCCCAGCGCTGCCTCTCCCTCCAAATTTCCCTTTTGTAACATTGTCATCAGAGAGCTCAGGGTTTTTCCTTGGGATTTGTTTGCAGTGAAACTCAGTCTTTGATTTGATTTGATTCTGTTGCCCTTTTGTGTTGGAGGGGCTCTCCTCATAATCTCCCATCATTTTTTTTTCCCCCGTTTCTTCTCCCTCTAAAAAGAGATGGAAGAACTCAGAGGGAAGGGCAGAGGGAACAGGCAATGTGCTCATCTCACACCGTTCCCACCCCCAGGCCCTACTCAAGGATGCTGCCCTGCCAGGCTGTGCCAGGGGCTTCCACGACCTCAGTGCTCTCAGCAGAGCAGCTGGTGCCTGACCGCTGGCACTGGTTGGTTCTGTGGGCCAGGGATTGTGAAATGTGTGAGACCATGTGATCCAACTCATGGAGTGCAAGATTTCCTAGTAAAGGCAGGGAGGGCAGCGGGTGCAAGCCTTGTGTTGATTTCCCCACTCTTTACTTTTTTCTTAGTGGAAAAAGGCCGTCTGCAGCTCATGGAGCTCCCAGCTCACCTCCAGCTCTGGCAGCAGCGATGTCAGCCCCGGCGCAGGCGGTGCATCCCCAGCACAGCTCGGGCAGCGCTGCCCCTCGCCCTCCCAGCGGGCGGCTCCGCAGGGCCTGCCTGGCCGGGGCATCCCGCAGAGCTCCAGCTGCCTCTGCCGCAGGCTCCAAAAGGCGACAGGAAGGCTTTAATACAAAAGCAATAGACAGCAAAAGTGCAGAGGTGAGAACTCGGGGCCAAGCTCTTACATGATTGCGGAGTGATTTGCAATTGCCGGCTCATTAACCACGCTGATAAGGATCCTGCCCGAGCGCTCCGCTGCGGCACGCAGAGAGCGGAGCCGCTCTCCCGGCCTGGGCGCAGCTCTGGGCACCCCGCTGAGTTTCCCTCCAGAGTTTTTCAGGCCGCAGATTAACTGGTAACGAAAGCGAAAGCCCAGGAGATCCCATGCGGCAGTGAGAGCGCTCGAGCAGAAACGAGCACAGCGAGTATTGCTTCCTGCCCCGCCGCAGCCACCCCGCACCGGGATCCCCATCGCCCCGCAGCCCCATCGCCCCGCAGCCGGCCGTGTCCTGCGGTGCAGCAGCCGTGCCAGCCGTGCTCCCGGTGCCAGGATTCACAGCGGGAGAGAGGGCAGCAGCATCCCAGCGGGATCGACCTCGGTTCATGGTGGGCCTGGCGCAGTCACCCAGCGCTGCAGCAGCAAGGGAGGAGGACACTGGGGTACAAGAAACGGTGGACTGGCATCAGGTGCTTGGCGGGCGTTGCTGAACCCCGGCACCAAAGCCCGGTACCGGGCTGGGTTCCCCGACGCCCACCGCCAGCGCCCGCCGCTGGTTCGCGCTCCCCTCGTCAGCCCGAGCAAAGCCTACATCTGCCCCAGGCCCAGCGCTCCGTGCCGGGGTGGCGCAAAGGCCCGTGCCGTTGTCCGTGCCCGCTGCCGGCAGGCTGCCCGTGCCACCGCTCGCTGCCCGGCGCCCATCAGCGCCCAGGACAGGCGCTGCCGCCCAGGAGCCGTGCCGGCGCCCAGTACCCGTGGCCCGGTTCCGGTGCCCGGTGCTCCCGCCGGTGCCCGGCGCCGACGCACGTCCCGCTGCCCGGTGCCGGTTCCCCGGGGGCGGTGGCGGTGCCGGGGGCGGTGCGGCGCGGGGCGGTGCCGCGGCGGGGGCGGTCCTCGCGGGCCGGGCCGGGCCGGGCGGCGGCGGCGGGCGGCGGCGGCGGCGGGCGGCCGGAGGGGGCAGAGCGGCGGCGGATCCGAGCGCCGAGAGCCGCCGGAGTAGCGGAGCCGCAGCCGCCGCCGCGGCCGCAGGTAGGAACGGGCGCGGGGCCGCCATCGCCGCCGAACGGGGCCGCGCCGCCGCCGCCGCTTTCGCTTTCCGCGGCCGTAAACAGGGCGGGGGGCGGCCCCGGGCGGCCGGAACGGGCCGTGCAGCGCCGCGCAGCGCTCTGCGTCCGGGCCGGGCCGGGCCGGGGGGGCGCGCGTTGGGCACCTGCGGGGGGCGGCCGTGCGAAGGCGCCGTCGGGGTTGGAGGTGGCGGTGGGATCTGTCGGTTTGTTTTGGGTTTGGTTGGTTTGTTTTGCCTTTTTTTGTTGTTTTAGTTTGCGTCTTTTGGGGGGTGGGGGAATAATTTTTTTTTACAATTATTTTTCTCCTCCCTTCAGTAAATATTTTGGGTGTTTCGTAACCCGCAGCGGACGAGCGCAACTTGGCGGCGGGGCCCGGCGCAGAGGCCCGCGGCCTCACTGCTGTCCCTTGGGACCGGGACGGGAGCGGCAGTCCCGGGGCCGGCAGGTGCGGGCCGGGCCGTGCGCACGCCCCCGAGGTTGCGCGAACTTTGCGCGACCGCTGCGCGGAGCCACCGCGCATCCCGAGGCGGGGAGCGGAACAGCGAGAGGCTGGGGCCGCTTCTCGCAGGGCTGATCCCGGGGGGAGCTGTGAGAGCGCGCACTGAGCGTTGGGGACGGCGCCAGGCGCATCTATGGGTCTTCTGCAGCACGCGCTCTGTGCTGGGCAGAGTTGAAGCAGGATGGAAAATAAATCCCTCGTCCAAGCCGGGCACAGCAGTGCTGCCCTGCACGGCACTGATGGTGGCCTTTTGCCCAAGCCTTTTGCCGGCCGGTGCTGCGCAGGGCTGATTGCGACCCCTGGGAATGAGAGCCACCACCTGTCTGCTGCCGTATGGGAGCTGTCAGGGCTGTGAGCTCGTGCCAGACAGGGCAAGCTGGGTGCCCCCGGCTGCCAGCACTGGCCCTGGCGAGGGCTGTGCCAGGGGACCCCATCTTGTCCGGGAGCAGTGTGGGGTGTCCACGGTGTGGGGTGGGAGGTTGCCCTGTGGGTCCGAGGTGCGATGCAGAGCAGTGCTCACTGACAGCAGGGCACGGCTCAGGATGTCCCCATCAGCCCGTGCAGGACTGGAGCTTTGGGAGCACGTAGTCTGGAGCAGAGCTATAGTGCTACTCAGCCCCAGTGCTTTGCGGGAACATGGGCTGCACCCTGAGATGCCATCAGCACTCGTTGACATCCCTGGGAAGCGTGGAGGGCGCAGGCAGGTGTGTGCCTTGCTGGCAGCACAGTGTGGGCTGCCCTGGGGCTGTGAGAAGTCCATGGCCTTGCAGCACGGAGTTGTGGGGGGTGAGTGCTGGGTAGTCTGGGCAGCACTGCAGGTACCTATGACCGGGCCAGCCTCAAGCTGTGCTGCGCTCAGAGCAATCCTGTACTTGGAGGTGCAGGAGGAGAGCTGTGCTGTGGGCCCAGCAAGTGGCTCCAGGTGGGTTTTGGGGATATTTGCTCACCTGCCCATAGCGGGGCAGCAGCGAGCGTGGGGGCTCCCAGAGCTGTCAGGATTGTGCGTGAGATACTGTGGCTCCTGAGGTCTGGGTGTGAGGATGGGGACCGTTCCCACCGGAAGGGGAATGCTGTGCTGCAGCGTGGCAGGAGGAGCCCTGAGGTGCAGGCAGTCTGTCCTGGAGGCCACGTGCTGCGAACTGCTGTCATCGGCTTCGCGTTTCATGGCTTTTCCTACGGTGCTTGGCCTCTAGCAGTGGATTCTTTGGTGTGCCCGCCTCGTGCCTTTGCAGTGCGATGCTGACGCTTTGGGGCGGGCCGTGGCCTCCCAAGGATGCTCTCCCGAGTGCTCGGGGATGAGGAGCGGCTCAGTGCGGGGGGTGACACACAGCGTCTGCGGGACCTCCCCTCCTGCTGCAGGGGAAGTGCTGACTCCAAACGGGCTGCGAGGGCTTTGCCGTGGGGTTTCCCAGCCGTCTCTCGAGTGATAGTAAAACCCAGATACACTGCGTGCGAAAAATCCCTTCTCCCTGAGCTCCTGCAGCGTGTGGGCGGCCGGCGGCGAGCGGTGACGGTGCCGCGCCGCGTACAGTAAAGTGGCCCCGGCAGCTGGGAAATGACTTCTTGGTTTGCGAGGAATTCCTGTAAGGCTCAGAGACCTCGCGGCAGCGCCCGGTACCCGGCGGGGTGCCCGCCTTGCGGGGCTCCGTGCCCCTGCCCGACTCTGGGGGGGGGGGCTGGCACCGCTCCTGCTCCCCCCAGCGGGGCTGCGCTCCGGCCCGTGTCGCTCCGGCTGCCGCCTGGGTTCAGCTGTCCCCGGCTCCGAGTGCTCCGGGTGAAGCGGATTCGACAGCTGTGGTGTGGCGGTGGCGTGCCTTTCCTTTCATGGGGTGTCTATTTTGCAACCCCCAAGTGTTTTGATCCCGGGAGGAGGGGGGTGGGGGTGTTTACCCTGGCACCGCGTGTCCGGCGCGGGGCTGCGAGCTGCGCTGGCCATGCCTGAATGTTACACGCAGCAACAGTTCTAGCAACATCTGCTGGCTGATAAAAGGTACGTTGCCGTGAACTGCTTCTCCCTGCCTCGTTGGGAAATGTCGAGGGGGAGGCAGGCGTGTGAGCGCGGCTTCCTGGCCGATAGGGGAGAGCTGACTTGCTGATAAAGCAGAATCCTCCCATCTCGCTGCACCAGAGGGCTGGCAGCGTTCGTTCCCCGCTGTGCGCTGCTCTGTGCTGCCGGCGATGCGCTGCTGCCCGGCCCCGCGCCGCGGCTCTGGCGGCCGGAATGCCGCAGCCGGGCCGTAGCGCGCTCACGACGCGATCCTCGCTCAAGCAGTCGCCGGTGAGTTTTGCAATCTCCGTTTTTCGCCGTAACTTCGTGTCTTCCTGTTGTTGTGAGGTGTAAATACCGGGTTGTAGCGCGGCTGTGCTCGGGGAGGGAACTGGGGAAAAAGCTGACGGTGGGGCGGCGCCGGGAGCGCGCACCGCCGGGTTTTGCTCCGCGCGCTCCATTGCCGCCTGCAGAGCCCAGCGGAGGAGAGGCAGCTCCGCTTGTGTCGATCCCAGCGCCGGCGTGGGCTGAAGTACAGCTGTAAAACGATCCCCGTCCTGTGGTGCTGTAAAAACGAGCTCCGGCTCTTCTGGGCTCCGTGGCACAGCTGCCTCGGCCTGGCACGCTCCTTTTATAAACCCGTTACTCACCCCGCACTCCTGGAAATGTTTTGGGAGAGCGGCTGCTGCTCCCCATCGGCGCGTCGGCAGAATCTGCGGTGCGGGACCCGACCAATTCCCCCCGTGTCTGCGGGCTCCACGGGCGTGAGAGCCAACGCTGCATCCTGTGCCACCGCACGAGGGACCTCCGGCCCTGAGTGCCAATCTGAATGAGAACTGTTCTGGCAGACGGCCGTCTTTGGGTTGTTTATTCCCATTCCCTCTGTCAGCCTCCTGGGCGTTTGCGTGCCCCTCTCCCTGCAGCAGGGTTTGCCCTGCCTGCCCGCCCAGCTCCATTGCAGCCCGGTGCTGTGTGGTGCCATGTGGACGTGCCGGCTGTGCCAGGACCCGGGGCGGGTGACCGTGCCCTGCGGCTCCTGCTGGGATGGGGCCGTTGGTTCCTGCGCTGCCCCAAATGGGCTCCGCTCTGCAAATCCAGCTTGGCAGGTGAATGGATTAGTGAGATTGTGTGCGCTCACTGAGGCATGGCAGATAAAATGAAATTGTGTCTGCGGACCCAAATCGGGGCTAATTCGATGCCGTGATGAGCTTAATCCCCGCAGCCTCCCTGGGCAGGGATTAGCAGTGTGCCCGGCGTGGGGCTGCGTCCCCGGGAGGTGCTGGCTGAGCTCCGGTGGTGTTGTGCAGCATCAGGAAAGCACTGCACGTGGTCAGAAGTTTGGGGCTGCGCTGCAGTGTGCAGGAGCTGCTGTCAGCCCCTGGATTCGAGGGATTTCACTAGGATTTCACTGGGTATTTTGATGGTTTGGTTTTTACGTAGGCAGCTGGGCCTCTGTGGTTGTAAGGGAAAATCTAAAGGGGGAGCCACACATTCCCAAACCCTCGAGTGCCAGGGGGCAAATAAAAATGAATGTTAATGACTCTGATTAATATTATGTGCGGGCATTCCTGCCGGCCTCGGGTTGGTGCTGGGCAGCAGGCGCCGGTCCCTGCCCATGCAGGACACGCACACCGCCCTCCCCACAGTGCTGTGGGCCCGCATGGGGTTCCCCTGTTCCTGTGCTCTGCAAGTTCTCCATTTTGGCTCCCGACACGGCAGGGCTGCGTGGCCTCTGCCGGATGGGAGAGCGCAGAGTGGGCACCGCGCCTCTGCCTGGCGGCTGCTGGGAGAAAATACTGAATTTCTCCCCCATCGCTGCCCAGCTCTGAGTGCCAGCGGCGGCCCGGCGTTCTGCCGCCCTGCTCCCCAGCACAGTGTGGCAGGGGCTGATCCCACTGCCTCGCGGTGCCACGGGGCTGAGCCCTCGGCTGCTGCCGCTCTTCGGCACGAGACAAACCCCATCAAAGCACTGAGCTTCTAGAAGGAGCTCTCCTGAACCCGCCGCTGCCTCCACCTCGCAGCCGAAAGCTGGAAACCACACGCGGGCAAAGAAGGGGCGAGCAGAGCTGATCCCAGCACAGCGGGTGCCCTGTGGGGAGCTTGGGGCAGGCGAGGGCCGGGGGCTCAGCCCCGATGCCGAGCGGAGCTGCGGGGTGCAGGTGAGCCCAAACTCCCCCATGTCCATCCTCAGCGCTTCTCCCTGGAGGGGGGGTCGAGGGGGCCCAGCCCCACAGGTCGGGGCTGCATCCCGCTGCGGGGGGGGGGATGAGGGCAGGGGTTGCCATCCCTGTGCTCCCAGTTGCGCTGTGCAGGTGGTAGAAGGAAGCAGCCGGAGCACAGCGCTGCCCGGCTGCGCAGGCAGCTGACATTTTGGAAGGAAATAGCTGCTCTCAGCTCCTTCCTGTAGCACGCAGCCTGCAAAACGGCCGCGCCGGGACCCGGCTGTGCCGGCAGCGCCTGCCCGGAGCCACCACCGCGCTGCTCTGCAGGCTGCGGCGAGCGGACCCCGGTGAGTACGGCCCGGGATGAGTGTGTGGATGGGGGATGGCAACCCGGCCCGCATCTGCCGGCCCCGTGCCGCGCAGGAGCCAGGGACCGTGCCTGGAGCTCTCTGAGCCCGGGGAGGCCGTGGGCCATGGAGCCCTTTGGGTGCACGCAGAACCCTTCGTGTCTGCAGGGCAGGACGCAGAGCGTGGCGGCCACGTGAAGGCGAAGGGGCTGAGCTGGGGCGGCACCGGGGGAGCTCAGCAGAGAGGGGCTGCCTGGGGGCTGTGTGCATCCCCAGGGTGGAGCAGGGGTAGCACGTGGGTGTCTGTGGGGGGGAACCGATGCCATCCATGCGCCGAGCGGCCGCTGCTGGCTGCTTCTCCCAGAGCCAGTGGGATGGGGCCGCATCCAGCCCTGGCTGAGACCTGGTGTGAGCTGCCCTTCTCTGTGGAATGTGGGTCCCCTCTATGGCACAGTGCCCCCCTGGGAGCACCAACCCACGCGGTGCTTGGGGTCCAGCCTTGTGGCCACGGGTGAGACCATCTCTGACCTGGAAGAGATCTTGGGCTCCCGGAGGTGCTGGGAAACCACGTGTCTGTGTGTTTACTGTGGCGAGCGCAGGGCTGCTATGGAGCCGGCACCGCAGCTTTAGCACCAACGTGGCGGGGGGAGGGGGAGAGCTGCTCCCTGCTGGGAGGAAATTGCACCCAGACCCCCCTGCTTGGGGCTGGGGAGCCCCACAAAAAGGGCAGTATGGGCACTGCTGCGGCAGAGGGACCACATGGGGCAGCAGCAGCAGCCACAGCCCTTTTGGGGTGCCCCCTCCTCCCCCAGCACTTTACCTGGCCCTTCAGGGCGCGTGGGGGACCAGGGCCTGCAGTTGGTGGGTGTGCTGGTGTGAGCATGGGGACCATCCCTGGAGGGGTTGTGTGTTGTGAGCATGATGTGAGAGCCCCACAGGCATCCTGCAGCTGTGCACTGTGAGCATCCTGTGAGCATCCCAGGACTGCATGCCATGAGCATCCTGCGAGCACCCACATCTGTGTGCAGAAAGCATCTCAGGAGCATCCTGCAGGCATACTGCGCTCAGCTGGAACTGGCTCACCAGGGCAGCAGCAGTTCGGGGGCAGCGGCCCTTGGGCAGGTGCTGCCCATGCTGTGGCTTTGCTGTGCTCCCTGCACACAGGATTGTGTCTGCCAGCCTCGCCCTATGAGACATTTCCCTCCTTTTTCTATTTGCTGCTGGGCTGTGGCTTTCCTGCAACTCACGGCTGGAGCTGGCTGCCAGCCTGCTGCTGTGCCTGGGAGGCTCTGGGGCTTGCCAGTGCTGGCTGTGGCCACAGCCCATCCCAACTGCAGCCTCGGCTGGGTCTCTTGACCACCCCTGGACTCAGAGGTGCTCCCAGCTCCCTCATGTTGTTGCCTTGAGTCCTCTGGGAAACATACTTTGTGTGCATTTCACCCATTTTGCAGCCAATCTGGTAATGACAATTGGGCAGTGGAGCTACTGGCATCTCCCTGCCAGGCACCCCTCCTCAAGCTGTCCCCACTTTACCCCTCCACAGCAACTGTCCTGCTGTGTGCAGCATTGCAAGCACTAAGTCACCAGCAGGCAAGTTGCTGTGGCTTGTTGAGTTGCTGCTGGTTAACCGAGCTGTGGTAATGGGTGGGATTATAGCTCCCTGCCAGGACTAACTAAATGCAAAGCAGCTGAAACCACTGCAATTATCTGTCTCTTGCATTTGTTTGCCGTGCATGCAGCTGACTGCTGCAGCTGCCCCTGGTGCTGCAGCTAAGGCATGGCTGCTGGGGCTGCCCTCAGGATGGGATGGGATGAGGACGGGGATGGGACAGGGATGTGGCACCAGACGTTTCTGCCTCTTTTGGGAACGTCTGCTGTGCTCGTGGCCAGCTCCCATGGCAGAGCAGCTCCACACACAACGATGAGGCCACAGCAGCTGCAGCACTGTGCTGCCTGCCGGCACTCCATGCAAAGTCCTGCAGCTCCTGGGAAGGTTCCCCAGCCTGTGGATGAGGCAGAAAACAAGCAGTGTGGAGAAATGCCTGTGGCTGCATTAGTGATCCTTTTCCTTGGCTGAGGGTATCATCCCAGTGCCCATGGGGTGCATTTTGGGGCTGTCCTGCACCCCCCGCAGCGCTCCTGTTCTGCCCACCATTCCCACTGCGATGTTCCCATCTCCTGCTCCAAAGCAGAGCCTTTTGTGTGCCCTAACAGGGAGCTGACCGCAGCAGCAGATTAATACTTGTTGCTTAACAACCCATTCAAATGGAGTAGGAAGTGTTCTGCTCCTGTAAGATGGAATGTATCACCATTTTCTTGATAGGAAGAGCAGCATTTGTTTGTTCTTTTGTCCGTGCTGATGTTTCTGTGCTGGGCCTGGGCTGCTCCCAGGGTTCCATCCCTTCCTGGTGCAGTAAAACCATTCCTGGCATCCTCTGCAGCTCTGCCAGCAGCAGCATTTCCATCAGAGCCTCTTATCAATTGTCAGCAATTGCTAACTGCCTGCGCGTGCATTGCTATCGGCCTCCCCCTGTACCCTTTTCCTCACTGCTTTCTGTTTTCATTGCCTCCCCCAGGCCTAGCAGAATTTCTAGCTCGCTGTCTCTTCTGTGAATGGGGAAACGTTCCTTGCTTTTTATAAAGGAAAAAATCATTTTTAGCCAACTCGGTTATTGTTCCTCTTCCTGTGTAGGGTGGGGAGTGGGGGAAAGGTCTGGCACTGGGTAGGTGCCGTCTCTCCGCAGTCCTGGCTCCGTTTGCTGTGTGCGTGGCTGCTCCCTGACAGTGGGGATGCCAGGGCTGTGTGTCTGTATCCACAACCTGCGGTTCTGGGGCCACTGAGGCTGCCTGGCCCTACTGACACCGGAGCTCCTCGCCAGCCCCCTGCCCCCGCTTCCCTGACCACAAGTCCGTGGTGCAGCAAAGGGAAATGGCAGCAAAGCGGCCGAGGCAGCGGCGCCATCTGTGAATGCCTCCAAGCTGTCCGATGGCTTTTCCTGGAACAGGGCGGTGACACAGAGCTGAGATCCCCCCCGTCCCCTCAGGGTGGCTCTGGGGGTTCCCAGCGCGGGGTCCCTGCGCGGTGCTGACGATGCGTCCCCGCAGGTGGTGAGCCATGGCGGTGTGGATCCAGGCGCAGCAGCTCCAGGGCGAAGCCCTGCGGCAGATGCAGGCGCTCTATGGGCATCACTTCCCCATCGAGGTGCGGCACTACCTGTCACAGTGGATCGAGAGCCAGGCGTGGTGAGTCGGCCGCACCGAGCCCCGCGGCGCCGTGCTGCCCCTCTGCCTCCGCTCTGCCCCCCCCGCTGCCATTGCTCCGTTGCACCCCCAAAGGGACTCCATCGACCTCGACAACCCCCAGGAGAACGTGAAGGCGACGCAGCTGCTGGAGGGGCTGATCCAGGAGCTGCAGAAGAAGGCAGATCACCAAGTGGGTGAAGATGGCTTCCTGCTGAAGATCAAACTGGGGCATTATGTCACGCAGCTGCAGGTGAGCGGGGGGCTGCAATGGGGTGACCGGGGTTCCCTGCCCCGCACCCGGCTCAGCTCGCATCTCTGCAGAACACGTACGACCGCTGCCCCATGGAGCTGGTGCGCTGCATCCGGCACATCCTGTACCACGAGCAGAGGCTGGTGCGGGAGGCGAACAACGTGAGTGGGGCTGCGGGCATCGCCGGAGTGAGGAGTGGGTCCTGAGGGTGGGGGTGCGGGGATCTCCATCATCAGGGTGATGGAGAGGGAATGGGGAGGTGCTCACTGCCCTCCGGCTCTTGGTGGGGACGGGGAGGGTCCCTTTGTCCCTTTGATCCCAGAGGGGATCCCCAGCCGTGCTCAGTGCTCCCGTGCCCATGCAGAGCCCCTCACCCGCCGGCACTCTGGTGGACGCCATGTCGCAGAAGCACCTGCAGATCAACCAGACCTTCGAGGAGCTGCGGCTCATCACACAGGACTCAGAGAACGAGCTGAAGAAGCTGCAGCAGACACAGGAATACTTCATCATCCAGTACCAGGAGAACATGCGCCTGCAAGGTGCCTGAGGGGCTGGGGGGGTGTGGGGCCGGGCGCCGGTCGTGCCCTAACGCTGTCCCCATCCCCAGCCCAGTTCTCCCAGCTCTCCCAGCTGGGTCCCCAGGAGCGCCTCTCACGGGAGACGACGCTGCAGCAGAAGAAGGCGTCGCTGGAGGCCTGGCTGCACCGGGAGGCGCAGACACTACAGCAGTACCGTGTGGTGAGTGCCAGGGGGTGTCCCCACAGCGGCTGCGTGCCACCCCGTGCGCTGTGACAACGTCCTGCCCGACAGGAGCTGGCCGAGAAGCACCAGAAGACGCTGCAGCTGCTGCGCAAACAGCAGACGACGATCCTGGACGATGAGCTGATCCAATGGAAGCGCCGGCAGCAGCTGGCGGGCAACGGCGGCCCCCCCGAGGGCACCCTGGATGTGCTGCAGACCTGGTGGGTGCCGGTGGGAGGGGGGAACTGGGTCCGTTCCCATGGTGGGTGCTGAGCCTGCTGCCCCCCAGGTGCGAGAAGCTGGCAGAGATCATCTGGCAGAACCGGCAGCAGATCCGCCGCGCCGAGCACTTGTGCCAGCAGCTGCCCATCCCCGGCCCCGTGGAGGAGATGCTGTCAGAGCTGAACGGCACCATCACCGACATCATCTCCGCCCTGGTCACCAGGTAGGGGGGCAGCTCGGGGGATGGGGGGCATTTTGGGCTCCTCTGCCCACCTGACTCTCTGCCCCCCAGCACCTTCATCATCGAGAAGCAGCCTCCCCAGGTGCTGAAGACACAGACCAAATTTGCAGCCACCGTGCGGCTCCTGGTGGGGGGGAAGCTGAACGTGCACATGAACCCCCCCCAGGTGAAGGCCACCATCATCAGTGAGCAGCAAGCCAAGGCCCTGCTGAAGAATGAGAGCACCCGCAAGTAATGCCTAAGGGGCCAGGAATGGGGATGTGGAGGCAGCGGGGTCGGGGGGTGTGAGGGGCTGCTGCCATCCTGACCCCCTGTCCTCACGCAGTGAGAGCAGTGGGGAGATTCTCAACAACTGCTGTGTGATGGAATACCACCAGGCCACCGGGACGCTCAGCGCGCACTTCCGCAACATGGTGAGAGCCAGCAGTCCCGTGCCTGGTGCCTCTGCCCACACCGCGGGCCCCGTGGTCACCATTTATGTTGTCATCCATGCTGCGTCCCTCCTGTGCTCACCCCTTGTGTCCCCATCTGTCCTGCACTCTCCTTCCGTGCGCTCACCCCTTGTGTCCCTGCAGTCCCTGAAGCGGATCAAGCGCTCGGACCGCCGCGGTGCTGAGTCGGTGACGGAGGAGAAGTTCACCATCCTCTTTGAGTCGCAGTTCAGCGTCGGTGGCAATGAGTTGGTCTTCCAGGTGAAGGTAAAGCTATTGGTCATGGGTGAACTGTGGACACCGTGCCCACACACAGAGCTATGGGACCGGGATGGGGCGTGTATTTGGGGGGTGTGGGGGGGGTGGGGAGGAGGTCCCGCCACATCCCATCTCAGTTCTGTGCCGCTGTCCTTCCTGCTGGCAGACGCTGTCCCTGCCTGTGGTGGTGATCGTGCATGGCAGCCAGGACAACAACGCCACGGCCACCGTGCTCTGGGACAATGCCTTCGCGGAGCCCGTGAGTACGGAGTGATGGGTTGGCTCCATCCACCTGAAGAGCAGGGCTGCCCAGCAGGGATGTGCCCGAGGCCGGGTGTTGGCCATGCTGACTCTGTCCCGTGTCCTCTCCAGGGCCGCGTGCCCTTCGCCGTGCCTGAAAAAGTGCAGTGGCCGCAGCTCTGTGAGGCACTCAACATGAAGTTCAAGGCAGAGGTGCAGAGCAGCCGCGGGCTGACAAAGGAGAACTTAGTGTTCCTGGCACAGAAGCTCTTCAACAGCACCAGCTCCCACCTGGAGGATTACAGCAGCACCACAGTGTCCTGGGCCCAGTTCAACCGGGTGAGCGGGTGCTCTGTGTGCCAGGATGGGCTTGGCTGCACTGCGGTGCCAGCGCTTATGCCCAAAGAGAGCTGTTTTGTGTTGGATCAGTGCAAAACCCAACCAGGTGTTGGCTGCAGCAGAGCAGGAGGTGTTGCCCTCCACGTTTGGAGGCTGCGGTGCTCTGTGTCCCTGGGGTTCAGTGCTTGTGCTCCCCGAGCTGTGCTGCGTGGTGTCATGGGATGAGGGCTGGCGGGTGCCCAGCTCTGCATCCATCCGGGTCTCTGCCACATCCGTGTGTTTGGAGGCAGGAGCGCTCACTTTCTGGGGCTTTCCACAGGAAAATCTGCCTGGGAGGAACTACACCTTCTGGCAGTGGTTTGACGGTGTGATGGAGGTGTTGAAGAAGCATCTGAAGCCTCACTGGAACGATGGGTAAGAGCCGTCCTGCCCCGCGTGCACAGCGCTGCACCGCCCGCCTGACGCCCTCGCTCTGCATAGGGCCATTCTGGGCTTCGTCAACAAGCAGCAGGCGCACGACCTCCTCATCAGCAAACCTGACGGCACCTTCCTGCTGCGCTTCAGTGACTCGGAGATCGGCGGCATCACCATCGCGTGGAAGTTTGACTCCGGTGAGCGCAGCCCCCGCTGCCCCCGTCTCCGTGTCCCCACCTGGGTTCCTTCAGCACCTCCTGTGTCTGCTTGGCACCAGCACCACCAGTTGCGTGCCTGCAGCTCCCCTTCGTTCCTGCCAGGTCCTGCTTTCTGGCAGGCTGTGTTTTGTCCCCAGATGTTGGGGGAGGGAAAAAGCTCAGGAAGCAATGTTGGATTTTCGGCACAGTTTCAGGCTCACCCCAGGTATCACTGCGGTGCCCTCTCTTGTCTTCCAGCTGAGAGGATGTTCTGGAACCTGATGCCTTTCACCACCAGGGACTTCTCTATCCGCTCACTGGCTGACCGCCTTGGGGACCTCAGTTACCTCATCTACGTGTTCCCTGACCGGCCCAAGGATGAGGTCTTCTCCAAGTACTACACGCCGGTTCTCTGTGAGTCCACGCCAGGTAGCGCTGCCCTTCACCCCTCACGCGTCACTCCTCCGCATCTCCCCTGGGGAGGGCCTGGGCTTGCCAGCACATCCAGCCCTGGGGCCCCCACCCCTCTGCAGGTGTGCAGTTGCCCGCAGCTCTGCACCTCAGCACTGCCTTCTTTCCTCTAGCTAAAGCTGTGGATGGGTACGTGAAGCCACAGATCAAGCAAGTTGTGCCAGAGTAAGTGCGAGTGTGCGGGGTCCCATGGGTTCATCCCTGGCTTGCTGGGCTGGGTCACTCCCAGCCACAGTGCCCTGCTGGCCACATCGGTGCTGGGGATGAGCAGCTCGTAGTGCCCAACAGCAAGGGGCCGCAATGCTCCTCTGGGAGCCCAGATCTCCCCGTGGCCAACAGGGCTGGGACCCTGCAGGTGGCTGCTGCTACTGGGGACTGAGATGGGGAGGGTGTGCAGGGTCTGGATCCCTGCTAGGAGGTGATGAGCGTTGCCAGGACCCACGCAGCACTCACCCGCTCTCATCCCTGCAGGTTTGTGAGTGCATCAGGTGACGCCGTCCCTGGGGGGGGCACCTACATGGACCAGGCTCCGTCGCCGGCCGTCTGCTCTCACCCCCATTACAACATGTACACGCAGAAGTAGGTATCATATCCCCATCCCCCCTGCGGCCACCCTGGCCCACACCCTCACCCCCTCACCTCCTGCAGCCCCGAGACCGTGCTGGACCCTGAAGGCGACTTTGACCTGGACGACACCATGGACGTGGCCCAGCACGTGGAGGAGCTGCTGCGGCGCCCCATGGACAGTCAGTGGATCCCCCACGCCCAGTCGTGACCGGCGGCCGCACGGCCCCACATTGGCCCCCAGCGCTGCGGGGACTGTGCCGTGTTTGTGTCTCTGTGCCCAACCGGGGGGCAGGTGGCCGTGGGGGGGTTCTCGCCCCACAGATTTTGCTCTGTGCTGTCCCCAAATGCAGGGTGGTGTCCAGCTCTTTGATGTTTATGCCCTTGTATAAAAGGCAGCGGATTTGTCGCATGGTTTTTCCTGTATGTTCCTTTTACACGGCCCAGCTTCGGCTTTCCGCTTCTGCTCGCGGTGGTGCTGCCCCACTCCCCGCAGACCCGGGGGGGGGCCGGGGAGGCCCGGCCGCGGGTTCGCTATCTGCAGCCGCCACAAGGATGTACGTGTGCGCGTCGGTGTTCTATCGCGGTGACCCCGTTCCCCGGGCGGGGGGTGGCAGTCTGCGGTGTCGGGGTCCCCTCCAGGTCCCCATCTCGTCCTCTGCCCCCGACGGCTGCGGGGAGTCCTCCCGGCTCCGGGTGCGTCCCCTCGGTCCCCTCCGGCACCGCTGCGGGGAGGGGGGCGGTGGGGAGGGAGGAAGCGCAGCGAGGGGCGGGCAGGAGGCGGCGGAGGCGGGAAGGGGCCCCTCTTCCCCCCCGGCCCGTCCCATCCGTGTCCCAGAACCTCTGGTTCCCTGGCGATGTTATTTTTCTACCACAGAGTAAATAAAGCACGGACTATTTTTGTAACACAAAAGCTCTGGGTTTCACGTGTGTCTCGGGGAGGGCGCAGCTCCCGGCCCCGCTCTGCCGGGGGGTAGGGGCCCCTCACCCGCACCCGTCGGGCTGGGGTCGGGGCAGGAGGCTCGGGAGCTGCAGGCATTGCCCCGGGCCAAAGTAAAGCAAACCGAATTCCGCTGTTTCTTTTGTTTTGTTTTGTTTGTTTTATTTTTTAATAAAAGGGCCGCCCCGTTCCGAGCGGTGCACACCGGGCTGCGTTTGTTGTCTATTTTTATTTGCGATTCGTTCCTCTGCTCGCATCGCCCCGTCGGGGCTGGGAAGGAGCGGCGTGGTTTTTTAATGAAATACAGAAGGGAGAAAACGAAAATAAACCCTGCGCTCGGGCGCAGAGGCGGAGCCGCCCGGTGCTCATTTCCCGGGGCGGGGGGACAGCGGGCGGGCCCGGGCGCGCTCATTGCCCGTCATTTCTGCCGGAGCCGGAACAGCCGGCGGCGACCGGGGGGGGGGGCGGACCGGGGGGAAGCGGGAGCGCGGCGGGGCGGGTGCGGAGATGGCGCCGGCCGCGCTCTCGGGGGCGCTGCTGTCCGCGATCTCCGGGCCGATGTTGGCCGCGGTCGTCGCGCTGTTGGTGGCCGTGTGCGTGGTGCTGCCCTCCGCCCCGCCGCTGCGGCACCGCCTGCTCCGCGCCGCGCTGCTGCGGGCCTCGGGGTGGCAGCGGCGCCGCCTGGAGCTGCAGAGCACCGACGTGCGGCACGGGCAGGAGCGGCGGCTGCGGCGGCTGCTGCCCCCCGGCGAGGCCCCGGGTGAGCGGGGCTGGGAGAGGAGAGCGGGCAGCGGGGGCTGCGGGGCGCCCTTCTGAGCCCCGCCTTCCGCTCGCAGGGTCCGAAGCGTTCCGGGAGCGTCACCCGCCGAGCACGAGTTGCAATGACGGGGAGCGAGCGGAGCCGCTGCCGCCGCTGAGCCTCTGGGCCGTGCTGCGGAGCTGCTGGAGAGCCGAGCCCGCGCTGCAGGTAGCCAAGGGCTGCGGGGAGCGCGGCGCGGGCGGTGCCCCGCGGCTTTGTTCTGCAGCCCCCCGATCTCTCCGCACAGGGGGTCCTGCTCTACCTGCACGCCTTGCACCGCACCTTCCCGCAGGCGCTGACGCTCCGCGGCACGGCCCTGCTGGGCTGGGCGCCCACCGCTCCCCGCACCCCGGGCTTCTGCCCGCTGCCCACGCTGTACTGCACGCCCCCCGAGGCTGCCGCCCTGCCCCTGCGCTCCGCAGCCCTGCGGGGTGCAGCTGCTCTTCGCCCTGCAGACGCGTGCGCTGCGCGTGCTGGAGGCCCGGCTGCCCAACGAGCTGCACGACGTGCTGGCGGCACTGCGGGACGGCTGGGCAGAGCTGGCCCACGACCTGGCGCTGGGCACGCTGAGCCCCCAGCCGGGGCTGCCCGAGGAGGTGCGGGGTCGGCTGCAGGCGCTGCTGGTCCCCGATGGCACGCGGGCAGCAGAGCTGCGGGCTGAGTGTGAGAGGGGCTTCGAGGGCATCGTGCGGCGCCTGTGGCCGCAGCTGCAGGTGGTGGTGGTGGGGACGGTGCGCGGCGGGGAGCGGCTGTACTACGATGCTCTGAGCCGGGCAGCCTGCGAGGGGCTGCCCCTGTACTGCCCCTGGTACCGGGTGGCAGGAGGTGAGTGCTGGGGGTGCAGCATCCCTCCCTCAGGGATCGATCTTCTCTCTGTGCCCTACAGAGGGGATGAGGAGAGTGGTCTGGAGCTCACAGCCGCTCTCTGCCCAGCTCTGCTCGGTGTCAACCTGTGGCCAAAAGAGCCCACGCCTCGCTTTGTGCTGTGCCCAGAGTGGGCATTTTGTGAGTTCCTGCCCTGCCCAGCCGAGGAGGAGGAGAAGCAGCACACGGTGCTGCTGGGCGAGCTTTGGGAGGGACGCGAGTACACACTGATCCTCACCGCCCGGCCCAGGGAGTACAGGTGCTCTGCTGTGGGACTGCGGGGGCTGTGCACCCCTCCCCAGCCTCATGCTCTCACTGCCCACACAGGTGCCGTGCCGGAGAGGTGCTGCAGGTGGCCGGTTTTCATAAGCAGTGCCCTGTGGTGGAGCCCGTGCGCAGGTGAGGTCACCCCAGCCCTGTGGCCCTCACCTTTAGGCAGGCTGTGGGGATGCACGGTGCTGCTGGCACCCCCAGTGCAGGCTCTCCAGCCCTGCTGTGCCCGCAGGGAGAGCCAAGCGCTGAGTGTGCGTGGCGAGAGCATCCCTGAGGAGCAGTTCTGCCGCAGCCTGTGCCGTGCCGTGGGCATGTGGCCGGGTGCCCGCCTCATGGACTACATCTGCGTGGAGAGCACCTTGCTGGGTGAGCATCCCCAAAGCGTTCCTGTCACCCGCCTCCAAGAGCTGGTGGCTGCGGGTGGCCGTGACGTGCTGGTGGCGCCACCACAGGTGCCTTCTCAGGGGCCAGTGCCCCCCATTACGAGGTGTTCGTGGAGCTGCGGGGCCTGCGGGACCTGTCGGAGGGGCAACGCCACAAGGTAAGGCGGTTTGGGGTTTGCTGATGGCAGGCAGGGTGCGGATCTGCTGTGCGCTCCCTGCCCGCCCCGCCGCCACGCGGTGGCAGTGCTCACCGGCAGCGGGATTCGTTCGGGATTGCTTTGCTGATGTGCTGAGCGGGAGCACCGCAAACAGGGAAGGCTTTTGGCGAAAGGGCTTCTTCCCCGCCTGGTATCAGAGCAGGGGCTCTGGGTAGCTCTAGGTTTTGGGGGGTGGCAGCTGCTCCATAGGGAAAGCAGAGTTTTGGGATGCGCGCTGGCAGCTCCCCCTCCCTGTCTGCAGCTGGACCACTGCCTGCAGGAGGATTTCCCCATCTACAAATCGTTCCGCTTCAAGGGCAGCATCGGGCCCCTGCGCCTGCACCTGGTTGGGGCCGGGGCCTTCGCGCGGCTGCGGGAGGCCATGGGCCGCCCCGTCCCCATGCCGCGGGTGCTGCGGGAGGAGCGGCTGCTGGCCGTCATCCAGGGCACTGTTATCTCCTAAGGGCAGCGCTGGGATCGCTTGGTGTCACCCACCGGGCACCGAGTGGGACTGGGGTGAGGGCACCCGATGGAGCCGGCAGAGCGTGACCGTGGCTCTTCTCAGGGCTCGCTTTGGGCACAGGGAGGGACTGTGGCTGCAGGTGGGCACCCTCTGGGCCTTTCTGGATGTGCCTTAGCCAAAGGTTGGCCCCATCAAGTGCCACCAGACGCGGGGCAGCGGTGCCTGTGCCTTCCCTGAGGGTCCCTTGGGGGTTTGCAGCCGGTGGCCACCACAGGAGAACAGCAGAAACCTCCCTTGCAGTGGGGAGCCCAGGGCTCTGCAGCTTTGTGTCCCCTGGCACGGATGCCCTGTGTGCTGGCAGCGGGGATGGCTGCCCCTCCGCAGCCCCAGCACGTGTCTGGTGGTTCGGAAGCAATCAGCTCCAGCAGGGGCTTTTTAACGTAAAAAACAAACAGGAAAAAATAAAAAACAGATGCAAAATAAAAGAGGATTAACTCTCAAATATAAATAAAGGGCAGCGCTCTGGGATTGATTCTTTTTTTATTTTATTTTTAATCCTCATTAAGAGATTTGTTGATGACAACCCTGACTCTGTTCTGATGAGAAGTTGGCCTTTGTTATCTGCTCGCCTCAGTCCTGGGGAGGGGTCAGCCATGAATATTTAACCAGCTCAGCGTTTGTCTGGGGCTCTGGCAGTGTCTGGGGCCGTTGATGCCTTTGAGGCACAAACGTACCAGGTGGGGGGGGGGAGCTGGTCCTTTCCCTGCTTGTTAAGGTTTATTTTAAGGGCTACTGAGCCGCGGTGCTCAGAGAGCCTGCTGTGCACACAGCTGTTACCAGGGTGGGGGCAAGCAAGGCCGCTTGTCTTAAAGAAGGCAGGCATGAAGCATCCCTGCAGTGCAGCCACCGCCTCCTGCCAGGGTAGAAATGGTGTGGAGGGCCCTTCCCCGCCATGCCATGCTGGAAATAAGCCTGGAGCAAAATTCCTGTTGCAAGCAGGGAAGAAATTGTGTGGTGGGGAGGGTTTGGGGACCCTGAATATCCTGACGGTGAGACACGGGGGCTGGGCCAGGGTGTGTCAGCTGTGCTCAGCGCTGTCAGGGTTGGGCATTACTGGAGGGCAGAGTTGGTGGGTGCTGGATAAAGGCCTGAGGTGAAGCAGCTCTGTGCGCTGCTCCCAGCCCTGTAGTGCAAACATCCGTGACCTGAACATAGCCTGGGAGCCCTGTGGTCATTGCATCCTGCTGCTGTGCCACGCATGCCCACAGCCCTTCCCCAGAGCCCCACTGTGCCCCACAGCAAAAACTTGAGCTCTTTGCTTGGACAAGCAGGGAGTGGGCTGGGTGCAGGCGCCAAGCTGTGGAGCGTGAGGGCGATTTGAGCAGGATGCAGGCAAGTTTTGGGTACAGACTGCAGGGTGTGGGCTGTGTTTGGGTACCAGGCTGCAGGATGCCTCAGTGCAGTGTGCAAGGCGGTTGCAGCAAGATGTAGGGTGTGAGGTTGATCCGAGTCCCAGGCTGCAGGATGCCAGTCTGGGTTTGAGCACAGCACGCAGGATGCCAAGCTGCTAGCTCGCTTTGGGTGCCAGGCTGCAAGGTGCCGGTTGGGGTCGTGTGCTGAGGTGCGGGTACCAGGATGCAGGGTGCGGGTTTGGCCGGGGTCCCGGCGGTCTGGGGCGGCACCAAGGCCGTGCACTGCGGCGCCGAGCGGAGGCTCAAAGGTACCGGTACCGCTGCGCGGCCGCGCCGTCACCGCGCGCCGCGGCAGCCCGGGGCGGAGGGGGGGCGCGCCGTCCCCGCCCTCGGCCCCGGCCCGTCCCCTCCTCCCGGCCGCGCCGCCTCCCGCCCGCTCCGCCACTGAGCCAGCAGCGGCGGCGGGCACAGGCACCGGGGCGCCCGGGGCCCCGCGGCAGCCGCTGCTGTGGTGCCGCGGGGATGGCGGAGGGGCCCCGGAGCGCCCCGCCGCCCGGCTCGCCCCGCCCCGCCGCGCCGCTGCCCAACGGGCCCCGCGGCGGCGGTGGCGGCAGCCCTGGTTCGGGCTCGGGGAGCAGCAGCCGCGAGGACTCGGCGGAGCGAAGCCCCGCGCCCGCCGCGCCTCGTGCGAGCATCATGAAGGTGAGAGCCCGTGCTCCGGCCCGACCCCCCTCTTCCTCGCGGTTCCCCCCCCCCCGGGGGGGCCGCCGTCGTCGTTCGCCCCCTCCCCGGGCTCCGGGCGGCACCTGCGCGGGACTCGGTACTGCGGAGCGCCTCGGTGGGCCGAGCCCAGCCGATCGGAGCGGTTGTGCGCCGGTTGCTGCCGCCTCTGCTGTCCCCCGAGAACCCCCGGACCGGGGTCCGCCGTGCCTCCGGGTGGTGGCAGAGCGGCGGCGGGGAGCTGAGACCTCCCTCCCGGTGCACGGCCAGACCCGGGCACCGCTGCCATCAGCGCTGGCACCGGGTCCCTCACTCTACCTGCCGCCGGGGTCCCCCAAGGGCAAACCCGGCTCAGGCTTTGTGCGCTTCCCGGGCCAGGCCCCTGCTCTGTGCCTCCGGGAATTGCACCGGCCATCCCCTGCTCGTGAGTCCCCTGCGTGACCGTGCTGCCCCAGTGCTGGCACTGCATGTCAGCATCTTCCCAGCCTGCAGGAGGGCACCCATGGGTCTGGCTACTCCTGGCCCTTGAGCATCCTCTGAGCTCCCTCCTGCAAAAACATTGAGCCTCAGGCCCAGTTCCTGCCACCTCTGCAAGAGCTGAGCTGCAGCTGGACAGGGACACGGGGGGCTCTGGGCCAAGGGGGTTCCCTGAGCTCCCAATGGGCAGTGGGTCACGTGTGTGATTTTTCTAAAGCAGCCCCCCTAATTGTGCTTACGTCGGCGTTGCTCACTGACACAATAGGTCGTGTCCGCCCGGGACCGCCTCCCCGCTCCTGGCAGCCTATTTTAAGCCGGCAGAGCTCCGGTCCTATTAATACCTTGTGTGGGGGCTGCTCCGTGCTGCCTGCCCTCCTGCCCCAGCAACCCAGGCTTTGGGGACCTCGTGCACACTGCTGCCCATTACCAGGATGGTGAAGATGCCTCCCCAGGCTACGTGGCACCTCAAGGGCTGTGCGCTCATGGTTTTCCCAGGGGACCTCATGAGGTCCCCAGTCCCTCCTGAAGCCCCCGCTCTGTCTGCTCCCCACAGGGATGAGCGGGAGTGCATGTGGCTGCTTCACCTCTCTTTGCCTCTTTGCTGCACGCAGCCCCGGTGCTGCTGTGCGTCACCATAGGGTTTGGCCTTTGGTGAAGGTCAGGTGGCGGCGAGCCAGTGCTGGAGAAGGCACTGCTGATGGAGGAGGTCAGCCTGGGACGGCACCCCCAGCCCCTCCTGGTCTGCCACATGGCTCTGGGTCCCTGCAGGCCTGGTATTTCCCCGATGCTGGAGGGCTGCAAGTTCTGATCTCTGTGCAGTGCTGGATCCTGCAGCCCTGAGATCCTCAGGCTGAGCCCCAGGCACCACATGGGCTGAGGCCTTCGTTTGGGTGAATCTGGTGGGGATGGTGGGTGGACACGCTGCTGAAAGAGCACACAGGCATTTGCTGCTTGCACTCCTCTGCTATTCTGTGTTTGGAGATGGTGATCCTGCCTGTGTCCCCAGGGAGGCTCTTATGTCCGCAGGCAGGAAAGGGGAATGGAGCGCATCCTCTGCCATTTAGCAGCAGGGACCATTGCTCAGGTTTTGTCCAGGCTCATGGGGAGCTGCTGCCTCTCCAAACCCCATCCTGATCCGCGTGCATCACCATGTCTGTGTCTCTGTGGTCAGGTTCTGGGGAGCAGCTGCCTGGCCCCAAATCCCCTGAGGATGCTGAGGCTGTTCTGGGGCTCTGTATGTCACAGCCAGCCTGGCCCCCCCTGGCTGCAGTTCGGGCAGAGGGCACCCACTAATTGTGGGCTGCAGGCAGACCTTGCCTGATGACTACGTGGACGTATTTGCAGGAAGAGTTGCGGGCTCTGTTATTCTATGGGATTTCCAGAAAAGGTTGGAGTAGTGAATCTGAAAGTAGAGTCAGTGTCCGTGCTGGGAGCCCGGGGCTGGCTGTGCTGAATCGTTTGGCCCCACGCAGTGATGGGAGCGCAGCTGTGTGGGGACGCAGCAGGGAGGGCAGTGTCCCCATGTCCTCCTGGAGGAGCTGCTCCCTGATTCTTCCCTGAGTTGGGAGCAGAAAGTTTTTGTGAGCTGGAAAATGCTGAAGGGGGGTGCTGGGCCCGTTCCTTCCCGCTGCAGGCTGTGACCCTTCCCAGCACCCTGCTGTCCATCCCCTCCCTCACTGTGAGCTCTGGAGCAGTGCCGTCGCTCTGCGTGGGGCCCGGGCTCCACAGCCCCTCACTGGGAAGTGGCAGCTGGTACAGCAGGGGGTGGATGTGTCACTCGGTCTTCTTGGCAGGGAACAGAGGAGTGGAGAAGAGCCCTGGCTGTGCCTGGCCTCCTGCTGCCTCTGCTGCTGGCTGCCCACACCTCACTCGTGCTGCCCAGCCTGGGCCAGGGTAGCAGGGAGAAGATGGGACGCCGCACACGGCTACGGATGTGTCACAGCCCCATTAGACCCAGAACAGCAGTGTCACCAAACGCAGTCCTGCTGGGTCAAGGTGTCCTGCTCCCCTCCACTGGGCAGCAGAGCTATGGCTCCTTCCAGTGCTCCTCAGCCCCAGAGGCTTTTGGTTCCTCTGCGTCCCACTGTTATGTGCCTTTGCACTGCTGGAGATTCCCCCGAGGATAACGGGAAGGGAGCAGCAGCTGGGCGGCTCCGTGACCTGATGGGCCCGGCCCTGCTCTCATTTAGCCGGGTAAGGAGCGGGGTCACGTGGCACCTGAGATTAGGATTGCTGTGCTTGCCAGGGCACTAATCACCGCAGGTAATTGGCTAAAGTGCGGCTTAGCACACACTGCAGAGCCGGGCAGGGCGTGGGGAGCTGGGTTTGGACGTGCTGTCCATGCCCGGCTGGGTGCCGGCAGTCAGCATTGCGGTCAGCGTCGCCGTGGGCTCGGAGGTTGGTCGGCTGCGCGGCTGTGATGCGCTCAGCTGCCCCGTGCTGGAGCTCTGCCCCGCCGCTGGGATTCTCCGTGCTCCCCGCAGGCGGTGGCGGGGCTCTCCCGGCCGCAGCACCGCGTCCTCCCACCCACGCTGCTGACCTACTTTGTACCTTCGGAGCTCTGCCCGTCCCGCTGCTGCCAGCGCCCGGCCAAGCGCTGGGCACGGAGCAGCGCATCCCAGCTCGGCCGGCTGAACGCGCCGGAGCAACGCGCCGCTGGGAGCAGCGGCTTCGCTCTCCCTGTGCGTGAGCCCGGCAGACAGCAGAGGTGTGGATGCACGAAGCTGCAGCGAGCGCTGGGAGGTGCTGAGCGGCGCGTGCCCTGTGCGCACCGAGGGCTCTCCTGAGCCCGTGCAGGGGCTGCGTCCGCTGCCAGCTGTGGGTGAGGGCTGCTCCGGAGCAGCTGGAGGCAGGTCCCGGCAGCTGCTGGGTGCGAGCGGGCCCCCCGCCCCGCGTTTCCTTTCCGGATGGATTTCCTGTTTTCTGCGCTGGGGCCCGGTGTAGGGGTGGGGCGCGCACCGGGCTGGGTATGGGTCTGCAGGGCCTGCAGCTCTGGCCCCGGCACGGCAACGAAGCTGCGCTCCCGGCTGCCGACAGGGCCACCTGCAAGTGGGTGCCGGGGTCTGGAGCTGCGGGGCAGCGCTGTTCTCAGATTGCTGCTCACAGGAAGCATCCTGACAGTGGTGTAGACGCTCAGCCCTTCCCGTGAGCCTGATGCCAAGCACTCCATGCCCAGCACTGAGGCTCAGCTTTGGGCTGAGCATCTCAGCAGGATGCCCTTTGTGAGCATCCTCTCCCTGCTTGGGCAAGCTGAGCTGGGTCCTTAGATGTTCCCGTGGCTTCTACCACTGATCCAGCAGCGTCCAGCTAGCTCTGGCATAGGAATGGTGATAAGTGTGGTTTTTCCCCTTCTTTGGGGCGTCATTTCCCATTCACCCTTGGCTGGAGCTGGCTATCTTGTCCTGATTGTCTTTGGTCAGGGCTGCCTGGACCCATAGAGCCAAATCCAGACCTTTTAGAATGAAACACTGCCGTGTGCATGCCTGGGCTGCCAGCCTGTGCTGCAGCAGCTCTGCCATGGAGATGTGAAAGCTCTTGAAGTGCTGGAGGAGACACTCCATTGTCCACAAACCCTGGCAGCTGGGAAGAGCCTGCATGTGCCAGAGATACCAGAGTTACCGTGCCATGTGCCAGAGATACCACCAGATTAGAGGTGACTCACCATAATCTTGAAGAAGGGGATTAAATCTCCCTGCTGCACTACTTAATGAAATCTATCCCATAATATGCTCCCAGCCCTGCTGTTCCCCATCCCATCCCCCTTCACTTCAACCCATTGGTGGTAGGGTCTTCTCTTCCCCACCCTGGGGAACTGCTTCCCGCATTGCCTGGGGTTGGTGCCTGGAGATGCAGGGCACGGTGGGTACAGGGGGGTCCTGCCAAGACCTTTCTCTTCCAGCATCCAGCAGACCCAGGGAGAGCCTGTGCACTGCTTTACCCCTGGGGGTGAGCAAGCGGTGGGGCAGGATCCGGCTCAGGGCCGGGAGCAGGAAGGAAGGAAGGAAGGAATGCAGAGTTAAAATAAGCCTGGCAGTGGGGGGAGGCCCCAGCTGGAGCAAACTCCTGACCTCCTGGGCCAGGGGAGAGGGTCCAATGAGTCCAGAAGGCTTTGTATGGCATGGAGCTCCTGGGACCCCTGCCTATGCGTCAGGGCTGGGGTGGGAGCCTGGGGGACGGGGAGTGCGTGGTGCCTTGCCCTGATGGCTCTGCTCCTTCTGCCATCCTGGCAGGACGGCTCCCGGCAGCGGCCCATGCAGAAGAAGACGGTGTCCTTCAGCACGATGCCCAACGACCGGAAGATAAACAGCGCAGCTGCCTGCATCTCCTTCATGCTGGAGGGCTGTGAGCTGAAGAAGGTGCGCTCCAACTCCCGTATGTACAGCCGCTTCTTCGTGCTGGACGCCGACATGCGCTCCGTGCGCTGGGAACCTTCCAAGAAGGACTCAGAGAAGGCCAAGATTGAGATCAAATCGGTGAAGGAGGTGCGCGTGGGCAAGAAAACGCCCATCCTGCGCAGCAATGGCCTCTCTGACCAGTTCCCCGATGAGTGCGCCTTCTCCATCATCTATGGAGACAACTACGAGTCCCTGGACCTGGTGGCCAGCTCAGCCGACGTGGTGAGCGCCTGGGTGATGGGGCTGCGGTACCTGCTGTCCTATGGGAAGCACACGCCCGAGGCCCTGGGGTCTGGCCACCCCAGCCTGCGCACCTCCTGGATCTCCTCCGTCTTCGACCTCGCTGACCTGGAGAAGTCCGGCCGCATCCCCGTGTCCCGCGCCGTGCAGCTCATCAAGGCGCTCAACCCCGGCATGAAGGTGTCCACCATTGAGCTGAAATTCAAGGAGCTGCAGAAGGCCAGCGAGCGTCCCGGCACCGAGGTGGCCTGCGACCTGTTTGTGGAGGCATACTGCGAGCTCTGCACCCGGCCCGAGATCTTCTTCCTGCTGGTGCAGTTCTCCAGCAACAAGGAGTACCTGGGCCTGAAGGACCTGCTGACGTTCCTGGAGGTGGAGCAGGGCATGGAGGGCGTCACGGAGGAGAAGTGCTTGGAGATCGTCAGCAAGTACGAGCCCTCCAAAGAGGGCCGGGAGAAGGGCTACCTGGCCATCGACGGCTTCACCCGCTACCTGCTCTCCTCCGACTGCTCCATCTTCGACCCGCAGCACCGCCGTGTGTGCCAGGACATGGCGCAGCCTCTCTCCCACTACTACATCAGCTCTGCCCACAGCGCCTGCCTGCTGGAGGACAACTTCTGGGGCCGCTCGGACATCAGCGGATACGTCAGCGCGCTGGGGCTGGGCTGTCGCAGCATCGAGCTGGTGCTGTGGGACGGCCCCGACGGGGAGCCCGTGGTCTACACCAGCCCCTCGGCCGCCTCCTGCGTGCCCTTCCGCTCCGTGGTGGGGCTGATCGACCAGCACGCCTTCACCGCCTCCGTCTACCCGCTGATCCTCTGCCTGGTGGTGCGCTGCTCTGCTGCCCAGCAGCGCCTGGCCGCCCAGTGCCTGCGCAAGACGCTGGGCGAGAAGCTCTACCTGGAGCCGCCTGACCCCGCTGCCTCCTACCTGCCCTCCCCGGAGCGGCTCAAGGGCCGCATCCTGATCAAGGGCAAGAAGCTGCCGCCCGGCTGCGAGGACAGCGAGGGGGAGGTGTCGGACGACGAGGAAGGCCGGGAGCTGGCGCGGAGGCTGGGCCAGGAGGACCGCGAGGCAGCGGAAGGGGGGGGCCCCACGGCGCGTGCGGCTCAGCCGTGAGCTCTCGGAGCTGGTGAGCCTCTGCCAGGCCGTCCCCTTCCAGGACTTCGAGAGCTCGCGGCGCGGGCAGCGCTACTGGGAGATGTGCTCCTTCAGCGAGGTGGAGGCGGGCCGCTTCGCCAACGAGTGCCCGGCCGAGCTGGTGAGCTACAACAAGCGCTTCCTCTCCCGCGTCTACCCCAGCCCCATGCGCATCGATGCCAGCAACATGAACCCACAGGACTTCTGGAAGTGCGGCTGCCAGATGGTGGCCATGAACTACCAGACGCCGGGGCTGATGATGGACCTCAACGCAGGCTGGTTCCGGCAGAACGGGGCTTGCGGTTACGTCCTCCGCCCCGCCATCATGCGGGAGGAGGTCTCCTACTTCAGTGCCAACGCCAAGGACTCCCTGCCCGGGGTGCCCGCACAGCTCCTGCACCTCAAAGTCATCAGCGGGCAGAACCTGCCCAAGCCAAAGGGCTCGGGGGCCAAGGGGGAGGTGGTGGAGCCCTACGTCTGTGCTGAGATCCACGGCATCCCAGCTGACTGCGCGGAGCACCGCACCAAGACGGCCCTGCAGAGCGGGGACAACCCCGTCTTCGATGAGAGCCTGGAGTTCCAGATCAACCTGCCCGAGCTGGCTGTGCTGCGCTTCGTCGTGCTGGATGACGACTACATCGGGGACGAGTTCATTGCGCAGTACACCATCCCCTTCGAGTGCCTGCAGCCTGGCTACCGCCACGTCCCGCTCCAGTCGCTGTCTGGGGAGCCCCTGCCCCACGCCACCCTCTTTGTGCACGTGGCCATCACCGACCGCCGCGGGGGGGGCAAGGGGCACCGCCGGGGGCTGGCAGGGCGCCGGGGCCGCCGGGTGCGCGAGTATACGTCCACCAAAGCCACCGGCATCAAGGCCATCGATGAGGTCTTCCGGACGGCCACTCAGCCCCTGCGGGAGGCCACCGACCTGCGGGAGAACGTGCAGGTACTGGAGCCACAGGGCACCATGGGGTCTGGGGAGGTGGTGCTGGGCTGCGGGTGCTGCGGTGCTCCTGGCCCAGCCCGACGCTGCTCTCTGCCCGCAGAACGCGCTGGTCTCCTTCAAGGAGCTGTGCGGCCTGACGCCCGCCGCCAACATGAAGCAGTGCATCCTGACGGTGGCTGCGTGGCTGCTGCACAGTGACAGTGTGCCCAGCGTCACCCTCAACCTGGCTGAGCAGTACCCCCCCCATGGAGGCACAGGGCCCCATCCCCGACCTGCTGCGCAAGGTCCTCACTGCCTACGAGACGGTAAGTTCTGGGTCTGGGTGCTCCGGGGTCCATCCTCCTCCAAGGTGTTTGCCTGCAGCCCTGTGCACCGGGGAGTCCCAGGATGGGTCCCGTCCTGGAGCAGGGAGGGCTGGCTGGGAGGTGCTCTGCAGGCGTGGGGTGTAGGGAGCACAGAGGGCTCCGGGCTGCGCAGCTCCTCTCACTGCCCCTCTTTCCTCAGATGATCCAGACCAGCCGGACGCTGATCGAGTCTGCTGACGCAGTGCACAGCAAGCTCATCCAGGCGCAGCAGGCAGGTGGGTCTGGGGGTGCTGAGTGCACAGTGCTGTGTGCAGTGTGCTGCGCCTCCTGGGGATGCTGTCCCCACAGGGATCTTCAGAACAGCACCAGGCTGTGCGCAGAGTGCGCTGGCATTTCAGTCTGTGCGTTGCACACCTGCAGAGCACAGCAGAGGATGAGTGGTGTGGGCATCGGTGCTCTGGGGCAGCACCTGGCTGGCTCGGGAGAGAGGCTTGTTGGAGCAGCCCAGGGCTCAGCTCCTTGGCCTTCCCACATCCTAGCCTTGCTGCGAGGAGTGGTGCAGGGATCTGCCCAGAGCCCGCAGTGAGGGAGCACTGCTGGGGCTGGGGGGCTGGGGGGGGCTGGGAGGGAGCGCACGGAGCGGAGGAGGCTGATGAGGAAGCAGAGAAGAGTCATTAGCTGCCAAACGCCAGAGTATAATTAGCATCAGAAATAACAGACTGAGGCTGACGGTAGAAGTCGCAACTGAATGTTATGACTTAAAAGACACATGGCTGAACCCACGCAGACAGGTGCTGCTGGCTGCCTTATCCGGCCCCGGGACCCATCCTGCCCCAGGCACCACTGCCCCGCTCCCAGCACCGTGCTGCTGGTAGGCACTAATGAGTAACGCCAAGGTCCTGTGTGCTGTAGAGGCAGCTGTGGCTGCTCTGTGGGACTGCTGGCCCCAGGACTGTGTGGGGGCACCCTGTAGAGCTGGGGGTGTTCCGGGCACTGTAGGGGACAGGGAGGAGAGGGTCTGTGCTGTGCAACCCCTGCCAGTGCCAGCTGCTGCCAGCAGCCCTGTTTGTTCCTTGGCTTGGCTGCATGGCAGCTCAGAAACCTCCCCAGGCATTTGGCTTTGAGCTCTGTTGCTGCTGTCAGTGATGAGGAGCACAGCAGGGGGGCTGGAGGTGCGGGCTGGGGGGGGCTCTGCATCTCCTGCACCGCGTTGGCTGTGGGAGCCCTCTGCTGTGCTGCAGAAGTGAGCAGTGCCCCGTGTCCCTTGTCCTCCCTGGGGGCAGAGGTCTGGGGTGTGCTGACCCCTACAGTGGGGGCCTGCAGCCATGACCTCTGTGCCTGAGTGCTGCTCCCTGCATTCACCCCACGGTGCCATGGTTGAGCCACAGCAGTACGGGCGCTGCGGGGTCTGGGGGTGCCGGCGGTGGGGCTGGGGGTGTGGGGAGGTGTGAGCTGATTGGCAGCGTGTGGGTGAGCAGGCGTGTGTGGGAGCCCTCGTGTGGGCCCAGAGCCAGTGCTGCGTCAGGGAGGGGTAAATTTAGCACCTGCTCACAAGGACATCATGTGCAGTGTGGGGGCACATGCTCCAGCATAGGGGGGAGGGGGGAGGGGGCAACTGCTCCTCTCTGAGCCCCTCTGGGTGGGCTGTGGTATGGAGGGGCTGTGCCTCTGCCTGGGGTCACTGCAGCCCATCCCAATCCTGTGGGCTTTGGGATCCAAACTCAACAAGGGATGGCGGTGAGATGGTGGGGGCTGTGTTGGGACATCATTCCTTATTGGGAGGGGGCTGCTGAGGCTGACCACGAGGTTCTCTGCTGGGTGATGGACGTCCCGTCCCCATCCCTTGTGGCAATGGCTGTCCCCCCACACACCGTGGAGCTGAGCAGAGCTCTGTGTGCCACAGGTATGGACTTCCACAAGGAGCTGCACCGCATCGAGGCCAAGGAGGGGCTGCGGGGACGGAAGCTGCAGAAAGCACTGGAGAGCTTTGCCTGGAACATCACTGTCCTGAAGGTGAGAGGAGCACGCTGTGCCCCTGTCCCCTCTACTGCTGACCTGCTGGTGTGCAGGGAAGCGAGACCAGCATCGAGGAGATGCTCCAGAAGTGCGGGCTGCTTGCAGACCATGATAATCCTGAGCCCAGCACATCCCTGTGCTGCATGGCGTGGCCGTGCACTGGAGGTGGCACAGAGGGACTCAGCAACGTGGCTGCATTCCCTGATGTCTTCTCCCCCCGGCAGGGCCAGGCTGATCTTCTCAAGCATGCCAAGGCGGAGGCGCTGGACAACCTCTGGCAGATCCACAACGCTGGGCAGTCCTGTGGCATCGGCAGGAATGGTTTGGCCTCTCCAGAGCCGTCCCGGCTGCGCGCACCACTGGAGCCCATCCCTGAGGCAGAAGGAGGCAGCGATGCCGCGTCCTGCTGACCCCGGCCTGGGGCTCAGGCAGCCCCCATGGAGCAGCCTCTGCTGCAGGAACAGGAACTACAGAGCCTGTGTCACGGTTGGGGATGGGAATGGGCAGGGTGCTGAGGGGCTGCAGTGGTGCCAACAGTCATCCACCTGCAGGGCATTGGGGGGCCCCACTCCTGTCTGCTCCCTTCAGCTTCCCAGGCCTCTTCCATCTGCTTCCAGAGCGGGTGCTGTGCTGTGGGACCAGGGGGTTGGACTGCTGGCACCTGGCTGTGTGCATGCACCCCCAGCCTGCTGTGCCACCAGCCCTGTAAGAACTGCCCCTCTGTGGGCTCTGGCTGTCAGGGCTGCAGATTCTGCCTTTGCCAGCCCTGGAGACTGCCTGCATAGCTGGAAGGGGTCTGTCCGACCACTGTCCCTTCTCCCAGGGTCTTCCCAGGTGTCCTTGGGTCCCTGCTGTGCAGAGGGGCTGGGAAGGCACCTGTAGGGAAGCTGGCAATGGGTCGGGGGCAGTGGGACCACTGCAGAGCAGGGCTGCCGGGGGCTGTGTCCTCTGGCGTCAGGGAGCTCATCCTGGGCTCGTCCCCTGAGCGAGCTCACCGCGGTGTGGGCTGTGGGTCAGGGCTGGTCTGGGGCTGCGGAGCACTCTGTTTATAAAGTGTGTGAGACCCACGCCGTGCGCTGCTGTCCCTCTCGGTGCTGGGGCTGGGGTCACCGAATGAGACGGGTGGCGGTGAGGGCACCATCCTTCTGCCGGTTCCATTTGCACCTTCCCTGCACGTCAGCGCAGCACGCAGCCGGCGGCTGCCCGGCGCCCCTTTGTTCGAGCGGTAATTAGCCTAATGGGGCCACGCGGAGCTGACCCGAGAGCTGCCGTTGTTGGGAGCGGTTGGCGCTTCCCCCGGCGCTGACCTTCACGCGGCTTTGTGGGGCTGCGGGTCCCTCGGGTAATTATGGCTTCATTAGTGCCACGCACCCCGGTCCCGCGCTGCACCCACATAATACAGAGCCACAAATGAGGGGAAAGGCCTGACCGGTTTCCGAGCTACCGACAACAAAGACCACGCATCTCCCAGAGACCGGACGGTATTTTTGGCAGCGCTATTGTGCGGGGCCGGGGGCTGGGGGGGGCCGCCCCTATAAAGCCCCGGTGTGCGGCTCAGGGCTGCGTTCCTCAGCCCCAGCAGGACATGCGCCAGCGCCGCTCGGCCACCTGAAGACACCCAGAAGGATGGAGGTGCCCAACACCAAGGTGGGGCTGGGGGTGGTCAGGGGCACTGCTGGGGTCTTGTGAGAGCTGGGCCGGTTCCCCGGTGAACGGAGGTCGGGGGGCTCAGCCCTGCCTGGGTTCCCTGCGGGACGCACGCAGCACCGTGCTTTGGCTCGAGCCAAGTGTGGCTGCTCCCGCTGCTCCTCCGCAGCACTCGGTGACGAGGGGAGGGCGCAGGCTGTGTGCCGGCACAGGTAAGTGCTGGCGAAGATATCTGCAGCCAACTCCTGCTCACAGTGTGGTTTCTGGGCTGGGATGGCGGGGCAGGAGCGAATCTCCTTGGGGTCCCCTCCACCTCCGATGTGCCCCAAAGAGGCGATGTTGCGGGTGCTGCGGCAGCGGAGATGAGCGGGCAGCCTGCAGGGGGGGAGTTGAGCCCTGTACCAACGCGGCCGTTGTCTGGCAGCTGCAGCGATCCGCCTGCCTCCTGCTGCTGCTGCTGCTGCTCTGCTCCCTGGCCGGGGCCCGGCAGAGCCTGCCCGAGTGCTGCCGGCAGAAAACCTGCTCCTGCCGTATCTACGACCTCCTGCACGGCATGGGCAACCACGCCGCCGGCATCCTCACACTGGGCAAGAGGAAGAGCATCCCGCCGGCATTCCAGAGCCGGCTGTACCGCCTGCTGCACGGCTCCGGCAACCACGCGGCGGGTATCCTCACCATGGGCAAACGTGAGGAGCGCCCCGGCACCGCCTGCCGCGACGCGCCGAGCTGCGCTGCGGGCACTCAGCCGACGGTGACCCCGAGGGGCGCTGCTGCCAGCCCCAGGGAGTGCCAGGAGCACGCCGAGAAGGACCTGACCAAGGGCAGGGGAGCGGCGAAGAGCTTTTACTGAGATGGGCTGCGGGGCGGGGAGGGGTCCGCGGGGGGATCAGTGCAAATAGCGCTTTTAAATACCTGCCTGTGGCCCCGGCCAAGGCTGCTCGGCACACTTGGCCTTTTACAATAAACGGTAGCCCGATGTCAGACGGCTCCGCCTCGTCCCTGCAGGGGCCCGGAGGCACGGCTCTGCCGAGGGGCTGCGATCCCGCTGCCGGCCCCGGCCCGAGGGTGGATCCCGCCCCTCCCGGAGCAGCGGGTACCGAGCGGGACCCGGCGCGGCGCCTCCCGGGGCAGAACCGCGCGCAGCCGAGCAGCCGCCGGTGCCCGCCGGTGCCGACACCCCTCCGGTGCCCGGGGCGGGGCTGGGGGCGGAGCCGAAGCCCAGGGCGGGCCGGGCCGAGCCGGGATTACCCGCGCCGTTGGGGCAGCACCGGTTCCGCAGCCCGGGGCGGGCGGCCCGGAGGGACGATGCCGGTGATGAAGGGTCTGCTGGCTCCGCAGAACACCTTCCTGGACACCATCGCCACCCGCTTCGATGGCACACGTAGGGCTGCGCCCCGGGACCGCGGCGGGGGGCGGGCAGGGAGAGGCGGTGACCCTCGGAGCGGCATCGGAGCCCCCGGGGCTGGGCGGTTCGCGCGGACCCCAAGCCGTCTGTCCCTCAGCCGGGCTCAATCTACCCCTCCACGCGCAGCCGGCCGGGAGCGTCCCGTTGTCCCGTTCCCCGCTGTCGGTGCGCCGGGAGGACCCCGGCCCCGCTCAGCATCAGCGGCAGAACGAAGGCGGGGCTGACGGGGGTCTCCGCGCCCCTCCTGCACTGATTGCCGTCCCCGGGAGGGCGCGCGAGAGGCGGTCCCGGTTCGGGGCTCGCCGTGCGGAGAGCAGCGCCCTGCTCTGCCCCAGCCCCAAATTCCCGGTGTGCCAGCAGCAGCCGGATCTGGAGCCCCCTAGGGATGGATGGGAGCAGGGAGTTGGGTGCTACCCTGGGAACCCTCGGCACTGCGGGATGCCATGGGATGGCCACGCAGCACAGCGCCTGCCTGCTGTACCCGTGGCACATGGCATTCTGGCCACCAGTGTGGTTTGGAGCTCCACAGCCCCGCTGTTGCACGGCGCCGGCTGTCGATCCCCACCTCCTGGAGTGTAGGTGATGGGCTGGGTTCTGCCTGCCGCGAGAGCATCTCATTTGCTTGCAGCCAGCACTGGCTGATCTTAAAGGTCCCTTCCAGCCCAAGCCATTGCATGGAGCTGCGTCCCTGGGAGATGTGGGCACTGGCAGCAGTGTGCTATGGCAGAGTGTGGAGCAGAGCCCAGCAGTGCCTATTCTGGAGCCAATTCCTGCAGCTGGAGGTGCTGGAGTAGCCCGGGAGCTGGGTTCCTCCCTGTCTCCATGCCCCTGTGCTGGGGCCAGGACAGATTGAAGCCCCGGCACGTTGGAGAGGGGATGATGTGGGGATGCAACATGCCAGCTTCCAGCAGTATTGGCACCGTGCAGCCACTCAGGAATGGGCTGTGACCATAGCCGGCCCCACGCCTCCCCAGAATCTTCCAGGCCTCCCAGGATTTCCATCTCTTGCTGTGCTGGGACTGCTCTGATGATGCTTGGAGCCAGGAGCATGTCCACACTGAGGGTTTGCCCCACAGAGCAAGGTTGAGCAACAGCACCCTGCCTTCGATGGCTTGAACCTGCCCTACGGGTGCTTTTAAACAGTGTCTGGCTTTGTGGGTTTGATGTGTCTCTTATCGGCTTTATCTGCCATGGAGAGGGGCTTTAGCTGCAGTGATACGTGGCACGACTTAACCCTGCCTCTCCCACACAGCTGCTGCCTCATAGGCCCTGCATTGCTCGTCCAGGCAAGCCATCACCACAGCGGGGCTGCAGTCCCCTTTGTGGCTGTGCTGCTCCCCAGCGAGAGCCTTTTTTTTCCTTTCTAATAACACACCCTGGACACCATAGTAATCCCGGCTCCCCAGAGCAAAAATCTGGCCTTAGTCACAGCTATTTTTGCTTCTCCAAGCTAATCCGGGGTTGAGCTGTACTGTGGTGGCCCCGCTGCACCTCCCATCGCACCAGGGCTGTGTGTGGCTCCCTGCTGCCCTTGCCCAGGCTGCTCTGTCCTGGCATGGCTTTGCACTGTAATCTGCTGTGGGCCTCCCTCCCCTGTGCTGTGAAATGGGAAGGTGATGTTTTTCTGGGTGCTGGGGGTGTGGAATGCAGGGATGCTGGGCTGCGACCCTCGGGCTTGAGACTGCATCCGGATGGTGGCCCCCGTTCTGCCCTCGTTGTGAATGCAGACCCTGCTGGCTGTTCATCCCACTTCCTTGCTGCCCTTGTGCACACCCTTCCCTGGGCTAAAGCACAAAGCCATCTGGCTGGCTGGCACAGAGCCTCCAGCCAGCGTGTGCAGCCCTGCTGATAGAGCCCAGCCCAGGGCTGTCCTGCAGGGCAGGGCTGGTGCTGGCAGGCAGCGAGCGTTGCGGTGCTGTGGCAGCCAAGAACACTGCATTTCTACACGCCTCTATCCTTCCCTGGCTTGGAGTGGGCTCAGGGCTTGGTGGCATCGCTCCCACCTCTCTGCTGGGCGGGGGGCCGCAGGGGCTGGCACTGCCTGTCCTCATTGACTGTCCCCTGCTAAGCTCCACACCCAGCAGGGAGGTGGGAGCAGCAGATGGTGAGGGGGAGGCGCGGATCACCTCGTGTGGGATTGTGGCTCGTTGCAAGGAGAGCCAGGGGCTGCAGGGAGCTCCTTCCCCTCACAGTGTGGTGGGGCTGGGCTGGGGTCCTGCCTGTGGCTGGAGCCTGTGGGGTGGCAGAGCAGGGGGGGCCTGCTATTGGGATCTCCCCACGCAGGGCACAGCATGGGCTGTGTTTCCCCATGGCTCTGCTGGCGCTGGGTGAGTGCGGGGCGTGCAGCCACCTGCTGTGTGTCCCCTGGTGCAGACGGCGACGTGTGGCCACTGCTCTGCTGGGGAGGAGAGGGGGTGCCCCCTAAAACAGCCCAGAGCCCTCAGGGTCTGCTGTGTCTCCTTTCAGACAGCAATTTCATCCTGGCCAACGCTCAGGTCCGCCGTGGTTTCCCCATTGTCTACTGCTCTGATGGTTTCTGCGACCTGACCGGCTTCGCCCGCACCGAGGTGATGCAGAAGAACTGCAGCTGCCGCTTCCTCTGCGGGGCTGAGACCAGCGAGCCCGTCCTGCAGCGCATCGAGAAGGTGCTGGAGGGCAAGCAGGAGCAGCAGGCCGAGGTCTGCTTCTACAAGAAGGGTGGTGAGTGGCACAGGCGCGGGGCCCCATGGGCAGCTCTGGACAGAACTCAGCCCTCGGAGGGGCTTCCTGCTGACCCTTTCCTCTCCTCCACGCAGGAGCTGCGTTCTGGTGTCTGGTGGACATCATGCCCATCAAGAACGAGAAGGGGGAGGTGGTGCTCTTCCTTGTCTCCTTCAAGGACATCACAGAGAGCCGGGGCAAGAGCCATCCAAGTGACAGGAAGGAGGGTGAGCCGTAGTGGTGGGGTGGGGATGGGATTTGAGGCTCACAGCCGTGTGTGTGGTGGACATGTGCTGGGGGGTCCCAGCTCCAGTTGCTCCTGCCTGGCGTTGCGTCCCATCTCAGTGCACTCAAAGAGACCCCAGGACCTCTCTGAGCTCCGAGTGACTCCCAGAGGAGGGGAATGGGAGAAATGGGGCTCATTTCCACAGCTCTGGGGAATGGTCCCGCTAAACCAGCGCATCATCTCTGCAGAGAAGCAGAGGAGCAAGAAACCTGGCAGCTCACACCTGCGGGCGGCACGGCGGCAGGGCAGGACGGTGCTGCACCGGCTCAGCAGCCAGTTTGCACGGCGGGACCGCGGTGAGATGAAAATCAATCGGGTAAGGAGCCGGGTGCACGTGGAGCCTGGCATTGCAGGGCGCTCTCCCCGCGCCATGCTCCTCGCTGTCCCCCAAGGCATGGAAATGCAGGCAGCTGCACCATGGTCTGGTACAAAGGTTGCCGGTAGGCAGCAGAGCAGAGGATTCTGTGGGGAAAGCAGAGCTTTTGGCAGCTCTTGCATGTTGACTCTTTTCTGTGTGAGCTGTGGGGAAGCCCAGGTGCCCCAGGGAGTGCCGTTACCAGGCACTGGGTGCGTGAGCAGTGGTTTCCAGCAGCAGCACGCTGTGCCGGCCTGCTGCAGGGATGTGGGTGCAGCCAGCAGTGCTGAGCCTGGGAGGAAAGGGGCAGGAGAGACGGCAGTGCCATCAGTGCCAGTGCAGAGGGGGGGGGGGGGCTCTGCCCACTGCACGTGAATTTGCACGTGGGGCTGTTCAAGGCAGCAGCTGGCACTGACAGTGGGTTGCTGTTAATAGCATAAGTGCAACATCAATTTATGGCAGCAATTGGTTACTCTGCCTGGCTTTGGGGTGATCTCAGTGCAGCCTGTGTGCTACGTGCCACACCGGACAGCCGTGTCCATCACCACGACATTGGGTCCTGGGGCATCCCAGGAAAGGGGGCCTGCAAAGTGGGACCATTCCTGTGCCACCTCTGCTCCCTCAGAACGTGTTTGAGAACAAACCCTCCATCCCTGAGTACAAAGTGGCCTCGGTGCAGAAAGCCCACTTCATCCTGCTGCACTACAGCATCTTCAAGGCCCTCTGGGACTGGCTGATCCTGCTGGCCACTTTCTACGTGGCTGTCACCGTCCCCTACAACGTCTGCTTCACCAGCACAGAGGACAGCCTCTCGGCCGCGCGCAGCACCATCGTCAGTGACATCGCGGTGGAGATGCTCTTCATCCTGGGTAGGTCTGTGCCCAGAGATGCGCACCTTACTTGGGCACGAGGATGTCCTCGGCTGGGACCCAGCCCAGCCCCCCGGCTGCAGTGGGGCACTCAGGGCCGCCGTGCTCCCCCTGGGGCAGACATCATCCTGAATTTCCGAACGACGTACGTGAGCCACTCAGGCCAGGTGGTGTACGAGCCCCACTCCATCTGCATCCATTACGTGGCCACCTGGTTCTTCGTGGACCTGATTGCCGCGCTGCCCTTCGACCTGCTCTACATCTTCAACGTGACTGTGGTGAGGGTGGGGAGAGGGGCTCTACGGCTGCACGGTGGGGGGCGCCACCCAGCCCATTCTATAGCCCACGAGCCTCCTGCGGTCGTGGGGAGCGGTGGAGGGTCTCTGCCCCAGAGGGAGGGGGGGTTCCTCCCCAGCCCTTCCTGCAGCTCTGCCAGATTCACCCTCCTGCCTGCTCCTCAGACCTCGCTCGTGCATTTGCTGAAGACGGTGCGCCTGCTGCGGCTGCTGCGGCTGCTGCAGAAGTTGGACCGGTACTCGCAGTACAGCGCCATGGTGCTGACGCTGCTCATGTCTGTATTTGCGCTGCTGGCCCACTGGATGGCGTGCATCTGGTACGTCATCGGCCGCAAGGAGATGGAGAGCAACGACCCGCTGACCTGGGACATCGGTAAGTGCGGGCACGGAACTTCTGGCTGGCTCCTCCTGCAGAGCGCAGCAGGGGCAGGGCTGCGGCTGTACTGAGCGTGGCTGCCGCGTGGTGAGCACTGACCCTGGGCTGTGCTTGGCAGGCTGGCTGCACGAGCTGGGCAAGAGGCTGGAGGCTCCCTACATCAACAACTCAGCGGGGGGGCCCTCCATCCGCAGCGCCTACATCGCCTCCCTCTACTTCACCCTCAGCAGCCTGACCAGCGTGGGCTTCGGCAACGTCTGCGCCAACACGGACGCCGAGAAGATCTTCTCCATCTGCACCATGCTCATTGGCGGTGAGGCGGGTAGCCGGCGGGAGGAGATGGGGTTGTGACTGCATGGCTGCATCCTTCAGCCCCACGGTGCCACTGAGCACAGCCCACCCTGGCCCTGCCCCCCCCTGGGCTGACACTGCCTCCCGGTCCCCAGCGCTGATGCACGCCGTCGTCTTTGGCAACGTCACGGCCATCATCCAGCGCATGTACTCGCGCCGCTCGCTCTACCACACCCGCATGAAGGACCTCAAGGACTTCATCCGCGTGCACCGCCTGCCCCAGCAGCTCAAGCAGAGGATGCTGGAGTACTTCCAGACCACCTGGTCGGTGAACAACGGCATAGATGCTAACGAGGTAGGAGGGTTCGGCAGGGCCGGCCCTTCCTCTCTCCTCCTGCTCCGAGAGCAGTGACAGGATTGCAGGCGTGTGTGTGTGCACACGTCCATGTGCTGCTGCTGGAGAGAGCAGAGCTGTGCACAGGAGCGGGGCGGCCTGTCCTGAGCTGTCTGAGTTTGCCATGCAGAGAGGTCCCGCCAACGCTCCCAGCCCCACAGGGCGCAGGGATGCTCCATTCCCCCATGCCGGCTCCTCTCTCCCCAGCTGCTGCGTGACTTCCCCGACGAGCTCCGTGCCGACGTGGCCATGCACCTGAACAAGGACATCCTGCAGCTGCCCATCTTCGAGACGGCCAGCCGAGGCTGCTTGCGGTCGCTCTCGCTGCACATCAAGACGTCGTTCTGTGCGCCGGGCGAGTACCTGCTGCGGCAAGGCGACGCGCTGCAGGCCGACTACTTCGTCTGCTCCGGCTCCCTCGAGGTGCTGAGGGACAGCGTGGTGTTGGCCATCCTGGGTGAGGGCCGCCTCCACAGCGCGTTGCTGCCCGCCCGCTATGGGGTTGGCACCGCCATAGCTGCTGCCCCATCCCCTCCCGCAGGCAAAGGGGATCTGATCGGCGCCGACCTGGCCGGCAGGGACCCGGTGATCAAAACCAACGCGGACGTGAAAGCGCTGACCTACTGCGACCTGCAGTACATCGGGCTGCGGGGGCTGCGCGAGGTGCTGCGGCTCTACCCAGAGTACGCCAGCAAGTTCGCAGCTGACATCCACCAGGACCTCACCTTCAACCTGCGGGAGGGCAGCGAGATGGAGGTGGGTGCGTGTCCCCCCCTGCAGGCCCTTTCTCGTCCTCGCGTCCCCAGAGCCGGGAGCAGGGCTGGGGCTCTGCGTGGCCGGGATGGGGAGTTCGTCTGCTCGGTTCTCGCGCTCCCGAGGCTCCGCGGCTCTGCCGCCCCGTGCAGGTACGTCCCGGCGGCTTTCCTCAGCTCAGGAAGGAGGTGGGGGGAAGGCAGCCTGGACGCGGCCCCCCCGCAGGAGGCGGCCGAGTCGAGTCGTGCTGCCAGGGGGGTCCTCTGCCCACCGCCTCCCCCCTTCCTGGCTCCGGAGCAGCGGAGGCTGCGCCGTGTGTCCCCCGACACACACCGCCCCCTGGGCAGGGCGGAAGGTCGCTCCGTGCACCGAAGAGCATTGTCCCTCACCGGGCACAGTTATGAACAAACCGAGACGGATGCAAGCAAAGCGCGTTGTGTCCTGCAGGAGGCCCGTGCTGCCCGTGGGAAGGTGATGTCCTGACAGTGGGGTCTGGGGCCCAGCACAGCACTGAGAGCAGGAGAGGACAGGCGTGGGCTGCGAGCCCCGGAGCCTGGCACGGAGCTGCGGGACTGCAGTTTGGGGCCGGCCTTTGGGCTGCCCGGGGGCGCCGAGGGCTGCGGCCCGACGCGGGTACAGCTCCGCCCGCTGACGTCTCCAAATCTCTCTCTCAGGGGCTCGGCCGTTTCGCCCGCTCTCCGCGCCTCTCGCAAGCGGCGTCACAGGTTCGTGCTGTCGGGTGTGGGGAGCCGCGAGGGTGCGGGGAGCAGCGCTGACCCCTCCGCCCATGCCCGCAGCCCCGCTCGGAAAGCGGCCCCGGCCCGGAGCAGCTTCTCCCCTGCATCGCAGAGGACGAAGAAGAGGCGGATGAGGTCTTCCAGCGATCGCCCCCCGCCGTCACCCCCCTCGAACCGCTGCTGCCCCCACGTAGCAGCTCCACGCGACTCCCCGGCGCTCCTCGCGGAGACGAGCGCGGCATCCCCACGGCGCGGCCCCAAGGGGAGGCGGGGGGCGGCGGGGGCCGGAGGGCGGCTCGTCTCCTCGGCCTCTCCCTGAACGCCACTGGATCCCCCGAGCTCAGCCCCAGGTAAGGCCGAGGGCTGCACGTGTCCGGGAGGAGGCGGAGGCGGACACGGCGAGGACGAAGTTCGATCCTCACTGCCCCCCTGCAGAGTGGTGGACGGAATCGAGGACGACGGGGGAACCCGGGAGGTGCGAACCTTCTGCTTCGGTGCGGCCTCTCGGCTGCAGGGCGCGCCCAGGGGCTCCCCGCCACCAGGTACGGCCGTGCCAAATGGGGGGGGTTGGGGAGGGGGAGGGTGGAGGGGGAGAAGCGAGGGGATCCCAGTGACGTGCGGTATCTTCTCGGCAGGGACTGCGGAACGCGGCCCGGCGCTGGCGGCGGAGGTGGAGGCGGCGGAGCGCAGCATCGTGCGGCTGAGCCGGGAGGTGCGGGGCCGCCCGGGAGTGCGGGGCCCACCCGCCCCGTCGGGGCTCACAACTTTCCGTCCCCGTTGCAGATCGCCCACCTCAACCGCGAGGTTTCTCAGCTCGGCCGGGAGCTGCAGCGCGTTCTGGAGCTGCTCCAGGGCCGCCCGCCGCCCCCCGCGTGCCCTCGTCGTCCGCCCGGAGCCTCGTCGCCGCCGCCTCGGCCCCCGCCGGCCCCCACCGCCTCCCGGGGCTCCACCCCCTCTCGCAGCCGCTCTGTTCCCGCAGCCTCCGGCGCCCCGGGGCTGGGCACGGAGGCACCGCGCCCGCCGTCCCCCGCAGCCCCGCAGCCCGCGCCGCGCCCGCCCCGTCCCGTCCCGCAGTCCCCGACCCCGCCGCCCGCGGTGCCGCCGCGTTTCGCCCAATCCTTCCCGGGCTGCTCGGCCCGCGCCCGCCCGCAGCCCCGCTCCGGTTCCGCCAGCGCCCGCTGAGCCGCGGGAGGGCGGAGGGACGGGGACCCCCCCCGACTCCGGAGACGCATCCGGCACGCGGTGCGGGCTCGGGTTCGCGTCGCTCCCGGCCGCTCTGCACGGATTTTGGTACCGGTTTTGATACTCTCCTCGCCCACGGGGCTTTTTGTAAACCCACCCCCCGGGGCCGCACACCTCTCGTGCCCGGTGTTGGGCGCCGGCCGCCACCCGGGGCGATGCGGGGCCGCTGCGAGCGGGGCTCGGGGGGATGGTGGCACCCCGGACCGATGCCGTGAAGGACCAGCGCTGCCCCCCGGGCGCTGTCCGTTGTTCTGTGCACCGGGCCGGCATTGCCCCTCTCCCCTCTGCGCCCCTCCGGACCGCACAGACGGAACGGGAAATAAAAGTTCTATTTTTACATCTTTGGGGCTGCGCTGCCGGGGGGGGGAAGAGGGATTGCGGACGGGATGGGGCCGAACTGCGGGGCGGGAAGCGCGTGCGGGGCGGGGCAGCGCGGTTTGCGCGCACCGGGGTCTCCAACCCGTTCCCTCCCGCCCCGGACCCCGTCCGAGGATCGTGTCGCACGACGCCCCTGCGGCCCGGAGCGCTGCCGGGGGACTACAATTCCCATGGCGCTCTGCGAGGGACAGGAAGTGACGTAGCGGAGCGCGGACACGTGACACAGCGCTCCCCGCAGGAGGCGGAGACACGATGAGGCGGGACAAAGATGATTGGCAGATGCAGCTGCCCGTGAGCTGCAAGGCAGGAGCGGAACTGGCGGACGGGTCCGGAAGCGGAACGGGTAAAGGCGGAAGTGAGGGCCGGGGCCTGCGAGACGCACCCGCGGCGGGGAGCGGCCCTGCGGGCGGTGAGTGAGGGGCTGCACTCTGCTCCGCCCGAGGCTCGCGAGTCTCCAGGCCCACTGCTCGACCCGGCCCGGCGGCTGGCTGCAGCGCCCCTCATCGCGCGGGCCCGGCTCCTGGAGGGTCTGCCCGGCCGGGGCAGGAGCCGAGCGGTGGGGACGGGGCGCGGTCTCGCTGGCGCCGGTCGGCAGTGCGCGCCCCCGTGTCTCGGCCGGGCGCTCAGCGGGTGTCGGCGCTGGTCGGTCGGTCGCTTCCCGTGGGGATCCGGCCCTGCCGGCCTCTGGGAGCGGAGCGCTGCCCGCCGGCAGCACCGGGAGGGCTCCATGCACGGGCTGCTGTGCTGGGCGGGCGGGGCGGCCGCTGCTCGGGCGGCCCTAGGCTGGAACGTTTTCCTTTACGGATAGGGCAGGAGAGATCCGGCTGCTTGCTGCGGCCTGCTTTTAATAAATGCTTCCTCCCCTGTCTGGTCGTTCTCGTGTTGCTGTGCTACAGCAGTGGCTGCTTGGAGTTTGAATGGGATCTGAGGAAGGTGTGCTGCCTGCAAGGATTGTCCGGCCTTTTGTTGTGGCCAGTCTGTGCTGAGGTGGGCGTAGGAGCTCCAGAAGGCTGGAAGCCAGCTGGGTCTTAGGCAGAGCATGGCCTAAATGAAGACTGTGGCTTTATTTGTTGGAAGTAGTTGTGTAGAGCTAAGACCTTTTTGGATTGCTGCTGATGGGAAATGCCATCTCTCTGTGCTCTGGGGCGCTTGTGGAATTCAGTGTGGTGGCATAGAGCTGACCTCAGTGCTGCCCTTTCCTTGGAAGGGACCTTGAGTGCATGGCTCCATGTTTACACACAGCAGCCTCCAGCTGCCTGGCACAGCTGCTGTGTGATCCCACAGAGCCGATCCTGCAGCTGCACGGTGAGCAGCAGGCTGCCCATGGAGGTCCTGTGCTGGCAGCTGCTGCTGTTTCTGGTCATACTCAAGATGCTACTGAGAGCTCTGGTTTCTGAGAGCCGCGTGGTTAATGGCAGCACCTCGCTGTGAGCCAGCCTGCCAGGGAGTTATGGCCCTTCACTTGTTGCTGTTGTGTGTGGCTGTTGGAGCTCTGACCTTGATGGTTTCCAAATGTGTAAGGAAATCAGAGGGAAGAGTACACCGAGGTGCTATTTTAAGTCCTATGTGGAACAAGCTGCATCTACTATACTTAGTTTTTTGTCTGGTGGCTTTCCAAATGCTCAAGCTGCCCTGCTTAAAGCATGACACCTCATGCGGTGTAACGCTGAACTGGAGTCCTGACTCGGCTCCCTGAAGCTTGATTGAGACCATAGAAAGAAAGAAGTTTGATTCATGTTGGTGTGACGTGCCATGCTGTTTGAGTGAACTTCCTTGGAACGTCCCACTGATGCTCATTTGCGCACTGACTTTAAGGCTTTGTGCTCAGGCTAAAAGGTGAAAGCTGTGACTGGAATGGGTGAGGAGTTCAGCAGTGTTTGTAGGCTGCTGTAGGGCAGTGTTGGCCTTAAGGCCCTCCTGGAGAGAGGACAGCAGGTAAAGCTAGAGTCTGCACAGCCCTGTAAGATTAAGAAAAGCCATGTTGGCTTCAATAACTGTGTCTCAGCAGGACGCCCTAACAGTCAACTTCTTCCATAGCAAGTCTACCTCCATAGGCAGTTTTTCCCGCTGAGATACCGTAGGCTAATTCAAACTACGTCCATTTTGAGATAAGGGGCCTGCACTGCCTGGCACTAGGGCTGTTTAAGTAAGGCTTTAATACCCCATCAGGTGAGGGAGCAAGATAAAATGGAAGTTCTGAGGAAGGGTTTCACTTAGAGAGCAGTACAGGGGGCAGCTAGCTCAACAGGTGGATGTGGGATGCAGTCAAATCAAACACTTACCTGGTTTTACTATGGACAGAGTTGGATTTGGGTCACTGCTATAACAGTGAAGCCAGTAATGGATTGGGCACCGACTGCAACAAAGCTGAGTGACAGCCTGTACTGCGTGCTTGGCCAAACCTCGAGGTGTGGAGGAGCAGTGATGAGAAGTGAAATTGTCGTCACTGCAGCAAAGCCCTGCATGGGAAGGGGGGGCAGCTCTGTACTGCTCCGGCCCCGCCGCTCATCAGCCCAGTGCTGCTGTGAGGTGCTGGATGGCCACGCATCTCCTTGGGAAGGGAGGGGGAATAGTGCCAAGTCCTTCCAGACACAGGAAGTGAAATGGGAGCGCTTCTGATGAAGTGGGTGTAGCCTGAAGTATTTTGGTGAGCGTGCTGAGAAGAGGGCAGAATGTAGGGATGGCAGAGTCAGCGTTTTTCTTCCCCTGGGATGTGAAGTTTGAAGTCCTCTTATGCAAGTTCTGTGAAATTGTCAGCAACCATGAAAACCTTCCATCTGTGAGCCAGAAACAGCAAATCTTCCTGGAAGAGACGTTATGGGGAATAATAGTGCTCTGTCTAAATCCTGATGTGCATGCTGACTTCCCCTGGGGCACGGGAACGAGCTGTTGGAGTTGTCCTACATAAACAGATAAGAAAACACTGGTTTTCGTGTTTGCTTTGATATGGTAGCGCTCCAAAAAAGGAGCCACTGGAGGCAGGAGATCTTTGTGCAGTCTGGGAAAGATATTATGAAGGTCACTGACTCTGGTGGTGAAGATGGATGTTTTCTGCTCTGCTGTCTGGTGCTGCCTATGGGTGTGTGTTGCTGGACTTGTGGGCAGAATGAAGTCGAGCCTTTTGAGAGCGTGCAGAGTGAGAAATAGGAGGTATGGGAGCCTTGCCTGCAGGATTACAACTTAGTTCAGCTTTGAGTTGGTCCTCGCAGTAAACTTGAGTATTGTTAACCTGGCAGTGCATCAGCTTCTGGACACTGGGTGAAGTTCTTGCAGTGCCAAGAATAACTGAACACAGGCAAGACCTCCAAGGGGGGCTGATATGGGAGCGGGGGATTTTGGTACCTGGGATGCAGGGCTTTGTTCCATACAGCCGGTGAGAAGCCTGTATAAAATGAAGGTGATGCAGAACTCATCTGCAGGAGTTGTGTGCTGCAATTTATGTCTTGCTAACACTTGCTCGGAAGCTGCCGCCTCTCATCCTGCTGCTTTCAAAGCAGTCCTTACAAGCGTGCTGTTTCCATGGCTTGACTAAAGCTGCACTGGAAACTTGCACGCTGGGTCTCCATCAGGCTGCTCTGGAACGAGCTCGCTTGCTGTGGTGTCAGCAGGTGGGGATGTGGTGGCTCTGGTCACCTACAGGCTCAAATGCTTTCCCAAAGCACAAGGAAGGGCAGGAGCTCGGAACCTCAGCCTGCCCTAATTGCACGTTTCTCTCTTCAGCCCGTGGTGATCTAATAGCACGCTAGCTGCAGTTTTGAAAGCAATTAGTCATGCTGTTCTGCAGAACTAAAACTCCTGCTGGATTAGGCATGGAGCTTCGTTGTAGTGCCAGTGTGGCCAACATGGTAATAACTCCTGGTGCTGCTGCTCGTTCAGCTGCCTGAGCATTCAAAGCTGTGCCTCCAAAGGCTGTATCCCAGTATAATAGCTTTGCATCTTATCAGCTGCTTTCAGGAACTTGTGGTGAAGGACAATTGCTGAACATCTTTGGAGGGGGGTGAGAGGCCAGCAGAAGGCTGGGGGGACACGAGCACCGCAAGGCGCTGTGCCTGAGAGCCAACGGCGCGGCAGTGCTGCTGGGGGAGCGAGTCAGGGTGGATCCTTGCTGTTGCTTAACTCAGTGGAACGGCTTCAGAGCCCAGCTGGGAATATTCAAGGTGCTTGAGGTGGCTTTCTTAAACGAATCTGAAATCACAACTGGAGTTTGCTCGCGCCTTGCCCCTGCAGGATGTTCTCTGTGTTCTGCTCAGGAAATGAATGAAGTGCGTGTGGCTGAGGATGGCCTGGAGCTTGCAGAAGTTGGAGTGAGATCCTGGAGATGTTGCTCGGGTCCCAGAGCTGAGGTAGCCGGTTTGTGCTGTGTATGTAGGCTGAGTCACTTGGATGAAGAAAAAGGACAGTTCTCAATAGAGAGTCCTACTAAGAAAAAGGAAATAAAAAGCCAGAGAAGCAGTTTTATAGCTGACTGCTTCAGAGTTAGTTTGGCTCTGCAGCTCCCTTTGGCTGTAGAGCTGCAGTCCTTGCCTCATCTTCCAGAGAGCTCTGTTGGGTGTTCGGCTGTTCTGGCTTCCTTTCCTGAGAGGCTCGGAGCAACTTGCCCTGTTCAAGTGCTGCCGTGCCAGACGAGGCTCAGCCTCAGCAGAGTTTTCATGGTGCAGTGTTCTGCCTTGGGCTGAGCTTTGAGCCCTGTGGCCCAGGCCAGCCCTCAGCTGGGCTGCTGCACTCAGCCTGAGCTGCGCCTCTGCAGGCCTCGTTGCACTGCCCTGGGAAGCAGCAGGAGCTTCACCTGCCTCTAAACTTGTGCAGGGTTTATTTTCCTCGGAGAGCTTTGTTCATCAAGTCAGGAGGTCAGTCATCTCTGTTAAAGGGCAGCTGCTGAGTACGATGGCCAGGATTCAGCTGTCATCGTGGGGCGGTGGAAAGGGCTCTGCTGCTTCCTTGGCTCTGGGTCTTCCAGCTGTGGTGCCTGGTGGGATGCTGTCCGGGTGGGATGCTGTCCGGGTGGGATGATGCCCAGCTGTGCAGCACCTGCAGTGGATTGAGCAGAAACTGGGCTGGTGCCTTGAAATATCAGATGCTGGAGTTTGTTTTGTTTTCGTTCTGCAGATATCGGGAGGCAGATACATGTATTAGAAGCATGTAAAAGAGCTGGTTTTACATTTGCTGCATTTGCTCAGGACTGTAGACAGCCAACAGAAATGTTAACTTTTTCCCGCTGGAGACCTGATTGCCTCTAAATTGAAATGAATGTGCTCAGGTCTTTGGGCAGGAGGCTCTGCGGAGAAGTTGTGGCTTAAAATAGTGGTACAACCTTAGGAGCACATGGCAGAGGTTGACGTAGGTCTGTAGATCGGTGTTCTAAGGCTGTGGCGTGGCAGCTGACAACGGCAGTGACTCGTTCCTTAACAGAGCTGCTGCTCCAGATCTCAGCCTCACTGACCAGAGACTGCTACTTGTGGGGGGAGGCACGGCGCCTTGCAGCTGGAGTGTTAGAGCAGATCCAACGTGGGGCTGGCGCTGCTTCTGTGCAGAGCTGCTCCTAAGGCAGCAGTGTGTGTGGAGAGGACTCAGCACGCGTTGCACTGTTGGGGTCGGGCACGGCGTGCTGTGAGCGCATGCAGGCAGCAGATCTCGGTGGGAGCAAGGCAGCGCAGGCTCCCTGCTGGCGGCTGGCTGCCATTCGGTGGTAGGTGAAGCAAAACCACGCGGTACCTTCAGGGCTGCTTTGCCAAGGAATTCATGTAACGCTGTCAGCTATTTAACAAGATAAATATTTCACTGGGGCTTTTGTCTTGAGTATTTTGGTCATAAGCCAGCGAATCTGCCATGATATCGTTTGTAACACACCGGAGAGCAGAAGCGGTCCTCTGGTAACTTGATTCTTCTGCCAGCTGCACATAGACCTGCTTGCTCAGTTCTACTGAATTCATGGTAAAAGAAGTCTCTGAAATATAGGTCACAAAACGTGAGGATGTCAACAGGCTCATCTCCTTGCTCTGGGAATCACCCCTATCGTGTTTCAGGAGGTCATAGCTCAATTGAGGCATGATTCACGTGGCTGTTAACGTGCAGCATGTTAGTCTGAGGTGGTGACAGAGCTTACCAGTGTGCTGATAGACCGCCCTGGTAAATGAATACAAGGTTAAGCAAGCAAAAGCTGCTGCTTTGCAGTCTTGAGTTAGAGGAGGAACCGCCACAGGCAGAAACTTCCTTAGGTTGGTGCAGATGTGGGGCTTCCATTGCGCCCCTTGAGCCCCTGTGATAACTGAGCAGCTCCTGGCCAGAGCTGCAAAGTGCTGCTTCCTCGCCGTCCAGCACAACCAGCTGCTGCTGTGTGCTTCCTCTCAAGCTTTCTCGTCCTGTCAAAACAGTGCTTGTCCTTCCTGGGATGGGAGGCAGGTTCTGGTCACACGCTGCAGTCGACGGCTGCTCCACAACTTGGGCTTCTCGTGCATCTCGCTGCTCATGCGTGGCTCCTCAAGATCTCTTTCCCACCTGCCTGCTTCAGTGCTTGGTGCTGCTGTGCTGCTGTGGCAGTAGGTTTCTGACTGCCTCGCCTGCTGGTCAAAATGATTTCATGCTGAATGTCTCCATGGATCACTGCGTTCTCTGGAGCTTTTGCTCTGGAGCGTGGCTCACGGGACACCATTCCAGGGCTCCTGCTCGTATGAGTGCTGCTTGCTGGGTACATGCTGGGTTCACCCTGAGCAAAAAGGTGTTTCCTTGGAGCTCAGGACGTGCTGTGGGGGAACTGCCCATCAGGTCTTTGTTTGCTGCTTGTCTGTCAAGAAACTTGGGCTGTGAGAGTTGAAGGGAAAGTGGTGATACGGAGCAGATGTGATGAGTTGTAGCATTTGTCACTGACAGGAAGTGGGAGTCATGTTGAATACAGGAAATCTGCTGAGATCTGTGGAACTGCGTGCTTGGAACGTTATCTGCTTGCAGCTGAGAACAGGAATGCAGTTCACTGTGCTTAACGGCTTGGGAGGCACTGAGCTTCACTCGAGGTTATCTGCGGATGTAGAACAGCTCGTCTCACCTCTGTGCTGTGCTTTGCCCAACACCGGAGGTCTGGTGCTGCTCTGTGTGTAGGTGCTGCCCCTGTGTTCAGATAAGTCGTCTAGACTTCTGCTCAGCGATAATTACCTGCGGTGCTGCAGGGGCCGCTGCTTTTGGGCCGGCTGCTCTCAGCTCCTCTGTGCTGCTGCAGGAGGTCTGAGGTGGCCTTGAGGACTGCTTGAAGATGCAGTGTTGAACAGCTTTGTAAGAGGGCCTTCACAGATCTGAGCATAACAACTTGCTCTTGTGATCTGGAGGAGTGTCAGTGCTCTGTAATGGCTTGCATGGGGCCTGCAGACACCTCCATTTCATTGGCAGTCTGAAGCCGCCGCGGGTTGAACTCAGGAGAGGAGGAAGGAGTTCAGGTCAGCTTCGGTTACCTCCCATCACTGAGCAATGTTCTAATGGACAAAGCTCTGACAACCTGATGGCGTGCTGGCTGTTCTGCCTGCCTTGCCCCAGCAAGGTGTGCAGCACGGCACAGTGGAGGTGCTGGAGGGCCTGTGGGGGGGAGCTCCTCTTCCTGCATCCCCGCTCTGAGGAGGCTCAGGCTACCTCAGGTGCTGTGGGAGCTGCTGGCTGATAGAAACTGCCTGATGTGCGGCGGTGCGTGCAGCCAGTAGCCTTCCACAGTGAGGAGGAGCAGCAGCTGCCTGTGCTGATGGAGGCTGAGGGTCAAAACCACCTCTGGAACTGGTAGGGCTGCTCCGGGAGTGTGTCACTAACTCTGACCTCCTCTTCCAGTTGCAACCTGCCTCCAGGTGGATCCGGTGCAGAATCTCCAGCATCCTCATCTCTTGGCACTCCTGCACTTAGGCCACAATGGCAGGTCGAGGTGGAGCCGCCCGACCGAATGGACCGGCTGCTGGGAACAAAATCTGCCAGTTCAAACTCGTCCTCCTGGGGGAGTCGGCGGTGGGGAAATCCAGCCTCGTTCTGCGCTTCGTGAAGGGACAGTTCCACGAGTACCAGGAGAGCACGATTGGAGGTGAGTGCCGACGCCGGGTGCTGATGGTTAAAAGATGCTGGCCTTGCTAATGCAGCCCGGGCTATCAGCAGCATTAATGGCTATAAATAGGCAGTAATGCTTTAACTCTTGGTCTGCGATTTGTTAGGGTGAAGATCAGTGCACAGAGAGCAGTGCTATGGCAACCACGAGTGCTCTGCCTCTCAGGCATCTTCCAGTATTTGAATTCCTGCTTCTAATTAGAACTGAGTTTATAGCCCTTAATTACATTTTCTGAATGGGACCTGGGATATCAGTCTTGTTTGTAGCCTGATCAAGTAAACCGTTTCCACAACTCCTTCAGGCCTAGCAGATCTTCAGCTTAAAATAGTCAGTGTGGTGTCACCCATCAAAGGTCAGTCAGCACCCAGCCTTCTGGGCAGTAATGTGAGGAGATGTGCACCGAGGGGCTGCGTCTGTCCCTGTGGTGACCCTTATGGGGAGCGGGACAGCTTGCAGGCAGGCAGGGCTCAGTGCTTTGCCACAGGGGCTGCGTGAGTGATCTGCTGTTCTACCTCAGACCGTGTAGAAGCCTGGTTGTGTTGGGACTGAAATGAAGGTGGCACTGTGCTCACTGGAACGGGAAAAGCACCAGTTCTAAACCAAGGAGCGCAGCAGAACTGGGCTGAGCACAGCGTGGCACTCCTGGAAGCAAATCCCGGGGCTGCTCAGCTGTACTGCGTGATCAGGGTGGTGGCCTCTGGGAAAGGGAGCAGCACTGAATGGCAGGCTGCTTGCTGGCTGCTCAGGGCCACCTCTCTGTTGCTCTCTGGTTCCTGCATGTAAGCAGCTTGTGACGCGGCAGAGCTGCGACTCGCACGGCAGGCGGCGGTGTGCTGGCCTGGCTGGGGCTTCTGCCAGCTCTTGTGCAAAAGCAGATCTGCTCTGAGCTGCTGGCTCTTGCTGCAGGAGCTCTCCAGCTGGAGATGAGGCAAACACCCGTTCTCTTTCAGCTGCCTTCCTAACGCAGACGGTCTGTCTGGATGACACAACGGTCAAGTTTGAGATATGGGACACGGCGGGGCAGGAGCGGTATCACAGCCTGGCCCCCATGTACTACCGAGGTGCCCAGGCCGCCATCGTTGTCTATGACATCACCAACACAGTGAGTACTGCGCCAGGGCCCCCGGGGGCATCTGCCTCTGTATCTGATGCTTCTCCGTTCCCTGGGAGAGTTTTGGGTTTAGGGCTTCTGCAGATGCCGGCCTACAGGTGCCTTGGTCAAACTTTCTCAAACTCATGGCCACTTCCTTGTTTCTGAGCAAGGCTGTGTAAGCTGATAAAGAATGCTGCTACAAATTGCTGTAGAGGCAGAATGCTTCTTACAGGAAAGACTTGTTCTAATCATATCTTCGTTGTGCGTTAATAAGAGGCTGCCCTTCCTGACTGCCTCCTGTTTACTTCCAGGACACATTTGTACGAGCCAAGAACTGGGTGAAAGAGTTGCAGAGGCAGGCTAGCCCCAATATTGTAATTGCACTAGCAGGAAACAAGGCAGACCTTGCTACCAAGAGAGCTGTGGACTTCCAGGTAAGTGGGAATCTGGTTTGGCTGCTACCTGAGCAGACAGGAAAGCAGCTCTTTGGTCAGCTCTAGGAGGTGTCTATGTCAAAAATACTTTGAGGAGAAAGTGTGGAAGTTGAGATCGATGCTGCTGAGGACCCCAGGGTGCCCCTTGCCTGCCTTCCTCATGTAGGTTTGTCACAATACTTGTAGCTCTTGTTGGTAACAGTTATGTCAAGTTATGAAGGCCCATAGAGAACAAATTTGTATTATCAACTATTGCTGCCTTACTTATCAGGGGCCGTCTTCAGCGGTGTATGGAATGGCATCTTTTAGATAAGCCACCTGAAGCTTGTTTTCTAGTCTTCACGACTCACCTCAAGTTGTCTGAGGCAGATTTCTTAGTAGAAGCTCTTATCTCAAGGACCTGCACCCAGAGCTGCTTGCAGCACATTGCGAGGTGTGTGCAACTCCCAGCCAGCCAAAGTACAAGGCATCAAGTTGCTTGAGTCATAGAGTCCACATGCAGCTCACAACCAACCTGTGCTGCTGTATCCTGGCTCTTCTGCTGGCACTTGAGTCCTGTGCTGCTGTCAGTGCTGTCCCCGGCTGTCCTGGCCAGGCAGGGCTGTGCTGGGCTGGAAGGGCCCAGTTTGGGCTGGGCAGAGGCTGCCTTCAGTCATTAGTATGCCAGCAAATGGAGCGTGTGGGGCCTCCTCCTGGCAGGATGCCTTTATCACTCTAATGTGATTGTTTCTAGGATGCACAAACATATGCAGATGACAACAGCTTGCTGTTCATGGAGACGTCAGCAAAGACAGCGATGAATGTGAATGAAATCTTCATGGCAATAGGTGAGTGTGTGTGTGAAAAGGCTGCGTGGAGCAGCTCTGAGCAAAGCAGCCTACTGAAAGCCACAGAATCTGCCAGCCAGGCTCTGAGGCTCTTGCTGGAGTGTGTGTGTGACCGGGTTGCCAGGCCTGTGTGTGAAGTCACCCAGGTGGTGCAAACTGTGCTCCCCCTCTGCCTTTATCTGGGGCGGATGAGGGTGGAGCAGAACTGATGACAGCTCACAGCAGGTTGGATGTTCTTGTGCTGCCGGCAGCGTCCGGCCCTGAGCTCCTGGAGAGGTGGAGGCTTGGGCTGAGCGGAGCTGAGCTCAGCCATGTGATCTGCGGGGGGAGATCGGCCTCTGTAAGAGCAGCCTGCTGATCCTGCTTCTTTCCTAGCCAAGAAACTGCCAAAAAATGAACCCCAGAACGCTCCAGGCGGTCCGGGCAGGAATCGGGTGGTCGACCTTCAGGAGAGCAGCCAGCCCAGCAGGAGCCAGTGCTGCAGCAATTGAGCAGCTGAGCTCACCGGACAGAGCCCCGAAGGACGTGACTGGAACCCACGCTAACAATCGCACTTACCGTAGAGCGGCTGCCAGTGGCTGCTGTGATTTCTCCATCCCTTTCTGATCATAGGCTGGAGGGAGTTCTTCCACCCGCACCTTTCTGTACAAATACTAATTCAATTCTAAGTCTTAAGTCACTTTTTTAATATACGAACTTCTGCTCTTCCCTCTTCCTGCTGGTGGTGGATGCGTGACCTGGTGTCTGCCCTGCCAGCTCTTCCTTCCCACGGGTGAGCGCCAGCAGCACCCAGGTCCCACAGTACTGTAGTTCACTATTGGAAACAAAGGGATATTGAGACTAGAGAACCTGGTGTAGAGTTACCCACGAGTAGAAGCTAGGGCGATGCCAGTACGATGTGCCCAGAACAACCACTGAGGTGTAGCATTATGGGGACAAACTCTGGCTCTTCAGCCTCCTATTGACCAAATCAATTATGAGTATTTTGGGGTGGGGCAGAGGGAAGAAGAACTGATTTCTTCTGTATTTTGTATTGTATGTTTCTTCATGTAACCAATCAGTATCTTGTCAATATAGTACATACAACTAGCTGCCTATTGTCTTTATTTGTGTTGGACTCTAGCATGCCAACTTCTTTTCTATCTCTGGTTCTGTCGTCATGCACTAATCCTGTTGCAACTTTTGCAAAAAAAAAAAAAAAAAAAAAAAGAAAAGAAATCTTGTATAGAAAATTGTCTTTTTTTGATGGTTGTGATGCCACTAATGTTAACCCTACTCTGGTGTGAATGCACACGGTTTGCTGATGTACAGAAGTGGGGCAGGGGAAACCTCGGATAACCTGTCAGTGAAAACTGTATTGCAAGAGCCTGTAATTCCCCACGGTGTGAAGGGAGGTATTAAAATGGCTTCTCTTGCCAGACTCTAACTGATGTTGGCTGCTGCCTAGTGCCTAATGCAGTGTCTTATGCATACTGGTATTTAAGAGGAACTGTCAAGCTAATCTTCATCACAAACTTCCGTTTTGTGTGATTAAAAGAAAATTTTTATAAACCTACCACGATCGACAAGGTTCGTGTTTCTTAACCAGCTCAAGCGAAGGGGGGCGGGCCAGAAGGTCCCCGTGTGCTGAGCCAGCTCCGCCAGGGCTCGCCTGTAAGCAGCGCTGTGCCCATCCTTCCCTCGGCAGGGAGCAGCGCGTGCTGTTTGCTCCTCGAGTTCTCGGCCGTGCTTCTGCGGCAGCCGCCTCGGGAGGGAGGAATTCCTGCATGGAGTTGCAGTTGCGTCTGCTGTTAGGAGGAGCTGCGCGGGTTTGCTGCGCTCAGCGGAGCGTGCAGCGGCAAAGTGGAGGTAAACAGCGAGAGCTGTCTGTCGCCATCGCTTGTAGGCTAACAGCTGCAGCAGGAGCTGAGGGGAGGTGGAAGGAGCAGCGTGCATCGGGACTTGGGTTTGTGACAGTTGGACAAACAGGGGTAACGTGCTCAAATACCAGTCAGCAAATGCCTCTGCCCCCGGTGGGCGCTGTCATCACAGGATGCTGATGTGTTTCTGTTCATCTGCTGGAGGAGCTCACAGCCCTCATGAGGTGTCAGGGATCCCACTGCTTCCGGGTTGGTTCGTCTGTGCTGCTGGATCCCCAACAGCAAAGAAGGACCTGTTGGATGATGGCCGCCCACTCGCGACTCAACAGCGTTGGGAGCACAGCGAGGTGCTGTTGCCATCTGCTGGTTTCTCGTACAAGCGCTCCTCGCTGACAGGACTTCATTTCTGGCCCGTGCTTCGGGGTCTCCGTCTCCCTGCTGTGGCCGTGATGCTCTCAGGGTCTCCTGCTGCTGCCCCACTGTGCTGTTCAGCCGTGATGGACTCTGGTTTGGGTCTGTGCTCCGCAGAGCCTCTGTGCTGCTGGCACTGTGAGGAAGAGCTGCATGAGCTCAGAGCAGCTTTGGCAAAAACAGGCGTTGTGCCTGCATGCCTGCAGACCTGCCCAGACCTGGCCCTAAGTGCTGCAGCCCGGTTCTGCCCCGCCTGCCGCTGCCATCCCAGAGGGATTCCTGCAGCCCCTTTCTAAGCTGCCTGGGGAGAAAAGTAGCTACGCCTCCACCTAGCATCTTCCAGCTCAGTTGTCTTCCTATTTAGAGGCACTGGTCTGAGCATGAGGGCTGTGGAGACGGTGCAGGAGATGCTGTAGTGTGGGAGAACAGGGAGTTCACCCTGCTCTGAGCAGCACAGGGGGTCTGCTGTCAGCTCTGTAGCGCCGAGAGCAGAGAGAGTTGTACCCTCTCCATGCACCCACCAAGAGCCGAGGCCAAGGCTCAGCCACCCCATCGATCATCCCCCCAAAAAGAAGCACAACCGGGTTCTATGCAAAAGGATTTTTTATTGGATACAAAAAGAAGAACGTTCCAGTATAGTGAAAAACACGGTGGATGGAGGACGTCTGGGCTACAGCCCAAGACTCACTGCCGCCTCTGCTGGTCCCGATGCAGACCGCCGTTCCGTCCCATCACGCCTTGGCTTTGCTGACAGCTCCATCCTTGGCTGCCCCGGGCTGCGGAGCCGCGGGGCTCACCTGGATGGGCACGTTCCTCTCAGCAGCAGATGGCAGGGCCAGCCGGGGGGCCTCGATGCGCAGCTGCCCCTCCGGCGACAGGGAGCAGCTCAGCGCCTCGGCGTCCACCTCCTCGGGCACGTCCCACTCGCGCTTCAGCACCTCGTACTTGTAGGAGAAGGAGCCCTTCTCGTCCGTGCTCTGCGTCTCCTTCTGCCCCACCAGCACCACCTTCCTGCCCACCACCTTCACCGACAGCTGCTCGGGGGCGAAGCTCTTCACATCCTGGCAGATGGAGAAGCCCTCCCCGGAGCCCTGGGCCGGGGCTGCGCTGCTGCTCGGTGCCTGCTCTGCGGTGACGGGTCCGTGGCTGCTCAGGAGCTGCTCGAAGCTGCTCATGAACTGCCGAGCCTTCTCCATCTCCTGCTGCAGCTCGCTGAAGATGGTCTCTGCGTGCGGCCAGAGGGTCCTCACTGTGCCCAGCCGGGTGGCCAGGGAGCTGGAGGCGAATGGAGCGAGGTGCATCCGGCAAAGCATCGTTGTCGATGATGATGATGATGTTGTTGTTGCTGCTGCTGCTGCTGCTGCTGCTGCTCTCAGCTCTTTGCTCTCAGCTGTTTCCTCTCCGGGAGTTGGGAGCGCTGTGCTCCGGCTCCGGCGCCCGCGGCTTTTATTTCCCCTCCCGGGAGGCGGGGCCTCGGCCCGTGGATGCCGTCACCTTCGGGAGAAGAGCGCGGTTCTTTCTGGCCCGTTCCAGCTCATTCTTGTTACTCATCGCAGAGGTGAGGCACCTCTTACCTCACGGCCCACATACCTTCGCTCTTACTCTTGCAGCTCTGCTCTCCCGAATTATAATTAGCAGCATCACCTCAGCCTCCGAGCGGGATGCCCGAGCCGCCCCTGCCAAAAATCCGTGGCCTTTCTGCTTCCCGGCAGGGAGCGGGGCCGGACTCCCCTCCTCGCTGCCCTCCCTTCCCCTCGGCCCATTCCCCCCCGCCCCATTCTCAGGACCCCCCTGCAGCAATGCGTCCCCCCCGCCGGGGCGCCGTCGGGACCCCACGGGACACACCGAAGCAAACCCTGCCCGCCCCACGCAGGGTGCGCAGACGCTGCGTTCAGGGCTGCACGGAGTCCCGAACGTGGGGGTGGGTCTGGAAAGTGCGAGAGCCGTCGGGCAGCGGTGACACCATCGGGGTGGGACTGTCCCTGCGCGGCGTGACCCGCGCTGCAGTGTGGGGCTGCGGGAGGGCTTTGTTTGCCCCCTCGGCCGGCGGTGCCGCGTGCTGCATCACGGTGGCTTTGCAGAAACCCGAGCCTAGGCGGTGACTGCAGCTCCCTATTTGCGGAGGGTGACTCGGCCCCAGAAGCAGGCGCTGCTATTTTGGCCGGCGGATAATCAGCCGCGCAAAAATAGGCGATGGCTCCAGGAGGGTGCGTGGGGAGAGAGCGTTCTGGAAGGGGCACACCCCTGGGAAGAGGAGGATAAAACCCCGCGTCCCGGCGGCAGCCCAGCACCGCTCCAGCCCTGCGCACAGCCTCAGACGCAGCACCACAGAGATGCTTTGCCGCCTGCACTTCATGCCGCCCACCTCCGGGTCTCTGTTCCCATGGCTGGGACCCGTCCGCACCCTCTGGCCGCACCCGGGCACCCTCTTTGCTGAACTGGAAAGGGAGATACGGATGGAAATGGAAAGGGCTCGGCAGTTCATGAGCAGCTTCGAGCAGCTCCTGAGCAGCGGGAGCAGCTCCAACCGCGTCAGCATCGAGCGGGCACCGAGCAGCAGCGCGGCTCTGACCCAGGGCTCCGGGGAGGGCTTCTCCGTCTGCCAGGACGTGAAGGACTTCGCCCCCGAGCAGCTGTCGGTGAAGGTGGTGGGCAGGAAGGTGGTGCTGGTGGGGCAGAAGGAGACGCAGAGCACGGACGAGAAGGGCTCCTTCTCCTACAAGTACGAGGTGCTGAAGCGCGAGTGGGACGTGCCCGAGGAGGTGGACGCCGAGGCGCTGAGCTGCTCCCTGTCCAGCGAGGGGCAACTGCGCATCGAGGCCCCTCGGCTGGCCCTGCCGCCGCCGAACGAGAGGAACGTGCCCATCCAGCTGCCAGCAGCAGCGGCACAGCCGGTGGCAAACGCCGAGGACGGAGCAGAGAGAGCCAAGGCGTGATGGAGCAGCTCGGGGCCGGGCTGAGCCCGGTGCTGGGGCACCGCCGGCCGCAGAGCGGGGCTGTGCCGGCCCTGACGGGGGGGGATCTCTGGCCAAAGCGTGTAGATTTTTTTGATATGTAATAAACGTTCCTGACTTTTACATATACGGCTCGTGTGTTTGCCGGTTTGTCTTCGCTGTGCTCGCGCAGCGGGACGGCCATCCCGAGAGCTGCACTGCGCTGCAGAGGGAGCATCCCCGGCACGTCTCCCCATGCTGCCCTGATGGAGAGAGGCGGCCGGGGGGCTCCCGCTCACGCACAGCGACACGAATACGGAGAGCCCTCGGGGACGCGGCGCTGGGCTCCTCGGGAAGGCGCCGGGACGCTCGCTGCGCTGCCGGGCCGGGGACAGCAGCCGTGCCCCCCCGCACCGCCCCGCCGCTGCTCGCACCTTCCAGGCGCTGCGGGGCTCCCCGCGAAGGACGCTCCGCCAAACCGCGCCCATTCGCGGGGCTGCGGGCGGAGCCGCTCCATGTATGGGCAGACGGGCTCCGTCCGCTCCGTATCTGCCGGCCGTGGGTGCGGCAGCGCTCCGTATTTGGCGGCGCGGCGGATCCGTTCCCGCGGTCCCGGGCTCCGGGCCGGCGCCCCCCGCTGAGCTTCGGCCCCGCGTTACCGGCGGAGCCCCGGGATGGGCCCGCAGGGAGCCTCCTTCGTGCCGGGACGCCGCGCTCGGAGCGCCCGGCCGCCAGCCCGGCTCCCGTCCGGGGATGCGGAGCGCCGGGCGCCGTCCCGGTAACGCCGCGCTCAGCCCTCCCCGCTGCGAGCCGCCGCTCCCGGCGTGCCCGGCGCGCAGGCGCAGTGAGCTCGGAGCGCACGCCGGGCCCGGCATGGCGGAGCCGGAGGCCGCGCAACCCGGGAGGCCCCCGCCGGCTCCGGGAACGGCGGCGGCGCCGAACGCCGGGGCGGGGAGCGGGGGAACGGCTCCGGGAGGAGCGGGCGGGGCGGCTTCCAGCGATCCGGCGCGGCCCGGGCTCAGCCAGCAGCAGCGGGCGAGTCAGCGCAAGGCGCAGGTGCGGGGCTTCCCCCGCGGCAAGAAGCTGGAGAAGCTGGGGGTGTTTTCGGCCTGCAAGGTGGGCGCGGGGCGCGGGGGCGAAGATGCGGGAGGGGATGCGGGGCTGCGCGCGGGCGGGGGGCACGCGATCCTGAGCCGGATCCGGGGAGAGCGTTCAGCGTTGGGGTGCGATGGTCTGAGGCTTTTGGACGGTGGGTGGGTGAAGCCGCTCAGCCGTCTGCTGGCTGCGTCGCGCGCTGGGCTGCTGCGCGATGGCCTCTCGCATCCCTCCTGCAGGCTAACGATGCCTGCAAGTGCAACGGCTGGAAGAACCCCAACCCTCCCACCGCCCCACGCATGGACCTGCAGCAGCCGGTGACCAACCTGAGCGAGCCCTGCCGCAGCTGTGGCCACGCGTTGGGTAACCCCCCCCCCCCCCCCCGCACAGCTGCTGGGACCCCCGGGATGGGGAGCCGTGCCCCCCCCTCACCACGTGCTGTCTCTGCCGCAGCCGACCACGTGTCCCACCTGGAGAATGTGTCGGAGGAGGAGATCAACAGACTGCTGGGCATGGTGGTGGACGTGGAGAACCTCTTCATGTCAGTGCACAAGGAGGAGGACACGGACACCAAGCAGGTCTATTTCTACCTGTTCAAGGTGCGTCCGTCTGTCCTGCTGGTCACCCTCTGCCCGACCTGCAGGCAGCTGCGCTCTGTGAGCCCCGTTTCAGAGCTGCAGAGCTGCTGTGTCCAATCTCCCAGGAAGGGAGGTGCCCGGGAAGGAGCGGGCATTGAGGTGGTGATGGTGTCCCATGGGGTCTTCGCAGCTCCTCAGGAAGTGCATCCTGCAGATGAGCCAGCCGGTGGTGGAGGGGTCGCTGGGGAGCCCCCCATTTGAGAAACCCAACATCGAGCAGGTGAGGCCGCTGTGGGCTATGCTGGGGACTTGAGCTGGGGACAGACTGGGCTGAAAACCCTAAATCGAGCAAACACAGCGGCATTTTGGCATCATGGTGACTCCACACACTGTGTTGCAAACTCACGGAGCTCTCAGCTTTGTCACTGAGAGTGGAAAATGTGAGCACATGGTGGTGGCAGCGGCAGCCCTTCTGCTCCCGCTGCTTCTCCAGGCCTCCTGCTTGGATCTTGGAGGTGCCTGTGGGCAGCTGGGCTCTGCGGTGCGGTGACCCACGGCCCTGGCGCTTCCCAACCCACTCCTCTCCCCCAGGGGGTCCTGAACTTTGTGCAGTACAAGTTCAGCCACCTCCCCCCCAAGGAGCGGCAGACGATGTATGAGCTCTCCAAGATGTTCCTGCTCTGCCTCAACTACTGGAAGCTGGAGACGCCGTCGCAGTTCCGGCAGCGCTCGCAGAACGATGACGTGGCCACCTACAAGGTCAACTACACCAGGTGAGGGGGGGCCGCCTCTGCCTGGGTCTTTCAGCAGCACTGCTGCCGGGGGTCCCAGCCCCAGGAGCGCACGCTCTCTCCCACAGGTGGCTGTGCTACTGCCATGTGCCACAGAGCTGCGACAGCCTTCCCCGCTACGAGACCACGCACGTCTTTGGGCGCAGCCTCCTCAAGTCCATCTTCACCGTCACCCGCCGGCAGCTGCTGGAGAAGTTCCGGGTGGAGAAGGACAAGCTGGTGCCGGAGAAACGCACGCTGATCCTCACCCACTTCCCCAAGTAGGTGCCTGGCACGGGGCTGCCGTCTGCGCAGCCGTTTCCCCTGCGCTCCCCTCAGGGCTGTGTGCACCCAGCTCAGCACGCTGCTCCCCACCAGGTTCCTGTCCATGCTGGAGGAGGAGATCTATGGTGAGAACTCGCCCATATGGGAGGCGGATTTCACTGTGCCAGCTGCGGAGGGCGCCCAGCTGGTGTCGCGCCCAGGTACCGTAGGGTGACGGCTGGGCCGGTGCTGTCACTGCTGCAGCATGGATGGGGCTTCCTCATACTTATGGCTGTCTGCTCTCCTGCAGCCACCGTCAGTGCCGTCACAGTGCCCACCGCACCGCTCTTCAGCAAGAAGCTCAGCAGCAGCAGCTTGGCCACGAGCATGGACACCGGCACGCCGGAGCCTCTGCCAGGTAGGGCAGTGCAGGGGGCGGGAGCAGCCCCAGCCCAGTGCTGGGGGCTCTGCCTGACGAGCTGCGTGCTGCCCCAGGGGAGAAGCGGAAGCTGCCTGAGAGCCTGACGCTGGAGGATGCCAAGAGGATCCGCGTGATGGGCGACATCCCCATGGAGCTGGTGAACGAGGTGATGCTGACCATCACCGACCCCGCTGCCATGCTGGGCCCTGAGGTACGGCTGGGGAGGCAGGTGGGGACGGCACCGCCGTGGGGCGCAGCTCGTGGGGTGCTGGCATCTCGGGGGCTCTGAGGTCCTGGGGCCGGGGGGGCTCAGCTGCCCCCTATGCAGACCAGCCTGTTGTCGGCCAACGCGGCGCGGGATGAGACCGCCCGGCTGGAGGAGCGCCGCGGCATCATCGAGTTCCACGTCATTGGCAACTCGCTCTCGCAGAAGTCCAACAAGAAGATCCTGATGTGGCTGGTGGGCCTGCAGAACGTCTTCTCGCACCAGCTGCCCCGTATGCCCAAGGAGTACATCACCCGCCTCGTCTTCGACCCGTGGGTGCTGGGGGCTGCGGGGGCTGCGTGGGGCTCCCCCCGTCTCACTGTCGGTTTGGCCGCAGGAAGCACAAGACCTTGGCGCTCATCAAGGACGGCCGTGTGATTGGGGGCATCTGCTTCCGCATGTTCCCCACCCAGGGCTTCACCGAGATCGTTTTCTGTGCCGTGACATCCAATGAGCAAGTGAAGGTGAGGCCATAACCCGCCTGGGAGGGCTTACAGGCTGCCTTGGGGGTGTGAGGACCCCGTCTCATGGCAGCCCCCCCAGGGCTACGGGACACACCTGATGAACCACCTGAAGGAATACCACATCAAGCACAACATCCTCTACTTCCTCACCTACGCCGATGAATACGCCATTGGCTACTTCAAGAAGCAGGTGGGTTCCTTTCCCTGCTGCTCCCCCCAGCCTGACCCTCCATCCCTGAGTTCCCTCCCACTTCTCCTCCCCTCCCAGGGCTTCTCCAAGGACATCAAGGTCCCCAAGAGCCGCTACCTGGGCTACATCAAGGACTACGAGGGGGCAACCTTGATGGAGTGTGAGCTGAACCCCCGCATCCCCTATACTGAGCTCTCCCACATCATCAAAAAGCAGAAGGAGGTACCTTTGACTCCCCCAGAAGCGAGGGGATGGAGTGTGCCAGCCTTTGGGAACCATCCCTCAGCCAGCCCTGCAGCCGTGCTCACAGGATCACTGCAGTGCCATTTGGGGAAAGGCTGCTCCTGGCTGTTGCTCTGGGTCTGTCGGGGCCTCATGTCCCGCAGTGTGTGCTGACGTGCCACTTTCCCATTGCAGATCATCAAGAAGCTGATTGAGAGGAAGCAAGCACAGATCCGCAAGGTCTACCCTGGCCTGACCTGCTTCAAGGAGGGCGTGCGGCAGATCCCCATCGAGAGCGTCCCTGGCATCCGTGAGCTCTCCGTGCTGTTGGGGGGGGGGGGGGGTTGGCAGGGCTCATCCAGACCTCTTGGTGAGGAGCATTGTGCCGTGTGTATGGGGGCAGAGCCCTCTGGTGATGCTGAGCCTTTCCTTCCAGGAGAAACGGGTTGGAAACCACTGGGGAAGGAAAAGGGGTGAGTGAGGGGTACTGGAGCTGTGGGCTCCTGCTCCGTGCCACCCCTGGCCCTCCAGCAGTAGCCTTGTACTGGGGTGCAGGAGCCTCGTGCTGATGGGCTCTGCTCTGCCCTGCAGGAAGGAGCTGAAGGATCCGGACCAGCTCTACAACACCCTGAAGAACCTCCTGGCCCAGATCAAGGTGTGCAGGGTGGCTGTGCGCTCCTGTGCCATCCCTCCTGCTGTCCCTGGGAGGGGATGGCCAGGTGTCCCTGGCACGGCTCTGCCTGGGCTGTGGGCACAGGGCAGATGCTGCAGTAACTTTGCCCCTCTGCCCCCAGACTCACCCCAGCGCGTGGCCCTTCATGGAGCCGGTGAAGAAGTCGGAGGCGCCGGACTACTATGAAATCATCCGCTTCCCCATTGGTGGGTGCCTGGGGGCTGTGGGGTAACAGGGGATTGCAGCGTGCCCCAAAGCAGTGCTGGGCAGCGGGTGTCCCAAGGGGCGAGCCGGGCAGCAGAATGGGACCCATCAGGGACCCCCTGACTGTGGCTGGTGGCGGGAGGGGGACCTACCTGCAGGGCGGGGGGCACTGAGATGTGATGGGGCCCAACTCCTTCCCACCCCCAGACCTGAAGACCATGACCGAGCGCCTGAAGAACCGCTACTACGTCACCAAGAAGCTGTTCATCGCCGACCTGCAGCGCATCATCACCAACTGCCGCGAGTACAACCCGCCCGACAGCGACTACTGCAAGTGTGCCAACACTCTGGAGAAGTTCTTCTACTTCAAGCTGAAGGAAGGGGGGCTCATCGACAAGTAGGGGGTGGTCTGGATGTGCCGTGGCTGTCACGACCCCCCCTGCTCCCGTTGGCGGGGAGGGGCAGGGCTGCTGCCACCCCCAGAGGGGCCATCAGGGATGCGGCCCCGTTCTGTGGGCAGGGGCTGCTGCTGGGCGAGCTGCTGCTGCTGCTGGGGAAGGGGGGGTGGGCAGCTGCGGTGCTGCCAGTCCCTCTCTCGGGGGTTGTGGAAGGGGGGGCTGCAGCGGGGCTGCCTCCCCCCCCAGGGTTGTGCCTTCTGCCCCCGCTCGGTGCCAGGGCAGGGGCACACAAGTGCTTTGGTTCTGCACGGACCTCAGCCCCTGCTCCTGTCCGTGCACGGGCAGCGCCAGCCCCTCTTCTTGAATGTACTGTGGGGCACCTCCCTGGCCCCCCCCAAGCTGCAGGGCAGAGGTGCTGAGCTGGGGGATGTCCCTCCTCCTGCTGCCTCTGTCAGCTCTTCCCTCCTGCAGGAGCACAGCCTTCTGCTCTCCCCCCACTGCTTGTAGCCCTGCAGGGAGTGGTGGGGGCTCTTCCAGCTCCTTGCTGTGGTTGGGAGCCTACCCCCCCCCCCCTTCCCCTTGCTGTCCTGCAGCCCCGGGGTTGGGGCTGGCTGTTTGCATCCCTCCTTGTGCCCGTACATCTATGGGAGCTGTGCTGGGGTGCATCCCACGTAGCGTTAATGTCTCCTCCTCCCCCGTCCTGCATTCGGTCGCCTGCTGCCTTACCCCCGTGCTGTCCTTGCTGTGTGAACTCTGGTGCTGCTCTACAGGCTCACTGGCCTTGCTGGGGTGGGACCAGACCCTGTCCCACTGTTCGCGTCACCCATTCCATGTGACTGTTTTATTTGCATTGGTTTTGTTTCTTTTTTTAATTCTTTATTTTTTAATTAAATGTACTTGTGCAGAGCCAGCTGTCCCTGTGCCTGACCGTGCGGCAGGACCGGGGGGGGCTGAACTCGGTGCCTGGGGGGGGGGCAGGGGGTCAGAGGATGGGCGGTGTTTGGGGCGCACGGTGCCGATATGGAGCCGCCCCCGGAGCGCGATGACGCCGCGGAGCTCCGCCTGCTTTCGGTTTCTGTTCAGGTCCGAGGCTCCCGGCTGGGGGGCGGCCCGGAGGCGGTGGGGGTGCGGTGCGGTGCGGTGCGGTGCGGCGCGGTCCTGCCGGGGCTCCCCCTCCCAGCGCAACTCGGCACGGCGGGCGGCCCCGCTTTCCTTTCGCGACCTCCGTTCCTCCGTGCTCCGTTCCCCAGCCGGGACTCGGCGATGGAGCTCCGCGGGTACCAACTGGAGGCGGTGGCCCCGGCCCTGGGCGGCCGTAACAGCATCGTGTGGCTGCCCACGGGCGCCGGCAAGACACGCGCGGCCGTGCACGTCTGCAGGCGGCACCTGGAGGGGCGGCGGGGCGGCCGGGTGGCCGTGCTGGTCAACAAGGTGCCCGAGGACCCCGCAGCCCCGGGGACGGCGGGGCCACGGCCGGGACTGATGAGCTTTTGGGCGCCCCTCAGGTGCACCTGGTGCAGCAGCACTTGGAGAAGGAGTTCCACGTCCTGCGCGATGCCTTCAAAGTGGCAGCGGTCAGCGGGGACAGCAGCCATAAATGCTTCTTTGGGCAGCTGGTGAAGGGCAGCGATGTGGTCATCTGCACGGCGCAGATCCTGCAGAACGCGCTGCTCAGCAGGGAGGAGGAGGCGCACGTGGAGCTGACAGGTGGGTGTGGGGCCCCGCGGCCGGGCTGGGGGCTGCCCTGGGATGAGCGGCTCACCCTGCTGCCCTGCTTTGCCCGCACAGATTTCTCCCTGCTGGTGATAGATGAGTGCCACCACACTCACAAGGAAGCCGTCTACAACAAAATCATGCTGAGTTACCTGCAGAAGAAGCTCAGCGGGCAGCGGGACCTGCCGCAGATCCTGGGCCTGACAGCATCCCCTGGCACCGGGGGGGAAACTTCCTTCGAAGGGGCTGTGGAGCACATCCTGCAGGTGGGTGCTGCTCCCCGCTCCTGAGCTTCTGGGGCTCCAAATGGGGTGGGTTCTGGCGTCCTGCTGTGCACTGCATGGTGCTGGGCTGCCAGGCCTCAGGGCTGCCTGTGGGGCTCTCCCCTTTCAGATCTGCGCCAACTTGGACACCGAGGTGATCACATCAGTGCAGAAGCACACACAGCACCTGCAGAGCCATGTGCCCCAGCCCAGGAAGCAGTACGACCTGTGCCAGGAGAGAGCGCTGGTGAGAGGTGGTGGGTTGAGCCCACAGCGCTGCTCCCTGTGACCCCAAAGCTCTCATTTGCTGCTGAGCCGAGGGTCTCCCCTGGCTGTTTTGTGCTCACCCCCCACATGGATTAGGCCAACTGCAGGAATCAGCTCACCCAGAGCCCACCTGGGTCCTGCCTTGCAAACCACCCCAACCCCGCTGGCTGTGCCAGAGCAATATCCCCAATCCATGGGTCCTGAGCCCGCTCTGCCCTCAGGACCCCTTTGGCCAACGGCTGAAGAAGATCATGGCACAGATCCAGGAGCACATGGAGATGCCCGGACTGCCACAGGACTTTGGCACCCAGCTGTATGAGCAGCGCATCGTGGAGCTGGAGAACAGAGGTGAGGAACTCGCCCAGGTGAGGGTCCTGGGGGGTTAAAGGCTGGTGGGGCAGGATGTGACCTCGCTGTCACTGTTCTTTGCCAGCGGCAGAGAGGTTTTGTCGCAAGTCACGGGTGTGCGCGCTGCACCTGCGCAGGTACAACGATGCACTGCTGATCAACGACGCTGTGCGCATGATGGACGCCTTCCAGTGCCTGCAGCAGTTCTATGCTGATGAGAGGGACACAAAGGACCCCACCGAGCGCTTCCTGGCCAACACCTTTGAGGGTAAAGGAGAGGTGGAGGGGAGCAGCAGGGCGGTGCAGGCTGCTCAGCCCTCACACCCACCTCTCTGTGCAGAGAACAGGGCCACGCTGCTGGCGCTGGCCGGAGACCAGCGCTACGAGAACCCCCGGCTGAGCAAACTGGAGGAGATCCTGCAGGAGCACTTCCAGCCCCCGGGGTCATCTCGTGGCATTGTCTTCACCAAGACGCGGCAGAGCGCACACAGCCTGCTCCGCTGGTTTCAGGACACGGCCCGGCTGTGCAGGCGGCACATCAGGGCGGCCGTGCTCACCGGGACCGGCTACAGCAACCAGGCCAAGGGCATGACCCAGGTGAGGGGCCCAGGGTGTGCACAGCCCCACTGCGCTCCAGGGCAGTGCTGATGATGGGATGGAACTGGGTGGGGATCCGGCCCGACCCCTCTCTGCACGCTCTGTGGGTGCCGTGGGTGCTGATAGGAGCTCGGATCCGTGCGCGGCCCTCGGTCCTGGGATGCCACTGAAGTGTCCTCCCTTCTCTCCCCAGAATGAGCAGCAGGATGTGATCGCACTGTTCCGCAGCGGAGAGCTCAACCTGCTCTTTTCCACCAGCGTGGCCGAGGAGGGCCTGGACATCCCTGAGTGCAACATTGTGGTGCGCTACGGGCTGATGACCAACGAGATTGCCATGGTGCAGGTAGCACCCTGGATCCCCCCCACCTTGAGGCACCTGGGTGGCACCTGGGGACCCCCCCACACCCCTGGTGCCTACTGACAGCTCTCGGGGTGAGCCTGGCCCTGGCACAGCATTGCCCATGGAGCTGCAGGGTGCAGGAGGAGCACTCTGCCCTGCCCTGTGCGTTCTGTGGTGTGAGAGGCTCAGCCGTGCCGCAGTGTTTGTTCTCTCTGCTGCAGGCCCGGGGTCGTGCCCGTGCCCAGAACAGTGTGTACTCTGTCCTCGCCAAAGCCAGCAGCCGGGAGGTGTTCCGGGAGCAGCTCAATGAGAAACTGGTGGAGCTCATGGAGAGGGCCATCAGCGCAGTGCAAGCCATGCCTGAGCGGGAGTACCGCCTGAAGGTGAGCGCAGGGAAGGCTGCACTGCTCCTTCCTGCGTCTGCCTGTGGGCACAGCCCTCTGCACACTGATTTTAGGTGCCTGCTCTCCCCTTGAGGCAGTGCTGGCTTCTGGAGAGGGACAGTAGGAACTGTATGGCACAGCACATCTCTGTCCTTCCATGCAGCTTGTCCTCCCTGTGATGCTGCGTCTCTCTATGGCCACGTCTCTTACTGCACCTGTGGCCTGTCTGTGTGTCATCCTTGCTGACCCCATCCTCCTGCCTGTCTGCCCTCCCTGCAGATCCTGGAGTTGCAGAGAAATGCTGTTCTCAGCTGGAAAGTGAAGGAAGACAGGAGCAGCGAGAGGCAGCAGCTGCACGACCCGGATGACGTTTATTTCCACTGTGTCAACTGCAACAAGGCTGTGTGCCGCGGCAGCGACATCCGCACAGTGGAGGCCATGCACCACGTGAACATCAACCCCAACTTCAGGTAGGAGGGGACGGGCAGAGTCCAGAGGTCAGAGCTGAGCTCTGCCCAGAGCAGGGGGGTGGCTGCTGCCTGCTCCTCCTTGGGGACACTGGTCCGGGGAGGTCACAGGGGCTGTGTGGGACTGCAGGAGAGCTGCGTTTTGTCCCAGGACCACCCCCTTCAGGGTGTCTTTTGTTTCCTTTCTTATAGGTTTTATTACACAGTCTTACCTGGGAAAATGCACTTTGAGCGGACGTTCAGGGACTGGGAGCCCGGGTGCCGCATTGTGTGCAGTGAGTGCAGGCAGGTGAGCTCCTGGGCCGTCACTCAGCCACGCAGCAAGAAACAGGAGCTGCGTTTCCCTTTGGCTGTGGGTGCTGCACGCATGGAACGCTGTCAGGGCAGCTGCTAAGGGGGGGTGTGCTGGGAGCGAGGAGCTGCCTCCAGCTTTCAGGCTCGGGGCCAGGTGCGAGGTCCTGCAGCCCAGGGTTGTGTCACCATGTGAGTGTCCCGTCCCTGTCCACACAGGAGTGGGGAATGGAGATGATCTACCGGAACGTGACGTTACCCATCCTCAGCATCAAAAACTTTGTGGTGGTGACCCCGGATGAGAAGAAGAAGTACAAGAAGTGGAGCAGAGTGACGTTCCCCATCGAGGAGTTCAGCTACCTGGAATACTGCTCCAGCACCCAGGACGAGTCCCTGTAGTGCCGGCTCACTCAGGGCTGCTCCCAGGCCACACCTGGGGCGGGGGGAACCTTTCCATCGCCTTTGAGACACGACATCGCTTCAGGCTCTGCAGGCGGCTGCACCTCTCTGCTCTCTGCAGCCGCAATCCTGCGGGAGTGAGCGCAGAACTCTGCTAACGGCCTTGCGGGGCCGGGACGGGGCAGCCCGTGCCCCCGCTACCGGACAGCGGCTGCCGTCCCTGCGGTGCTGGGGCTGCTCCCGCGGCGCCGCATCCACGCAGCGAACCGACGGCCCGCGTGCGATCCGGCGTGCCCGGCTTTATGAAGGCGGGCATCCGGCGTGGTCGAGGCTCGCGGTCCGTACCTGCAAAGCTGTGCGCGGTCTCTTCCCCGTGCGAGCCGGGCTCGGGTCAAAGAACGCGTTGCTCCGTTTGTGCTCCCGCCCCGCTCGTTCTTCCCGTCCGTCCCCGCTGTGCTCTCCCGCCGGCGGTCGCTAGAGGGAAACCGGCTCCCGTTCCGCTGCGGGCGCCGTGCGGGGCCGCCCCGGGGGCTCGGCTTCGTGCGGGAGCGGCGGCCGCTGTGGGGCTCAGCCCAAATTCTGGGGGGGTCCCTGGAGGCAGCGCGAAGCCGCGCTCCCGCTCCGCAGAAACCGGGTAATGAGGCCGCGTGAGTTATTTGGAGCTCTTTGTGGGCTGCGGTGCCCTCTCCGCAGGATAAGGCCCCTCTGCGGGGACCCCAGATCATTTTGCTAAGCTCTAATTGCCCTGATTCGTGCTTGGAGAATCCAGGCTGTGAATTAACCTGATGGCGCCTGCGGCACTGACCTCTCAGTCTACATGGAGCCGGCTGTTCCCTTATCCTCTTTGTTCCTTCAAAACAGAGCTTCTGCAACGGTTCCCCAAGCTTCCCCATCTTTAGAGGTGCAGCAGACCCCATGCGATATGGGACCCCGAGAGCGTTGTGATGGGTTGTGTGGGGTTTGGAGGCAGCTCATGGTCTGCATCCAACCTCTGCTCCTTCCTCCCATCCCTGCTTTACCCCCAGCCCTGCCTGGCTGCCCCCTCCCTGGAGCTCGGGCACCTTGGGTGCAGTGGCAGAGAGCAGCCGAGCGACAGCGATTGCTGCTGTGACCTTGGCTGGTCCTTCAGAGCCACTGTCCTTCAGAGGGAGAAGTCTGTACCCTCCCTCCCCCTCACCCCCCCACCCCCCCACCCCCCCCAGCAGCTCTGCCCTCCATTCTCCTGGTGCTGGGGCGGCCACCTCCGGGTGGGGCGGGGGGCTTCTCCCCTCCCATCAGCGGTTCAGGTCACTCCCCCACCCGCCTGGTCTGCAGCATACTCGTGCTCTGACCTCAGAGCCACAGGGACACGGTGGGCTGAGGGTCTCCATTCCCCAGGTCCACGTCCCCCTGCCACCCCCTTCCTTGTGCAGCCCAGGCCCGGGCAGGCTTCTCCTGTGATTAAAACAGACTGAGAGCCCCACTTCATCACTACAATTGCCCTGTCGATATGCAGGCATTAGCGAGGGCTGCTGGACCAGTCCTTGTGCACTGACACATCCCTGTCAATAACCCCTGGATTTGAGCCCATGGCTTGGAGCATCTTTGCTTATTCAGCTCCCCAAAGCACTTACGTTCCCGGCCATCATCACTCCCTGCCTGTAAGCACAGTCAGGCACCATTAGACCCGGAGCAAACAGCTGCTGCAGCAAATTCTGTGGCTAAAAGTGCCATGAAGGTGTTTTCTATCCGCTCTGTTGCAGGTGAGTTCCTGCAGCCCAGCAGGTGAGGGCTCTGCATGGGGTGGGCTCACAGTGCTGGAGCGCCCTGCAGCAGCGCCTGCCCACAGCACTGCGTGCTCACAGAGCTCTCCTGATCGAGGACAATGCAAGGATTTATTTTTATTCAGCCCATTTCATTTATCTCTGGCACATCGCAGAGCGACAATTCACCTCTCAGTGCACCAGCTGCAAAAAGCTCTGCTCCCTCTGCCTGGAGGCGCCTCAGATTGGCCCTTCCTGAGGCCGGGTGTTTAACAGAGACTTACAGCTCAATCTATTTAGCTTATCGAAGAGTAGCCTGAGATGTGCCTTGATTGCAGCGCACAAGCACCTTCCTGGGGAGAAAAGTGCCAGGTATTAAAAGCCCTTTAACTTTGCTGAGTGAGGAATAATGAGAACCGAACGGTTGGAGATAAAGTCAGACAAATGGAAACTCAGAACCTGCAGGTCTGCAGCCAGAGGGGTGCTGGGGGGCCTTTCTGAGTGCAGTGCTGGGCCGGCAGCTCCGTCCCTCTGCCCGGTGCTGGCAGATGATGGGCAGCAGCAGGGCTGGGCTGATGGCACCGGTGGGCACAGGGGGCGAGGGGCTGAGCTTTGCTTTCCAGCACACCTGAAGCTCCTGCGCTCTGCTGAGCCTGGGAACGCAGAGGTGACCTTTCCTGGGGCAGCCAGAGTGAGGGAAATCTCTGCAGCAAGGGAAATTCCAGCCTGCTGGAAAGTGGTGCAACTCCAACCCCAAAATCGAGCACCCCTCTTCACTCTGCTTGCTCCCCTCTTTTCACACGTGCAGTGGGGGCAAGAGGGGCTGCAGCCCCCGGTGGGCACCCCAAGGAGCCCCAGGAGCAGCTGCTTAAGGGCCACAGCAGAGCTCAATTTGCTCCCTGCAGTTTCCTGCGTGCCCAGGCTCAGCTGCGGCCGGCAGAGCATGAAGCAGCTTTGCAGGTGCAAAGGCAAATCTGTCTGCCTGGCAGCTCCCGGATTTCAGAGCCAGGGCACAATGACACAGCTCCGCTCCAACGGCTGCGGCGCTGCCAGCTTCATCCCAACCTTCCTCTCCACCTGCCATCACTGCACCACAGTCAGCGCTGCCCTCTCGGCCGCTATGGAGAAAATGAAATTAAAGGGAAACTCTCACAAAAAGGAGTGGTGTGGCTCCAGCCTTGTGCTCAGGGCGCCTTCAGAAAGGGGTATTTCCAGGGCAGGGCTGCACCTGCAGATGGTTGGAGCCTCAGCAGAGCAGTGCAGGCAGCCGTGGTGACCAGAGATAACCGCTGGAGTCCACACAGCCCGGGGCTCTGGAGAGGACCAGGAACACAAAGCAGAAATATCAGATAATTCCCACACAAGACTTCATGCACTAAATATCTGGCTGTGACTCTGCTGAGACCTGGCTTCATAATTGGATCTGTCAAAAACCCATCACACATAACGTGCAGCTGCCACCAAGGCAGTGCTTTCATGCCGCACCTCAAGGCTGACGCTGGATTCCCCCTCTCCTGTCCCCTTTGTGGGCTGGATCCATCCTGGGAGCCTGGAGCTGCCCGGCCAGCAGAGCCTGTGCTGGGGACCCATTGCAGCTCCTGCTGGCCCCATCACAGCATCCCCCCACACAGGAGAGCTCAGGAAATCCCCAGAAGTGCACTGGGCTCCGGTCTCAGTAAACCCACCTGAGTTCCACCAGGCAAGGAGCAGAAGATGTGATGGGGATGTTCTGTGTACTGACACCATTCATTAGCTGATGTAAATGAGCTTCGTATGTTACTGCATTCCTGATTCATTGTTTGCAGGAGAAGGACAGAAATGTGTTCCTTCAAACTTTGCAGGGCCCAGTCCTGCAGACCCCTGGCTCCCTGCCCACCATAAATTAGGGGGACCCTTGGGAGGTGCTGAGATTGGGAGCAGTTCTGCTGGGATGGGATGGGATGGAATGGGATGGGATGGGATGGGATGGGATGGGATGGGATGTGATGGGATGGGATGGGATGGGATGGGATGGGATGGGGATGGGATGGGGATGGGATGGGATGGGATGGGGATGGGATGGGATGGGGATGGGATGGGGATGGGATGGGGATGGGATGGGATGGGATGGGGATGGGGATGGGGATGGGATGAGATGGGATGGGGATTGGGATGGGTGGTGCCAGCAAGGCTGTGGTGGTGGCAGTGAGGTGTGGGAGCTGAGCAGCCTGCAGTTGCTGAGCACACGTGTACCTGTGTGTTTTTCACCTGAGTAATCAAAGTCTTTATCCAGTGTTTGATTAAAGGCCACGAAACACATTATCTTTGATTCTTTCACTTTATTTTTTGTTCCCTTCATTTGTCCCTTGGAGATGAGGGTTGCTCTGGTAGTTATTAGTCACAAAGCCCTAACCTCGCACTGCATTCCTGCTATCTGAGAAATGAATTATTAATGGTGCATTAAACAGAGACTGGAAAGGGGCCCTGGGACACTGATAATCAGGAGCTAATTGAGGAAGAAATGAGATACGGCTCTCCTTGCGGAGTGAGGGCTGTGCAGATACCGAAGGTGACCCCACTGCACCTCCTGCCCCACCGCAGCGAGCAGCTGCTCAGCTCCTGCTGGCGGCCAAGTGGGCACACAGCTGGGCAGCGCTGTGGGCGGGATGCTTTCCTCTGTGATGCTCTCCTGGAAGGGCTGCATGAGGAGGCAGGAGGGTTTGTATCCCGGTGCCCTTTATTTATTGCCAGGCGCTCTGTCTGGCACCGGCTGTGGGTCCGTTCCCTCGGCCTGCTCTTGGATGCTGTGGGCATGGGGAGGTGAGGGCTGCCAGGGCCCAGCCCAGCATGGGAGGGGATGCATCTCCGCTCCCTCTCTTCTGCAATGAGAGCTCAACAATTTCCATCACCTTTTATTTCTTCTCTTTTACTATTTCTCTACACCATGGGCCCGTCGAGATTTTCTTTCCCTGCTCCAGCTGCATTAAAGCATAAAAAACGTCTCCTCTGGCCAAGCTAAGCAGCAAACCTGGGTGATCAACGCAGCTTCCTGCGGTGGCTTCAGGCAAAGCTGTGATGGGGCAGCGATGTCCTGTCCACACCGTGCGGGGCCTGAGGACAGCTGGGGTTGCCTGCAGCCGATGCACAGCCTGCAGAGCTGTGGAGGCACAGAGTGGGGCTGCGTCCATGGGCAGAGCTGTGCCTCTGTTTCCCCAGCACAGACCCGCAGCATCAGCATCCAGCACAGCAGGGATGCATCTGCCCCCGACCCAGGTGGGGCTGCGGGGAGGTGGGGAGCCTGCAGGGAGGGCAGCCTGCATCTGGGGGAGGGGTGCTGAGAAAGAAAAACGAGAACTAGGCTTATTCTGCAGGGAGATGGCTATTTCTATCGCTGGAGCAGCGTTGGCCTCAGTGACATTCTCTGAGCTGCAGAGGCAGCCGTAACCTTCAGGAGATGGCAGGCAGCAGTGGGAACTGGGGGAAGCAGCTGTGCCCCACCACCCCACCAGGTGCCCCCCCAGCCCTGCCCTGCTCTGCCCTTCTGGGCTCGGGGTCTCAATGCTCGGGGTCTCAATGCTCGGGGTCTCAATGCTCAGGGTCTCAATGCTCAGCAGTCCCTCTGCCCCGCTCAGCCCAACTCCCCCCCACATCAACATTTCTGTGCCGATGCATTTCTGAACAGGAAGCTTGGTCTGGAATTTCATTTAAACATTAAGCATAGATAATTTATTTATATTTAATGTAGCCATTGGGTCCCACCTCTGAAATGCCTGTGAGCTTTGCATTGTGGCTGGGAGGTGAGCTGGGAGCCAGGGGCTGGGCCTCCTGGCAGTTTGGGTTTAATTTTCCTCCTACAGCAACTGAAGCCGATGTGATTCGTCTCTCATTAGGAAGAAGCACAAAACTCCCCTAAAACAACAGTTTTGTCTGGAACATGTAATAAACCCATCTTTCTTCTTCCCCTTGCCTTTGATAACACCACCCGATCCCTTCAAAGTGTTGTTCTTCCTTAAATATAAGTCTATTAAAAATTTAAACTGCTTTTCTATACAATAAAATTTACTCCCTGCAATTATGCAGCAGGACTGGTTATCTCATCTTTTGTAGGTTTTAATTAAAAGTTACAGGGGGAAGGGAAGAACAACTGCTGTGCGCTGCCATTCGTTGCCATGCACTGCCAGATCCCTGCCTTCTGTGCCGGCACCTTTCCCAGCAGCAGGACTTGGTGCTCACAGGGGTGCTCAGGTGAGCAGCTGGGGCTCAGGGATGGATGTGGGGCTCAGGGATGGATGTGGGGCCTGGGATGGCACCCGGCCGCCAGCAGCAGTGCAGCCCTGGGGGTCTGGCAAAGAGGGCAGTGGGGCACAGAGCCGCTCTCCTCCTGCCTGGATATTTCTCAGTATTAACACAGGGATCATCAGAGCAGGGTTGGCACCTAAAAATAGTCAGTGCACGGGATGGAGTGGGGGTGGGGGTGGCCTCAGGAGTGAGTGGTGCTGAGCAACCCTGTAAACACGGCAGTGATGTCCCCGGTGCTTCTTTCTGAAGTCACGCGATGCCCTCTGCTCCTTCCAGCTGCTGTGGGGCAGGAGGGGGCAAACTGCACCCCATGTCCCCTGCTGTGGGCACAGAGCATCCCTGCCACGCAGCAGCCTCTGAACTGTCCGCTGTGCTCTGCTGCATAACCAATGGATCCATGTCCTGATCTGGGCTGGCACGAAGCACCCCGGCACGGCACACGTCCCATCCTGATGCGCTGCTTTGCCAAGCGCCGGTGGAGCAGCGCCTGTCCTCCCATCTGCGTCTCCACCACGGCGTCCCCCAGCTGTGGCCCTGTGCACCCTGCAGCCCTGCAAAGATGCCAAAGACCCGTGATGGCTGGGAGAGTTCAACCCCCCCTGGTCTCCCCATTGCCTCCCCCTTCTCCCAGCCACGAAGATGCATCGATCTGGATTTGAAACGTGTATGAAATCTTTACGGGCTTTTTGCAAAGATTTTAATTCCCTGACAGAGCTGCTCTCACCAAAGAAAAAAAATATATTTATGACTCAAGGAGCAATTATAGGCTTAGCAGCTGCTGAATGGCCGCGGCAGCTGCTGGAGCAGCTTGGCACGGCTCTGCACGGCCACTGAGGAGCCAGGGAGGCTTCCTGGAAAGTGGAGCTGGGACCGATTCCTCCCAGGGCAACGGCTGTGCAGGGCCTGGCAGGACTCCCCATCTCTGCTGGCTGCACCGTGTCCCCCTGTGCCTGCGGGCTGTGGTGGGGACTGCGCTGCTTTGCCCTTCCTCTTTGTGCCATGCAGAATAAGCTTTGGTGCCGTAGGCTGGAGATTGCTCTGAGCCAGTCGAGTAGGAAGGAGATGCGGCTGGGCTGCACTGTGCAGGAAGTACAGCAGATTGTGAGGATAACTCCAGTGAAAACATTTATGTGAAGAATTTAATCAGCAAAACCCATTTGTTTAATGGCAAAGAGCACCTGCAGAGCCCCACTCAAAACCTCAGCTGGTGCAAATCTGTGCCCTGTTAAGAGTAATTGGTGCCACCTGGTCTTCTGCCTTGAAACAAGGCCTCCCCCAGCTGCAGGTGTGTTCACAGTCCTCAGTCCTGCTGCTACCGTGGAAGCTGGGGGTTCCCAGGGCAGCCCATGGCTGGAAGGTAGGGGATTTCCAGCTGTGTGTTTGTGCTGGAGAGGGGCAGGAAGAGGCTGTGAGGGTTAATGTGAGCAAAGAAAGGATGCTGGAGCGACGGCCCTGTGTGCTCCTTGGAGGGGGTGGCTATGCAGGTGGTGACCAGGGAGGGGACCTGGGGCTAACCAAGCAAAGCTGAGTGCTGCTGGGCCACCAGCACGCAGCCTGATGTCTGAGGCCCAGAAACTGCTGCTGAGGGCTCTGCCTCTGCACCCATGGGTCGCACCTCCTGGGGCTGAGGGTGGCCTGTGAGCACCCACTGTGTGCTCAGCAGAGCTCAGCACCCAAAAGTCCTCAGCCCCTCTGCCGGCAGCTCCAGGGCCCATCGGACATCTCTGTCCTGGCATCGGTTCTGCTTTTATGGCAAAGCAGTGTGTGGGTGAGAGCTGCTGGAGATGAGAGTCCCTGAGTGCATCTGCTCAGAGCTCCTGGCTGGGGAGCCCTGCGGGGCAGAGCAATTCCCTCTCACCCGGGCTGCAGAGCTTAATTAGCAGTTCGTGAAGTGCTTTGAGATCCTCTGTGCGATGTCCTGGAGGAGGGCAAAATGTGGTTACATAACGTGTCTAGACAGACTATTCCTTGGGGTGGGGAGCGGGGCTTTTAAAAATCTGCTCTCCCGTGTCAGCACTGTGCAGCCCCGCTTAAAGGTTCTGGGAGCTGCTAAAATATTAATAATGGCAACAGTGATAGGAAAACACGCTTTCACACTCTGAACGATGTTGATCTCAGCACGAGGCAGCTGGATGTCAGCAGAGCAGCCTTTGCCTTGCAGGTGCTTGCACTCCAGCAGCGATGGCTTAGGAGCAGCCCCATTTTGTGCTCCCGGAGCACCTGAACCCTAATCCCCCCCCATGCACCCTGTGTGATGCACAGCGATGGCTCCGCGCTCCGGGTCAGAGCCACCAGCAAAACCTCAGCTCCCCTGGTGCCACCTCCGCTGCTCCTGGGGTGTGAAGTTTATGTGAGGCTGAGCTTTCTGCTGATGCTCACACCTACAGGATGAGGGAGCCTTTTCTCAGGGGTGATGGGGAAAGCAAAACCGAGACCTGGGTGCGTGGTGTTGGTGGCACCATCTGTCCCCAACTCTGGGCGCCCTCCGCTCACCCTTCTCTGTGCGCCCCCCCGGCACCCACTGTCCCCAACCCTTTGGGGGCGATGTGCAGCGGTAGAGGTGGGTGGGGGGCTCAGCTCCGTGGGTACCCCGGGACAGAGGGGCGCCCGGACCGTGCGGGATGCGGCCCCGGGATGCGCGCGGTATCGCTGGGGGGAGCGGGGGGACGGGACCGCGGCGGCGCGCGCGCTGCCTTCATCCCCCCCTCCTCCTTCTCCTCCTCTCTTCCTCCTCCTCCTCCGGGAGCGCGCTCGCCCAGCCGGGAGCGAGCAGCCGGCGGGAGGATGCTGCAAACGGCGACGGAGGCGGGCGGCTGGGCAGGTAGGGCGGGCGGTGCGGGGGCCGCGATCCGGCGCGGGGTCGGGACAGCTGTGGCCAGAGCGAAGTTGTGGGAGGAGGGGGATGCGCCGGGAGGCTCCGAGGAGCAGAGCCGGATTCGTGCCGGGGCCAGCGCCGTGCCCGCGCCGCAATGCTCCGCTCCGCTGCCCCTCTCCATCCTGGCCGTCCCCCCGGCGCCCGGGAGCGGGCAGCGCCGTGCCTCGGGGCGGCAGAGCGGGGACGCAGCCTCAGCTCCGCTGCCCCACTCGGAAGGCGCCGGGTCGAAAGGGAAACTTGTTCCGAGGAGCCCGGCAAGAGCCCCGGCTGCAGCCCTTCTCCTCGTGCTATTTCGGCTCACCGCAGGTCCGCGACCCGCGGGGTGTGAAGCGTCCCCCGGTCACGGAGTCCCTGTGCGCCCAGCGGCCATCGGGCACGCAGCGTGCTGCCCACGCGGGGCCGTGACCGCGGGCAGCAGCTCGGCCTGCGGGCCGCGTGCCGGGGTGGCCGCGAGCCGTCGGGGGTGGCGCGGCCCGTATGGAGCCGCGGCTGTGGCCGCCCGTCTGCGCTCGTCACCGCGTGGCACAGCTGGGCGCAACCGCTGAGTGCCGCTGCCTGCGGTGCCGGCTGCGATGGAGCGCGGCGGGGTCGGCGCTGGGTCGGAGCTTTTAAAGCGAAGGATTTTCCCTGAAGGCCCACAGAACGCTTTTTGTCAGTGAGTCGAGCAACGGGCCGGGAGGGCGGTGGGGTGGGATGGGAGCTGGACGCTCCTCACCCGGCGGGCTGCCCGCGCCTTCAGCCCTCAGCGCCGTGTTCTGCTGTAAGCCCGAAGCAGCGCTGTTGTCTCCGGAGCGCAGCCCGAGTTGTGCTGCGCTGGGCTGGGAGCAAACCCTGCCCACCGGGATGGGACGGGACGGTGCGTCCGACCTGCCTGCTGTGTGGCAGCTGCTGCTTCGCAGGTGTTTTTCTGTGGCTCTGGATGGGACAGGAACCGCCCTGCTGGCTGCCGGCAGAACTCTGCTAACGATGAACTCTCGCCATGTGTGGAGTTCAGAATCAGGCTGGCAATAATGTGTGCTGTGGGATTTTTTCCTTGTCCTGTAATCCGCCTCATGCATTTATAAAACCAGCTCTTATAATCCTGCGTGCAAATGTGCAAAGCTCTGCGCTGAGCTCCCGGTGTGCTGTGCTGTGTGCTCTGTGCCCATGCTCAGCTCTTGCATCGTGTTCTGTATGATGTGCTCCCCAGCGTTGGTGTCTGCTTGGATGCTTTGAAAAAAGAGCCTGCACCCTGTGCTGATATACTGGGAGATCACTGGGGAGATCTGTGTGCTTCCAGGAGTGTGACACGAAGCTGACATCAAATAAATGAGGATCTGTGCATGGATGCTCTCAGCAGAGCGCTGGAAAAGTTAATTGAATTGCTTTATGCTACGGAGTTTGCAGGGTGGGAAGCAGGTCCTGGAATCACAGCGTGGAGGAGAGGGGTGGGAGCTGCTTCAGCTCTGCTGCTGTCGAACCCTTGTCCCAATATCTCGGCCTGTTTGGGAGCTGTGCCGGAATGTTCTGAGCCCCCAGCTTCTGCACACCCTTCGTCGTTCCCAGAGGAAAGAAAAATGCAAAAGCGTGTGCTTGGAGTGGAGTAATGAAGCCCAGGAGGCTCTGTTTGTCAATTCAGAAACAATATTGTGATGTTCAGAAGCTGTTTCTTAGCAGGATGCTCTCAGACTGCCTCCAAAAGAGTGTCGTTATTTGTATGTCAAGAAGCCCCTGTCGATAAATGTATCTGCTCTCAAGGAAAGTCGGTCCATGGCTGCATGGAAACAGTTGCTCATTTCTAATTGGAGCCGCAACAACTTACTGGCAAGTTTTAAAAGGGAACCTGTGTGCTTGGGGAGCTTGGGAGCAAGCTGTGCACTGGGGGCACATTGGGGTTCCTGGCTGCCCACGCAGTTCAAACCATGACTGCAAAAGCAGTCCTGTGCTGCACGGTGGGGAGCTGCACCCCCTGAGCCCAGGGACTGTGAGCCCCATCTGCAGTGAGGTTGGTGCTGCCCGGGGGGCCCAGCTCCCACCCTGCACAAAGCTCAGGGCTGTTTTGAACATTCCCAAGCCACGATTTTCTCCAGCCTAATTATGGAAATTTTTTAATTACTTGATAAGAAAGATCGCTTGGAAACTGCAAGGGAAACGATTTGAGGTTAAGTCCTCATCCATGGCTGTATCTGCCTGAAGACAGGAGCTGCTCCTCCTGCACGGAGCTCGGGAGGGCTGGAGGAGGTGCGGGTGTGGGGGGTGCGCAGTGCCATGGGGAGACGGGGGGCTCCTGCAGCCGCTGCCTTTGGGACTCTGCTGCCTCTGACCTGGGATGGGCGCTGTGGAGCGCGGCACGGTGCTCCTTTGTGAACGTGGCAGAGAACAGAGACTTCTAGGGGGTTTGTTCTGAGCCTCTCAGAGGATGAGAAGGGGGGGCTGCTGACCCGACCTCAGTGGCAACTGAGGAGTGGTTTGGGAGCCCTGGGGTCCGAGCTGCAGGAGAGCCCCTGTCTGCTTGGACTGCTGCAGCAAAGCTGCAGTGAAAGCTCAGCGCTGGGGGCTGATGGGCCTGCACAGCCCCACTCTGCTGCTGCTGCTGCTGCTGCTGCTTGTGGGCGCAGGCAGTGGCTCTTTGGTATCAGCGGATCTTTGGTAGAGCTGCAGCCAAGTGAGTGGGGCAACGGAAGATCTGTGCTCCCTCATCCACCACCAGAACCATCCTCTGCTCTCTCCTTGGTCGATCTGCAAGTGGCAAAGATGGAAAGGAAAAGGGAGGTGGGAAGAGCAGCTGTGAATCAACGTGCTTAAAACCCCAAAGACTTTGCTCTGGGGCAGGTCGGGGCACCGCGGGTGGTGCAGAGGATGGGACGCGCTGCCATCCCAGCGTGGCCCTGCAGGGGCTGCCCCGGCCCGCTCCCAGCCCCGGAGCGGCCTCATCCCCCACCAGCTGATGAGCGACCTGCAGAGGGGAAGCAGCCCCGGGGGTTTTTCCCTCTGCTCCTCCTGGTGCTGAGCCGGAGGTGCCGCGGCTCCTCGTGCCGTGACCTCGTGCCGAGCTCTTGGAAGCGCTCCGGGAGCAGCGCCGAGCTGCCGGCAGGAGGGAACAACCCGAGGGCAGGTGGGGCTGCGATCCGCGAGGCTCCTGCTGAATCAAGGCCTCTTATATTTGTACTTTTTTGAAGTGTCGCTTTTTCTGTTTGCCGTCCGCCCCCCCCCCCCCCCCCCCGCCCGCGCTGCATCCCAAAGAAGCGCGGAGCGGAAAGGCGCAGCCCTGTTTGGTTTGGTCGGGAGCGCCGCTGCTTTGCATCCGTTTGAAGTGCTGGAAGCAGCTCAGCCCAGAAGATGTGCTGTGTGCCACACGGCTGGAGTTTCTTTTGAGGAACCCTGAAATGTTTATAGAGGGAGGGGAAAAAAACTCCCTGACAAGAGCAGGTTGTTGCTGAGCCGGCGGCTGCCGGGGCTGCGTTGGTACCGGGAGGGGCACAGATCTGCAGCCTTGGGTCCCCCAGAGCAGAGCCCACACGAAGGCAAAGCCCGTAAATATCCCACCTCCAAATTTTCAAGAAGTATTAGGAACTCTGCAGGCTTATTTCTGAGCATCATTATGAAAGGGCTTTAAGGGATTAATGCGTGCTCGGATTAATCTCTGCTGCTGAGGCCCAGTGCGTGGAACGAGCACTTTGGGGGTGCTCTTGGGGGCACGAGGAGGGTTCTGAGGTCACCACTCTCTATTCTGCTCCTATGGGGCTGTGGCCACGGCTGTGGGGTGACGTGTTAGCAGCAGTCCTCCATCCATCCTGATGTCCTGCTCCCAGGACATCACAGAACAGTTGGGCACGCCAGTCCGGCCAGCAGCTCTGCATTTCTAGGTCTGCAGATTTTCACCTCTCAATGTCAAATTTCTGTCCTCCCTACTCTCCTGAGGAGGTAATTAGCAAGCAGGCATAATAGCAATTTAATAAGTGTGTCGAATTAGAAAGGCACTCGTGGTTTACGGCATGCTGCGCCTGGTTGTGATCTGGGTCCGTGTCTGCTGGGCTGGGCTGTGCAACTGTGCTGCCGGCCCCGTGGGGTCGCGACCCTGGCAGCCCCTCCTTCAGCCCCGGTGTAGAAGGAGCGAGCAGATTCTCCTCCCAGGGGGCAGAATCGCCACACTCCATTGGTGCCTGCAGTGCGCTTTTGGCTGGGAGCTCCTGGGGCAGCACGAGCTCCTGCTGAGGCAATGGATGAGTCGAAAGGATTTACAGCAAGCCAGCAGCCACCTGCACCTCGGGATGCTCATGTGAGCGGCTCCTTGCTGCAGCACGGCACGGCAATGCTGGCGGCTGAGTGGAGCTCAGAGAGCGGTGGGGCTGCAGGAATGGGGCTGTGGGATGAGGAGCAGCACTGCCTGCGTTTGGCCGCTTCAATCACGTTGTCCTTGCAGGTGCTTCCCCTCCTTCCCACTCAAACCCTCTCTTTCTGAGGGAGGTAGGTGGTGGCACGGATGCTTGTGGCTGGCACACTGCTCAATTTCCTCCTCCCATTTCACAGCGGTGCTGAGAAGCAATTTCCTCCACCCTCTAACCCAGACCTGAAGAGCTTTTTCTTCTTGCGCTGCTGGGCAGTGAGGGGGATGCGCGGGCAGGGAGGGGAGCGACGCTGCACAGTTTTGGGGCTCAGGGCTGGAGCTGAGCAGAGCTCTGCTCAGTGCATTCCTGCATGGGGAAGGAGCGGGGAGAGGGGCTGGCTGGAGGTCACCCAACACAGCGCCCATTGTAACAGCCCCGGCTTGGCTATGGATGGAACAGGGGGATGTAATCCCCCACGGTGGGCACGGTCTGCCCACTGAACCCTGGTGGACAGGGGTTGGATGGAGCTGTGGGGCTGGGGGTCTCTCCCAAGCGGCTGAGCACAGGGAAACGTTGTGTGAGTGGGGACAAAGGTGCCTCTGTGCAAGATTCAGCCTCTCTTCGGCCCACCCTGTCCCCAGCAGCCGCTGCACTTGGGTGTAAGCAAAGGAGCGAGCAGCAGTTGGTGTGGCTGCACGTGCCCCATCAGCAGCCCCGCTCCCATCACCCGTTGGGGTGCCGGCACCTCTGCCCTCAGTCACTTGCTGTCAGGGCACTGGAAAAGGGAGAAGTATTTTAAAACATAAAACAAGTAAAATTGGGTCTTCTGGTAAGGGATTAAACGTTGCCCTCAGCTGTATTTATAGAAGGTTCAGAAGTAAATCTGTTCCCAGGCTGAATAAATATTTTACTCAGGCAGGAGAGATTTTCAGTTCATCTCTCTTGGAAAGACTCGAGTGAGAAGGGAATTGATTTTCTTCTGCTCGAACAAGGCAAGTGACTCTCAAAGCCAGGCAGGTCGCACAGCCCCGCCATCGGCTAAAATGCGAAATCGTTGTGGGGAGGTGAAAGCAGAGCGGCTGCAGGGGCGAATCCGGGCGCAGTGCTGGGCATCACCGGCACGGCTGTGGGTCGCCCCGCCGCCCTGACTTCAGGTTGTTCGGTAGCCGAGTTCCAGCTCCGGCCCGAACCTTCGAATCGGCACCCGGTGCTCGCGGGCATCGATTGCCGCGGAGGGCGGAGCTTTGCGCTGCGATGGTGACAAAGGCGCTGCGGGCCGGCACGGTGTGGCACCGAGGCTGCCTGTCCCACCAGGTGGGGGCCACGGCTGTGCCCTGTGGGGGTCTGCGCTCCGAGCTCCGTCCGCGTGGCGCTAAAAAAGGCGCTGAGATGGGCGCAGTGGTGGCTGAGCCGCGGTCACCCGCTCCTCGACGCCGCCGCGCAGCTCTGGGGCACGGACTGAAGCGTTGCGGCGTTAAACGGCTGCAGCCGATGGAAGCAAAGCGCTGCTACTGCCGCTCGTGGGATCACAGGGTCGTTAGTGTTGGAAAAGAGCCCCCTGACCCATCCCCGCCGTGCCCAGATGCAGGCGGTGCTGCTGCTGTTGGGCGCGGGGCTCTGCCGTGCTGCTGCTGCTCTGCCTCCCCCGCAGCCAACACGGAGACCTTCCTGAGCCGAGCAGCCCTGTCGTGCCGGAGCCAGGCGCTGGTGAAAGGGCCTGTCTTCGAGCAGGAGAGAGCCATAAAGGGCCTATTTGTGTAGCTGGCTTCTTGCAATGTTTTCAGACACAGCCCTCGCATGTTTTCATAACAGTGACGCCTCCACCTCCCGCCAGCTGCCAGCAGCACAGAGCTCAGCTCCATCCTCTGCCTGCAGCCCTGGGTGCCCACGGGCTGCACCAGGCACCGCCGTGCTGTCCTGCTGTGCGTGCGGGCAGAGCCAGCAGCAGTGCTGTAAGGGTGGTGACACATGGAGCCCTGCTCCCATCCCTGTCAGGGCTGCGCGGCGGGGCAGGCATTGGGGTTCTCACTTCACACTGTGCCTTGGCTGCCTGCTCCCCTCCCATCTGTGGGGTGGCTCCCTGCCCACTCGTGGCCCTTGGCCAAGGCGGGAGGCTGTCTGGAACCCAAACATCACAGGATGTGGCCTTGCCAGCATCTCTGCCTGCGTCACCTCGCCACCGTGTTCCCCATGGTTTGTTGGTGGGCAGCAATCAATGCAGAGGAGTGGAGAATGCCCCTGTCTCTCCTCCTGCCTCCAGTGCTGCAGTGGGGCGCTGTGTGAGATGCTACTTCTGTGCTGTGTGGTGTTGCAGCATCACGGATCAGCCCAGCTCCTTTGCCCCATTGCACCCCATGGCGCACGCTGTGCTGGCTGCCCGCAGCCCCGTGTTTGCTGTGGAGGAAGATGAGCAACTTCTCATGAACCCATTTACAGATCCCTCTCAGACAGGAAATGTGAACTGCTAGAGCTCATTAAATAACGTTAATGGTGCTGCCCAAACAAATATTGGAGCTGCCACCAGCGCTGCCAGCCAGCATGCTTCCTCTCAGCCCTTTCAGAGCAGAGATTTCTCCATTTAATTGAACACGTGCTTCATCCTGACACTGTGATCTCTGCTTCCTTGAAGGATGCTCCCAACACAGAGGTAGGGCTCCTGTGGTCCTCAGAGCACAGCAGGGAGGACCATGGCTGCAGGAGCCCTGCATGCTGTTCTTGGAGGCAACCAAAGGAGACTCTTGTGGTTCCTGCAGCCCATTTCTGCCCGCTCCCTTTTAGCAAATACACAGCCCTGGTGCTGAGCTCCCACAGCCCGGCTCCTGCTGACCCAGCAAATGGTGGCTGTGAGGTGTGGGGGGGTTTGTCAGGGCACCTGAAATCAGCACAGGGCCCCTGCATGGGGCTGGTGCTCCCCAGGAGGACAGCAGTGAGCCTCAGGTCCTGCCTGCACGCAGAGCCCAGTTACTAATTGCTGCACAGAAAACATTTCTCATAAGTTTCTTCCATAAGCAGCAACAAGCACAGACTTTGATTCAGCGCTGCTTTGCCTTTCTCTCTCTCTCAGTTTTTTCTTCCTACCCCAAATAAAGCAGCTCTTTTGATCACGTCGGGTTCAGGCTCTGTAACGAGCATCTCTGTTTGTGTTGGGCTGTCAGTGGGAGAACATGACAACGCGTCTCCTCTCCATCTCACACACAGTGAATTATTTCTTCCACTCTCTCTTTGTACTGTGTCTGGGATAAATTACCACTGCCAGAATTAGCAGATGGGTTGGTGATCCTCAGCCCCTCACTGACCGCTGCCCAGCGCCGGCCCTGCGGCTCCGCTGTGGCTGCAGGAGAGTTTTGTGCAGGGAGATGTGGGGTGGGCTTGAAAGCAAACTGCTCTGCCAACTTGTTTTCTTTCCTGTGTACAAACGTGCCTGTCTTAAAGGGATGCTGTCGCATTAAATATGGAACTGTGTTGCATTGCCTACTACAGAACTGCCAACTGCAGGCATTAAAAAATCATGGGTCGTCCCATTTTTCTTCCTCCCACTCTAAATTCTAAAAAAAGCCTGATAACTTTGGGGTTCCTTTCATTTGTCATCCAGGGAGGCTTCTTCAAGTTCCTCCCCGCAGTCGGGAGCTTCAGAGCCATCACCAGACGGTGCCACGAAGTGTCAGCAATGGGGCAGCCCTCCATGCTGCGCTTGGCTCTGAACCCAGGCAGGTTTCCTCTCCCATCCCTTCCCCTCCAGCATTTCGGGTTCCTGGTGGGCAGCCTGCATGTGGAGCGAGGTCACAGTGGAGAGGCCCTTCTGGAGTTCTCGGTTCACTCTGGCTTTTGTGATGGTTGATGAGTTTAAACTCTTCTGTGTGATTCTGAGATGCGGGGGGAAGGGATGGGACACTTCTGTAGGGATCCGGGCGCTGTGATGCAGTCCTGGTGGTGAAATTCACAACCTGGGGCCACAGAGGGTCTGAAATCAGAAGGCAGAATAATGGGCGTTGCTGCAGAAGCCACGCTCTGTGGTGGGGGTCAGCAGTGCCTGCCTTGCGCTCGGGCTGAGCCTGCGGTGACTTTTCCTCTAATAAAGAGTTTGCTTTGATGCGCTGATTCAGAGCTGCACGGATTTCAGCAGATCACATTGCAAATATCTTTATTTGATACCACTGCAATGTCTGGATTTCAAATGTCACTTGCTTAGCACTATGAAATAATTAATTTAGATTGTATTACAGCAGCCTGCAAGAGCTCGACTTAAACTGGAGCCGTCCCATGTTTGCAGCTGTACACAAATGCCTAAAAACCAAACTCTGCTGCAAAATCTCGTGACCCAAATGAGGCAGAGGGGCAGACAGAGCCCGTGGGTCGCTGTGCGTGCTGCAACTCAAGGCCCCTGGGCTTTGCTTTCCGAGGCTGTGGCACAAAAGGCAGCTTGTAGCAGTTTGGGTTTGGCTTTGCTGAGCGTGCTGTGTTAGCTGGGGCTCTTCCTGAGCCGAGACTTTGAAAGTTTAATGCGATAATCTGACTCTAAATCCTGCAAAATGGCAAATCATCCTCCTCTGACCTGTAGTCTGTGAGAGCTGAGTGGGTTTTCCACATTGCCCACTTGTGGTGGGGAGCTGGAGGTGAGGGTGGGGGCCGTGGGATGGAGACAGCGGGCGCGTGGCACCCAGAGCCCCGCAGTGCCCTGCTGACACGGGGATGAAGCTGTGTTGCACAGGCAGTGCCTGGATTTAATCTGGGGGGATTGGGGTAAAATAACAAAATAAATCGGCAGTGACCACGGAGAGCCAGCGAGGAGCAGCTCAGCCCAGCCCTGCGCCGGGCTGCGCTCCTGCTCTATTTTAAGAGGAAGCAGCACAGCAGCAGAGCTGCCTGCCAGCCCAGCTCCTCTCCAGCAGCAGCAGGCAGACGGAGGGCAGCTGTGCTGCTGTCCCGGTGTAACTCTGCAGATCCCTGCCCGGCACCAACCTGTGCCCGCACCGCTGCTCCCGGGCAGCTCATTGCCCCCCTTTGCCGCATCCCGCACGGGTACGAGGCCAGCGCTGCGGCCATCGCAGGGTCCTGCCCGGCTGCCCTGCTCCCGTCGTGCCCCGCTGCCAGGGCTGAGTCAGCCGCTAAATAAAGGCTTGGGAACTCGGGGTGGAAACATAGCGAGGGCTGCAGGGGGTCCTCCGACAGCAGCCCCAGCGCCGTGTTCGTGCGCACTGAGTGCCTGTGGTTCGAGCTGCTTTCCGGAGGACATGGCTTGTCGTGCAGATGCCCTCCAAGGCACCAGGTGCCACCACTCTGCTGGCGCGGCGCCGGGTGCCAAAGCTCTGCGCTGCCGCGTGGGGCGGAGCGGACCCTCAGCTCCCGCGGGCGCAGCATCCACGGCTCTGCCCTGAAGAAACCCCGAAGGATTTCACGATCCCGAAAGTCCCGTGCCAGAAATTCCTCGGCCGGGAGGGCGGCAGCCGGGTGGGATGATGAATGGCTCTCTTCAATCTTTCCTCTCCTGCTGCTCTCTTACGCGGTGCGAAGTTACAGCTAAACCCCCGGGGACACGAGGTCAGGTCTGCGCGGGTGCCGCCTTCTGCTTTTATCCGCGCTGCTGGAAGTGGGCGGGGGGCACCTCTGGGATCCCTGGCGGGCACGGACGAGACCCCGGACCCGGCCAGGCACAGGAGCGAAGTGCTGTGCGCTCACCGGGCACGGCTTCATCTGATTCATTTCAAGAAGAGTGACCCCGCTGCTTTCCCTGCACGTCTTCCCTCTTTGCCCCACTGCTATCCCCGGTGAAGCCGGTGAATCAACCCGATGGAGATACCGAGCACAAACTGCGTGACCCCGGGATAGGAAAGCAGTGCTCCTGTTTGTTTCCCAGGGCGGGTGGGCACGTCCTGCAGTGCTGCTGTGGGACAGCTTGCGTTTCCTGCCCCTCGCTCGGACTCTGGCTGTCCTCGGGAGCAGGGCTGCGACGCGCTGGCTCAGGAATGCACCGCGTTAATGATGCCAACATGTAAATGAAAGGACAGGCGCTGGGATTCCCACCGCCCTTCAGCACGTGCGAATGGGGCCGGGAGCTGCGAGGGCTGTCCGATGGTGGGGGGACTCAGATGTGTGGAGGATCCCCCGTGTGCCCCGTGCCAGCAGCCGGCCCCGAGCTGAGGGTAATCCTCGCTTTGACCAGCGGTGGCTTTTGCGCCGATCCCAAAATGTGCCTCGCCCCGCCGTTAGCAGGACGCATGCTGGGCGTGTGGGGAGGGTGGGGGTGGTTTTATGCCATGTTACGAAACGCTGAGTGTGATGCGGGCGCGGCGAGGGCTCTCTGCGATCAGAGCCCATCTGCTCAGCCCGTAGCCTGGGCTGTCCGAGCACCTCTGTGCTGGCAGCTCTGCTGTCCTCTGCATCCCGCGGGCAGGGCAGGGCACGGCCGGCCGCCCCCCTGCCTGAGCCTGGCACCTCCCGACGAAGCTGCTGGGCATTGTCAAGGTCTGTCCTTCGAGACGGCCCAGGAAGCTTCCCTGTCTCCTCATTCACAAATAGAGCTGATGTCAGGTGCACTCGCCCGCTGTTGGCTCAAGGTAACTCCCCCAACGACAGCCCCCTGCCAGTTGGCACCTGCTGTCCCGCGTGACGCCCGGGGCCGTGCGGAACTTGCTGAGAGCAGGCATTGAGCTGCCGGTGCTCACACAGGCACTGAGCTGCTGATGAGGGCTGATTTAGTGGCGATCGAACCGCTCACCAAGTGTTCCTCGGAAGCCGAGCCAAGCGTCGGCAGCGCAGCGGGCAGCGCCGGGGCGACCGCGCACACGGAGCAGCCGCACAGCGAGCGGCCGTGCGGGGCAGGGCTGCGGCTCCAGCCAGGTAAGGGCTCCCGGGGTGGGCAGCACAGTGCCTTGTCCTGGGCGTAGGGCAGCCCCAGAGCGCGGGGCTGAGGCACGAGTGAGCTCCGGGTGTGAGCTGAGCACCGCTGAGTCGGGCATTGAAAGCAACGAGCACAAACGTGATGCTGTGATTTCTTGCTGGTGAAGGGCTGTGGTGTTTGTTTCCTGGCTTTCCTGCAGATCTTTGCAAAACCGAGCGGGGCGATTGCAAATCAGGTTGTTGCTTGCGGGGGGGTTTGGTGACAGCTGTTGGGGTGACTTTCATGCTAATTGTGCTATTTCTGTTGCTTTTATTCAGTATTATATGCCCTCAAGCACAGATAAAGCGGATTCAAGGTTATGAAATCATGGGAACTCAAATCAGACTTTTGTTTTCTTACTCTTAGCAAATTCACCCAAGCTTCAGGGCGAGGTGCTCTGCTGCTCTGATCCTGCACTGCTGGGTGGCACCGGCCTCGTGCGCCGCTCGGCTCCGTGGCAGATGTGATTTGTTGAGGTTGTGGCTGCTCCTGTGCTGTCGGTTGTGCTCACAGAACCACAGTGGGATGCAGGAAGGAGCCTGGTGAAGGCAATGCAGCTGTGTGACCAGCAGGGGTGGAACCTGGCTGCACCTCTCTTAGGCCCCAGTTAAGGGCTGATTGCCACTGGGGGAGGGTCTCTGTTGGAGATCCCTTCCTTGTGGAGTTTCCTTGTGAACCCAGACCTTCAGAGATGGGCGAGCACTTTTCCCTTTACAGCACCATCCCACTCACGTTCGTCGCTTCTGCTATTTCACTTCTGCATTGCCTTTCCACCATGTTCATCTTTCAGGCTGTAACACCTGTGTATGGGAACTACTGAGCCACGGCCCGAACCTCTGATTGATCACCTGAGGCGAGCCGTGAGTCAGCCAGAGGAGCACAGGTGAAGGCAATTCAGCTGTGCTGCCTGGCTCCATCCCTCCTAGACCTATTTAGGAGCTGGCTGCCAGTGGGGAAGGATCTCATCTGGAGGTCCCTCCTTCTGGTGTGTTGTGGTGAGCCCAGCATAGGGGTAAGCCTTCCATTTATTCTCTCTTGTTATCATAGTCCACTTTGCCTAACTGTCTTGTTTATTTTGTGGTTGTAACATCTTGATATCCATTGATTATACACACCTGGGTGGGTGCTTGGGCTGCAGTCATGCAGAGCTTTGACCGGGCTGTGTGACAGCCAGGGGCAGCATGGTTAGAGCTGTCCTCAGGTCATCGACATCAGAATTGAGTCGAAGGACCAAATATCTCTTGTCAGTTTTTCAGCTGGCCAAACTATTACCATTTCAATGACTTAACCCGTGTAGCTGCTTTCCTGCATGCAAGGTTTGCTCCCTGCGCTGTGGAGAAGCAATTCTGGAGGTTTCAGGAGGCCCCAGCACAGCAAGTGAGTGGTAACATCTCTGCCACGTGCTCTGGGCTACAGCTCCTCACTTAAAGGCCGGAGTGCATAAAGGTGTCACTGCTGTGCAGTGCTGCTGGTGCTGCCCCATCACTTCCCTTCCTCCTGCTGCCCGGGGAGCATCTGTGAGATGCTGGAGGGGGTGCCAGGCCTGGAGCTCCATGTCTGGGTGTCTCTGGGCAGTGCATGTGCATGCAGAATGGCAGCCACGTGTTGGTGCAGCCCTTGCTTTCCTGTGTCTGGAGCCTGCGAGGGAGTTTGTATTTTTGGAAGAGTTCAGGTGCTGTTCAGGAGCACAGCTGGAGGCCTAAGGAGTGTTGTTGCTCTGAGCTCCAACCAAAGCACACTGGCATGCCCTGGTGGACAGCACAGAGCTGGCAGCATCACAATGCTCTGACCCAGCTGCCCTGGCTCCTAGAGCTGGAACAGCTGAGGGTGCAGGGAAGAAGTCAATGGCAGAGCGGTGCAATGGGATGCAGGGGAGGAGGGCTTTATTGCACTGCCTGCTCCAGCCTTCATTTCCATACATTTCACCCATCATTAAATCCCAAATCAATACGGTGGGGATCGGCTTCCTGCGAGGTGCAGAGGCAGCTTGCACACACGCACCTGGGTTTGCTGCTGGGAGGAAATTGGTGGTGGGAGGGTGAGCTGTGTGGGGCTGAGCTGCGCAGTCAGTGTCTGCTCACATGAAATCGTGTGTTCCAGCACGGCTCTGCTCCATCACTTCCTTTCTGCCCCCATCGATGCCCTTTGGGATGGAGGTGATTCCTGCTGGCTATAGAACAGCATTTCCTATTTCCGATATTTAATGTCTGGATTTCAGTTATTTAATGTCTGTCGCCGCTTTACGGCCTTTTGCAACGCAGGGTTATGGGGTTATTAAAGAAGGAGGGGGAGAGACCTGAGGTCATGGGCTGTGGTACAGGAGCATAAAGATGGCCCTCAGTTAATAAAACAGCAGCACAGCTGTGTGCCTGCAGTCTGCTGCACGGCTTGGGCTGAGGGCTGAAGTCAGAGCACCGTGACTTATGGGAGGTTTGTTGTTCCAAATGACTGCAAGCAATTAAAAAATGATAAAAATTAGGCTGATGAGGGGGAAAGCTCCCTTGGGCTGGGAGAGCGGGGAGCTGTGAGACCAGGACGGTGCACGGGGTGCTCAGGGTTGGGGGATGAGGCTGCGGTGGGTGGGGGCTTGTGCGGCCCAGCTGGGCAGCACTGGGAACACTTCATGTGGGAGGGATGAGAGCTTGAGGCAGCGCCGCCGTGGTGACACCCGAACTGCTCTGACCTTCTTTTATTTCAGGGAGGCTCAGACATCTGTCAGGGAGTTTTTTGCACCCGTCAGGAGCCCCTCTCCTTGCTCAGTGGCTCTGAGCAGTGGGGAGGGCAGCGCGGATGGGGCATTTGGGGGGGGGGGGGGTGAGTGGGGAGCAGTGATGCCTGCATCGTGCCTTGGTTTCCCTTCTGTGAAAGCAGTTCTTTTTGCAGGGCTCAGCACCCCGGCCAGATGCAGTGTGGGGTCTGGGCCCCGGGGGTCCTCGTGGGGTTGCCAGGGCCTCCAAAAGGTTCTTTGGAAGGGCAAAACCCCCCCAGTGCTGCTATCAGTCGCGGGGACTCGGCTCCCTGCAAACGCACGTGGTTGTCTGTGCCACGAAGGGCCGAAGTTACAGTCCTGATACCTGAGAAGCAGAACAGGCCCTGAAGGCGCAGGAGAAATTAAGTGAATGAGCCGGGTGCTTGACGCGATTAGGACGGACCTTTTAAACGCTGCAACTGAGCCGGCCCGGGAGCCTCAGTCTAATCAAAGCAACAGCAGTTCCTTTTTATAAGACGAAGGGGCTTTCGGGGATACTTTGTCCACATAATGTTCCAATTATAGCTCTGCATCCCCGCATGTAGTTGCATTAAAAATACCCGCGCCCAGGGACCTCTGCTGCCGTGTCCCTCTGTGCCCCCAGGGCAGGAGCCGCGCAGCTCTCCATCCAGGCGCTGTTACCGGTGTGCGTTCCGGGGAGGCGCCGTCGATGAGAGGCTTTGGGTGGATGGGGCTCCCAGTCCAAGGGGCTTCATTTAAAAACATCAGCGTTTTTCGCTTGTTTTGTAAATAAAACTGGTGTTGTTTGTGCATTCCTTCCTCCTCAAGCCTTTGCTGGCTGGACGGTGTGCTTTCACTCGTGGGAAGTGTTTTCACTCAAGGGAAGTGTGTTTTCTCTCCTTTTCTTTTGGAGCTGAAGTTGAGCTTGGGGAAAAATCCCAAGATCTTTAGAGGGAACCCAGAGTTGCACAGGTTCTTCTGCCAAGAAGTAGATTTACTTATTTTTAATGTAAAGCTCCTTTTATGCTCTGCTTAGCATTTTTAGCTGGCGAGGCAGCAGCTTGAGGGTCTTATCGGCGACACCTTTGGCCAATCACGGCACAACTCGGGCGGATCGGGCACAGCTGGAGCCCGCAGCCAGCCCCGGTCCTGCGCGCCGCTCCCGAAGTGAGCCGAGGGCTGCGGGATTCCGTTCGACTTTGGGGCGCTTCCAGGCCGCGTCCCCGAGGAGGGGCGGAAGGATGGGGGGCAGCCACGCACGGCGATGGGACGGGCAGGGAGCGGAGCCGTCCAGCTGCGCGCTGCCTCGCCCCCCCCCCCCCCCCCCCCCCCCCCCCCCGCTCGTTTTTCACCACTTTCGACCGAATCGGAGGTGAAAAAAGTGCAGAGCGGCCGCGCCATCGTGAGGCTGCGGGCTGGAGCTGCACGGCTCTGCGGCCCGGCTCCGCTCTGAGCACCGCCTCTGCTGCGGATTCGCACATCGCTGCGCAATGTGACTTTGGAGCCCAGCTCGCGGCCCCCTGCACCCCGTCCCTGCGGGCGGCCCCGGGTGTCGGCGCCGGAGCCGCGTGCCTGGTGCGCTCGGCATGGGCAGCTGCCGGCTCCCTGCGGTAACGGGATCTCAGGGCTCGGGTGACCTCCGTCTCCCCAGGGCTCTGCTCTGGGTGTCCCAGCTGTTCCCACCTCAAGGTCATCTCCTGGGGACGGCGCATCTGTAGAGCACAGCCAAGGGCGGCCGCCGGTGACCCCCCGGCTCCACGGGAAGCTCCTCCCCGTGCCGTCCCCACGCAGGGCTTGAGCTGCCGATGCCCGTAGGTCCCGTTTAGTTGCGACAGGCATCTACTCAATGAGGGCAAAAAAGGGCTTAAGGAAGCGGTGCCTGCAGGGAGGACGGGCTGTGGGGCGGCGCACAGCTCCCCCAGCTCAGTTTGTTGGCTGTATTGGTTTCATCTGGCTCTGCCTATGGTGCTGTCTGGCAGTGAACAAGAGGTTTTAACAGACATGGGCTGCGTTTCTTCACCTCGCCCCGGTCCATCCTGGTCCATCTGTCCTGATGGCGGGTCTGTCCTTCCCCCCCACAGGCATGAAGCGACCCCTGAGCCCATCCCACAGCCCTGAGAGCGGCTTGCGGCTGCTGGAGGTGTCCAGCTGCCCACCCGAGCAGCGCATGAAGCGGGAGAAGAAGCACCAATCGTTCACACTCTGCGAGGTCTGCAACATCCAGCTGAACTCAGCCGCGCAGGCGCAGATCCACTACAACGGGAAATCCCACCAGAAGCGCCTCAAGCAGCTCAACAAGGGCAAGATGCCGGCGGCCCAAGGTAGGAGCTGGGCTGGTGCTGCCCGGGGCTGGCTGCTCCGTGGGTACGGCTTGGAGATGCTGCGTTGTGTCCTTGGTGCTGCTTGCTGCTGTCCCTGAGCTGTGGGGACTTCCTGACCCCATTGTCACTGCTGGTCCTCATCGGATTTGGCTCCTTGGACGGTGGGCCAGGAGCATCTTGGGGTTTGTTTGTCATTATTTCTGTGGGATCGTTCCTTGCACACAAGAAGGCGCTGTGCAGTGCCTGTCCCCCGGCCCAGCAGTGGCACAGGGATGCAGCAGTGCTGTGCACACCTGGCACGCCACGCAGGTGGGATGGGAGCTTGCAAGGAATCGTTGCCATCTGCTGGCATTCTCCTGACCTGCTCCCTCCACGGTTGATTGCTGCAGGATTTTTTCCTGCATGAAAGCAGCAAAATGTGCCAATAAATGTCACCCTGCAATGAGGGTTGACTACATCTGAGGGTTTGTGTGTGTTAAACAGCAAACCAAAGGATCTGGCGGTGCTGGGGCTGTGCCCATAGCCCTGAGCTGGGGCAGTGCGGGGCATCCCTGGGGCTCCGTCACCATTTGGGAACTGAGTTGCAGCCTCCTGGGCTGCTTCCTGTGACTGTCCTCCTTTTCTTATGGTCTCATTACTCATTGGATTAATGAGCTGAGGTCACCCAAATGCTTCAGTGGCTGAGTGGTGCCTCTACCCAGAGTGAGGCTGTGCTGAGAGGATGGCAGCGCTGAGCTCTTTAGCACCACAATCTCATGGCTGCGCCCTGCTGCGGTTCTGTTGCTCGTGTGGTGTCACCCCTCTGGGAGATGCTGCTCTGAAGAGCAGTAAGAAGTCACCAGTCCTATTTTTCTGCCAGGAAGTGTTTATTTAATAACATTTAAGCTGTTGGGAAATCAACATGCCAAGCTTTTACAAACACAAACCAGCAAGGACTGGGCTCTGGGGTAAAATCCGTCACTTGTGGCTGGCCCACAGATGGGGCAGAAGGATGCAGTGCTGGGCATGGCTGTGGGTGAGGGCCTGGCTGCAGTGCAGACCCTGGGGAACAGCCCACAGAGATTCTTGCTCCCACTCTTGCTAAAGACCATGCAGGCTGCAGCCATAAATTCCTAGCATGGCAGCTGTCATCTGCGTGCCAAATCCTGCGCTCCCCGGTGGTGGTTTTGTTTGAGCGAGGCCCGGATATGCAAAGGAGCTGCTCTGCTTATCCTCATTTACTGACAGATGGAAATATTGCCTGCTATGTTAATGGGAGCGGAGCTCATAAATTCCAGCCTGCAGCTTCCAGGCTGTGCCCCGGGCCCGGTTACGGCTGGGTGCGCAGATGCCACCGGCGCGTTCCTGCCGAGCCAAGGAATGTCGCTGCGTGCTGCCCTTGGCATGCCAGGTGAAGCCCAAAGTGCTGGTGCAGGGCTGACATTCGCTCGTGCAGGGCACTGCAGCAGCATCTGCTCCTTGCTCCGTCCCAGCCCTCAGTTGTCTCCAGCAGGGTTCTGTGCTGCGCCCGCTCATCCGGAGCCGACCTTCTCCTCCACGCTGCTGCTTAGAAATGTCACTTCCAGCTTTGTCACTGGCAACCTCTCCCAACCTCCTGGAGCGTGAGCCTATGAGGGCACGTGGCTGCGAATGACAAATTGGGTCCGGGACCGAACTGATGCGATGCCCACATCCCAGAGCTCAGTGCCACCCTGCCCACAATGACCCGCAGCGCCCTGGCACACGCTGGGGGAGGGCGGCTGAAGTGCCAGAGCCCGAGCAGCCCGGGGGAAGGGGCCGGTTATTAAAGGCGCTGCATTAAGTGATATAATTGAGTTAGACAAAGACAGAATATTCCTCTGAGCTGGAATCTCCGTCTCGTGCTGACATCCACAGCTACATCAAAGGCAGCACTCAGCGATGCTGCGAGATGCGCTGCTCCCCCCGGCTCTGAGCAGTTCTTTCTGCAAAGGCTGCAATCACTCACAGTGCGTGGAGCAAAGCTGGGGAGGAGCGTGGCTGGCAGACAGATGCAGCAATCAGTGTTATTACAATTTATTAGCTCTATGCCGGAAAGACCCCCAACTTAAAAACAAATTATTGTTTGTGGGGCGCTTTCCAACAAAGCAAATCACAGTTCTGTTGTCTTGTGTTGAATTGCTGAGCAGGCAGTAATGAGGGATTGGATGCCCACAGATGAAGGATGTTTTCATGTTGCAGATGCCAGCTCAAACCAAGTGGGTCACGAGTGCTTTAGTTACTGCCTGGGACTGTCAGAGGTGCCTGAGATTGCTCCGTTTGCTGTCACTGCTGCCCAAAAGGAGCAGACCCCATCGTTCTTGGTGTTGTGTAAAGATGCACCTCCCCACCCACATGTTTGCAGGCTGCACAATGTGCTTCTGTGCAGTGCAGGGTGGCAGGGCTGGGCCAACCCTGGGGTCTGGCTGTGGCCGCTGACACTCCGTGCCACTGTGTGCCCCAAAGCCCCAAAGCTTCGCTCCAGAGCTCTCCTTGCAGCTCCCCTGGGTGCCTTTCTACCTGCCTCAGCAGCACAGCACCAAAATAACTTTTCCTTACAAAGCAAAAGAATTCAGGTTTCCCCAATTAGCTGCTGCCATGTCTGTCCGCGTGCGCTTGCAGAGCAGAAGGGTTTGAGATGCGCAGAGAAATCGCTGTGACAGCTTCAGCATCGCTCCAGCTCTGCAGCAGAGGGGACGGCCGCTGGGGGGGGCGAGGGGGCTGGGGGTCAGCCGGGGGGGGCTGGGACGGCAGATTGGCAGCGCTGCACAACGTGGTGCTGCTTCTGGGGACGTGCGGGGGCTCGGTGCGCTGCCTATGACCGAGAGCAGGCAGACAGCGGCACCGACCCCAGGTCACGGAGCTGAGCTGGGCGAACCGGCAGTGACACAGCGCTGCACCGCAGGGAAAAGCCCCGGGCGAGGTCAGGGCGGTGCTGGGCGGATGGGGTTGGCTGGTCTGGTGCCACTTCTCCCGGTTCGAAGCGAGACGTTGGGAGCCAGCAAATGAAGGTTCCCTGCGGCTTTTGCTCTGAGCGGACAGGGCTGGCTCAGAGCTGTGCTTTTTGCTGGGCTGGGATAATCCTGCTGGCAGTCGGGTCCAGAGAGCCCTGCTCATCTCCATCTGGAGAAGCAGTGCCACGCCGTGCTCTGACTGTGGGCAGCGGCCGCTGCTCTGCACCCCAAAGGTCAGCGCTTCCTCCTCCTCCCTGCAGCTCCGTGCCATCAGATCTCTTCAGCTGTTGGTTACCAACAAAATGGGTGCTGAGCTGATTGTCATTGTTTTTTTTATTTCACGTTATGCATGGAATCCTCTAATTGTCTTTAATAAACAGGGCCACGCTCTGTGCTGCTTTATCTGCCATAAAATCTGGTGCGTTGATTTTAATCCTGCATGTTCAGATGTTGTTTGAGCCTAATTGGAGAACGGAGCCTTGAAGCTCCATGCATTGCTGTGCTCTGAAGAGCCCCATGCAGGGGGACGGGCACTGAGGGGCCAGCAGAGCTCCCAGTTAGTGCTGACATGGGGGGGTGCTGCCTCAGAGCCGCACCACAAGGCTGCAGAGGGGATGGTTGGCTCCTGTGTCCTCCAGCTCCTGTGGGGCTTCGCTGCCTTTTCCCGCTTTGGGATCTTTTAGGGGAAATTTGGCAGGGAGAGCAAAGGGTACAGCTGGCCCTGAGATGCGCTCGCAGCTCTCTCTGTTGGCATGGCCCAGTGCCTCTGTGATGGTAACGTCAGCTGATGGGATTAACTGCAGAGATCAGGGCACGGCGGGCTCTGCTCCGCCTCTGCTGGGCGATGGAAGGGCGTTGCTGCCTCCCCCGGACCTCCACGTGTACAAGTATCTGTACCTACATCTGTGCACATACACATCTTATATGCAATATCTTATGTACCTCTTCACTCCCCATCCAACCTCCCCTCGGGGCCCCCAGCACATGGAAGGGCCTCTGGCCTTTGGCTGTGGCTGCGCTGTGCCCTTTGATGGCACCACACAAACAGAGCTCAGACTTTGAGCTTCTGTGACCGCAGCGAAGGCGAACGCACACAGCGCCCCTCGCTGCGCCCGGCTGCTCCCTTCAGCACCGTTTCCTGGGAGTCCACTGCCCTTAATTTTGGATTTTGATGTAAGTTTCTTCCATGTGGTTTGCTGTTGAGTTGTGACAAAATGGTGTTATGGCTACTGAGCTCGGGGATGCGTCACACGTGATCTTAATGAGGAGCAGATTAGGAGCGATGGGGATGCGTGGCCACAGAGCGATTTGGTCTCCCACGGAGCTCAGCAGATTTGGGAGAGGGAATCCTGGCGTTTATTCTGGGTGGAGAACATAGCAATGGCCGCAGCGAGCCTGGAGCACAGCACAGCTGATGCATGGGAGCGGTGTGGGCTCTGTGCATTGCTCTGCAGGAGAGAAGAGCGGGGCACACATAGCTGTGAGGAAACCAAGAGCAGCGCTGGCGAGAGGTGGGGAGGACGGAGCAGGATCTGCGCGAGCACAGACTTGTGGGTAGCGTGAAGCTGTCAGTGCGATTTAGGGCCGGCTGCTCGAGCTGGTTTATGTTCCCAGACAGTAAGTCGTAAGCAATAGACCATTTTCCATGAAGAGATGATCTCCCCTCGTCACGCTGTATGCCATTTTCCCGGGGTGATCTCTCCTTCCTGTGAGACGCTGCGTGTGCAGGGGAGAAATCCGGATCGGGGCGATTGGAGGGAACTGCAGCAACCCGACGCACAGCAGGGCAGCGCAGCTGTGGGGCACGAGGCGGGGGGCAGCTGCCGCTCAGGTCTGCGTGGTGGTTCTGGGGCTGCCATGGACCCCCTGCCCCACTGAGTGCTGCGGCTGCTTTGGGGCACCGTTTGCTCTGCTGCTCGCCTGGAGCGGGAGCGCGTTGTAATTAACACTGATGGCCCTGGGGTAATTACAGCACCTGTGCACAGCCGCATGGGTTCATCCCTGTGCAGCACCTCTGCTCACAGCAGGGCTGCCGCTGAACCGCGCTCGTTGTGCTGCACTGAGGTCTCCTTCCCTCCCGCTGCCCCACGTTGCTCCCAGTGTTACAGGACTTGCAGCTCCAGTGCACCCAGAACCCAGAGCATCACCATGAGGCCGTGGCAAAGCTGGAGGCCTGAAAGGAGGGGGGATTTGGGCCAAGTGCTGATTTAGTGCTGCCTGGGGCTGCGGGGGCTGCGCCGCTCAGGAGCTGCTCCTGCAGGGACGGCCCCAGTCTGCAGCGGGTGGGGGGTCCCTCTCCTCCTAAATCAAAGGGAAAATATGACACAGTCTCTGAAACCCTTCAGGTATAATTTCCGCGCCTGCTCCTGGTAATTAAATAGTTTTAGGTCATCGGTTTCTCCACCTATTTGCAGCCCTGTCCTGGATGCCTCTGTAATCAGGCATCTCGCTTTGAAAGGAGAGAATTAACGCAGCGGTCGGGGCAGAAAAGGCTGAACCCACAGCTCTGTGTGGGCACCCATCTCTGTCCCCTGTTTGGGTGGCTCTGCGTGGGGCCCCAGTTTGATGGCAGCAGACACGGGGAGCCCTCTGCACTGCTCTGCTCCATCCTGTTGGTACAGGGAGGAAGTTGTGAGAGCACCTATTTCAGAGATTTTAAGCTTCTTTTTTTTTTCTTTTTTGAGATGAATCCTTACTAAAACGGGAGGAAAATAATGATTTAATGCCTTGTGCTGCAACAAAAAGAGCATTAATGGAGTGTTTCCATTGCTGAGACTTCTCCCAGGAGCTGGGATTAATGAAAGGGCGATGTTTTGTCTGCTCCTGACACGGTGCAGATGAAAGCAGCAGAGAAAAGCTCAGCCCAGGTGCGTGCTGGGGGCACAGGCAGCAGGAGGAGAGCCTTTGTGGGGAGAGCTGGGGTTAAACATGGCACTGTGGTGGAGCTCTCGCACTGATCCTGGCCACGGCTCCACTGCAGTCGGCGGCAGTGCTGCCCCACTGCGTCACTTTGCCCTTTGTTTGGATGAGTGCACGCACAAATCTCCAGGAAGGATTCATTAAAAAAGTCAATTAATGACTTAATTCATTAAAGGATCAAGGGATCCCAGTTTTAAAAACAACCTCTGCAGTTTTGACCGGCAGCAAACCCCCTCCTCTTTGTGTGGAAACCCCCCAGCGGAGCTCAGCCCTCCAAATCTGTTATCTCCCCCTGGGGGGCCGGGAGCAGGAAGGTCAGCGCTGCCCTCCTGCACCCACCGCCACTCGCTGCACGCCTGAGCCGCTCCGCTTATGGCTGCACTCAAATTACAGAGCAGAAGGAAAACTGATACGGGTCCTCCAGGTGTATCGGTGCTGATCCTATCTGGCGTCTTTCACCCCCAAATTATACCCTAAATCCTCGAGAACAAAGCTGGCCAGGAAGCCCCGTCAGTCCTGGGGGAAGCTTCCTGCTGGCGCTTTATCCCTCTGTCTCCTTTCTGATTTATTTAGAAGCTGTTTGCTGGGTTGGGTTGGTGTTGCCAGGCTGCTTTGGGAGACCGCAAACTGCTGGTCCCACTCATGCACCAGGCAGCGATGCTGAGGTCAGTGGGGTTCAGCAGCGGTTCCTGGAGTCTGTCCTCACCCAGAGCCTGCTGACAGCCGTGCCGCCAGGGCCACCCCTGCCCAGATGGGACAGAAGTAGAGGAGCATCTTTGTTCTGGGTCCTTGGAGCCAGGAGAAGTCCCCCTGCTCTATACGTGGCCACTGGGAGGGGAGGATGCTGTGGGGGTTGCAGCACAGGCAGCGAGGTAAGCGGCCCCCCATGCAGCCCCACATCTTTGCAATGAGGCCCAGGCTTCCATCACCACTCCTTCCTCCTCACGCTCTGCCATTAGGGCCCAGAATTTGGCCAACAATCTGCGCCAGAAGGTGCTGCACCTGGTGCAGCAATGCCTGTTGGCACTGCTTTTATCCGGGGCACTGCTGTTATTTGGCCTTCTGCAGCCACTGAGAAGCCCTGAGCACCCCGTCCCACAGCAGCTGCCTGTTGGGGAAGGAGCAGCTCCATGCTGTGCTCTGCTGGGCGCCGGCACCGGGCAAAGCAGGTTGGGGACCCGGTGGGAGGACATGTGTCACTGCCCCATACAAATATAGCAAGCTATGCAGGCCGGACCCACGGCTGTGCGTGGGGGAATTCCAGCTGCAGCTGGGCAGGGGAGAGCAGGAGGCGTTAATAGCAGTGGTCTGTAATCAGTACCTGCAATTAGCATCTCCTCCAGCTGGCCGCAGAGGCTCAGCCATAAAGCACCGCGCCGGCCCACGCCGCGTTTCTCTCCCTCCCCTTTGTTTCACGGCTCGGTGATCGATTGTGTCCCGGTCCCCCCCGTGTGCCGGGCTGAGCTCAGCGCCCAGCAGAGCATCGCCGGTCGGTCGCATCGCCGGGCAGAATCCTGGCGCTGGGCTGCAGGGCGCCGCTGAGCAGGGGGCGACTCCAAGCTCCCCCCCATCGGGTGTCAGCCCTGTCCTCGTGGTCTTTACACCTTCGTGTTCCCTCTGCCTAATGCTCGCTGGCAGTAACGCCAAACTGCTGCTGACATTAAACAAATTAATATCAGGTTTAAATAGCCTGCTGGGAGTTGGCAGCGGGCGCTTCGGACCCAGCTGTCAATTCCAGATTAGCGAGTGCCCGGCTAAACTTACTGCTGCTAATGACCCTGAAAGCAATACCCTGTGCCTAGCGCGATGCCACAGCACCGAAACATCAGAACCTGCCCCAAAGTGCCCGCTGGGGCAGCAGCACCTGGGGTTGGGGCGTTTTGCTGTTTGTGCTCCTGCTCTGCTCCTACCTGAGGGAGACACGCTTCTGCCCAGAGCTTTGAATTGTCTGCATGAGGAAAGTATTTAAATTCCTCCCAGTTCTCTCCTTCCTTTCATCCTTGGGCTGTACGGGGGCTGACAAGATTGCTTTCCTCTTTTCACAAGCAGCTTTTTCATCGTTTCTCCCTTTAAAAGGCACTGTGCAATCAGGTTGTGAAGCTCTCCTCCCAAGCAGCTGCTGAGGCTGTGAGCTCAGCCCAGGCACGGGGGGTGTTTGCTGTGCCCCAGCTTTGCTGATAAAAATGGGGCGGTGGACCAGTAAGCTGTGGGGCTCATGCAGAGCTGGGGAAGCCCCAACCCACTGCTCAGGGGGCTCATCCCCAACGTCAGCCCCACCACACTGACTCCCATGCAGAGTTGCCCTTTATTTTTCCTTTAAGGGAGAATTGGGTAATGAGGAGCTTGGGTCCAGGTGTGGCTGGGAGCCGTGGTTTGGGGGTGCAGTGCTGGGCAGGGTGGGGGCCTGGGTGGCCCTTGGGGATAACAAAAAGGGGTGAGTGCTGGTGTGGGGTGAGCCTTGTGTCCCTGGGTCTGCGGGAGCTGCTCGGGGTCTAAACCAGGTTGAAAATGGCAGAGGGATGTGCGTGGACGCATGCAGGACGTGGTGGGCCTTTGGGCACAGGAGCTCCTGCTGTGGGGAGCTGCCCTGCTCAGCCCGCGCAGCGCAGCCGTGCTGCCCCCGGGGGCTGGGGAGGTTCTGGGGGCTCCCAGCCGGAGCTGCCGAGGCCATCGCCCCCTCCCCGAGCAGACGGGCACGGCTGCACCCCTTCCCATAGCGGTGTCTGCGGGGGGGGGCGGTCCCGGGCACTCGGAGGGGGCGAGGAGGAGCGCGTCTGGGGGCGCGCAGCCGAGCGGTTGCAGGATCCTCGTCTCCACTCCAAGTTTCTTTGCTTTGGCAGCCCTGGAGTTTACTCTGAGCCAGGCTTGGAAAGAAAAGAGCACTTGTGCTTAGCTCCGGGGAAGGGGAGGAGGAGCAGCGGGGAGAGGGGCACCGCGGCGCGGCTCCCGCGCTCCCTCCCACCCGATTCCACGCGAATCCCGTCCCTGGGCCGGGCCCTCCTCGGCAGAGCTGCGGCCGGGCGGGGCGGTGGGCGCGGAGCTCCGCGGGGTGCGAGGCTCAGAGCGCGGCCCCCGCCGCCGTGCAGCCGCGCGGAGCAGCGCGCAGCGCAGGGAGGGAACGGCGCGGAGAGACGCGGATCCAAAATGCTCCTAGGTGGGTACGGCGCGGCATCGCGCTCCCATCGCTCCGCGTGGCAGCGGGCGGGAGCGGTGCGGGGCTCCGTGCGGAGAGGGAAGCGGATGGTGCGTTGTGCGCGGCCCCGGCAGCGCTGCGGGTCGCTCCGGGCTCCGCCGGCTGTGCGGTGCGGGGCCGTTGGGTCCGTCCCGCGGTGCGGTGCGGTGCGGGTGGTGACCCCGTTTGTGCGGGTGGGATCGGAGCGCTGTGCCGGCGCTGCCTTTGGCGGAGCTTCCTGAGCAGATGGAGATAAGTCACGGTGTACGTCGGGTTTTTGTTTTTCTTTTCTTTCTTTCTTTCTTTTTTTTTTTTTTTAAGGCTATTTCTATTGCTCTGCTAAGGCTGTGGAGCAGGGATTGTCTTCCCCCCCCCCCCCCCCCCTCCTTTGCCATTTTGTCCACAGGCTCAACTCCCAGTAGTGAAAAACTGACGCGGATTATTTACCGCTGGGAGAGAGCTACAGAAATAGGTGGAATTTCAGGCACCGCGGCTCAGGGGCGGCTGAGGCTGAGCTCTTCACCTGCAGGGCCCTTTCCATGCCCTCTGCTGCGCCCACTGGGACTTTGCCGCGCTTAATTGCCATCGTTACGTTTTCTTCTTTCAAAGCAAATCAGATCCTCGTTGTTCCCCATTTCCATCCTGCCCGAAACGCCATTTAAGAGCTGTTCTTTCCTTTGAAGCATCCGAGCCCCGTGTCGCACAGCCCCGCCGCTCCCCTGCCCCAACACACACGCAGCCTTGTTTCTTCAGCTCTCAGCCTGCTAATCCTAATTACTTGTGGGATTCAAGCTGAGTGGGATTCGCTGCATCTTATTGATTTTTCCCAGGGCTGCGAAACAGAGGAAGGAGCAGATTGGGGCTGGCACGGCTGTGCTTTGTCCTTGCCGTGCGCGGGGTCAGCGCCGGCTGCTGGCCATTCAGCCCCGTCTCACCCGCTGCCTTCCCGGGGCGCGGGGCTTGGGGGGGGGGAGCAGGGCTCTGTGCTGTTTGTGGCTCTCTGATGGTTGTTGGCTGTCTCGGCTTTGCCGAGCCGAGCCGCGGCGATGGATGAAGCGCAGCGCTTTTGCTCTCGCACCCGTTCTGTGCACGGATTCGTGGGTGGGGATTTGGGGTCCGTCATTACCGCAGTGTGGAGGTCCCAGAGCCGAGCCCCTGCTGCCCTGCGCCAGGCACTCGCGTTCCCGGGTTAATATACACGTGTGTGTGTGTTAATATACACGAGGCGCGTGCTCGGCGGGTCTGGGGCGTTCTGAGGGCAGCGAGTCCAGCGGAAGGGCAGAAGTTCTGGACCCGGTGCATCTGGCAGCGCTCGGCCACGGGGCTGCTCCTCTCCGCGGTTTTGCTTGTCGGCTGTCTCAGACGGATCGTTGATCTTTCTAACAGTTTGAAACAGTCCTTCCTCTGTGCGCTGCCCTGCCCTGTGTTCCTGCAACGCGAAGCAGCACTCGGGGTGTGGATCTGGAACACCATTCCTTGGGCAAAGCGGGTTACTGAGGAAAAAAAAAAGAAGGCAAGGAAAAAAAGCAAAGCTTGCTTTCAGCCGCGTGGTCTCAAATATGTAGGAAACGTTGTAAAGCCACAAAAGCTTTAATTTTAATCTCTGAAATGCAGCAGAGACAGAGGGACGCACGCAGGCTGTACACATTCCCATAGTAGGGCATTTCATTTGACGTGGCTTTTTCTCCTTCCTTCCTCCACAGCATCTGGGTGTGTTTGCGGAGCACCCCCGTGGCAGAGCTGGGGAAGGAGCCCCCCAGCAGCCCGGTGTCCGCTGGGCCTCCCAGCAGTGTGAGAGGTGTGTGCTGGGGAGCCTGGGGAGCTCCCACCCCCACGGTCAGATGCCTCAGGGGATGAGCAAAAGCTCCACAGCGCCCCGAATTTCTGCGCGCTGAGCAAAGAGAAGCTGTGCTGTGAAGCCATGGCAGCTCCCAGTGCGCAGTCAGGGTGCAAAGTGCTCCCTTCCTCAGGGGACTGCTGACATTTAAACACCACTCTTTATTTTCTTGTTATGTGCAAGCTGAGTTTTAAATCAGGATTCTGCCCTCCTGCTTTTCCCATCCCTGCTCTCCTCACATTCCGGTCCATGCCTGCAGCTCTCCCTGCTCCGGGAGCCCCTGCCATGGGGACAAACCCACAGCTGCTTCCGAGGCCATGAGCACTGCGGCCTGAGAGCATTGCAGGGTCTCTTGGCTCTCCTTGGAGTGTTGACTCTGCTTGGGAGCTGGAAGTCCCCGCCTCCAGCAGCGGGCATTGGGTGCTGCTCTGCCATCATGGTGGGGTTTGGTGGAAGAGAACCGATCTGGGTGCATCAGTGGCACAGCAAGGAACGCTTTGTGTGCTGGGCCCTCTCCACCAGATGGTGGAACTTTGCTTCTCCTGAGGGTGTTGTGGGTGAATTCTCCCAGCAGTGCAGCAGTTGCTTTATTCCTAGGGGTTCACTCAGAAATCTCCCAGGGAAAACATCTGCAGCTGCTCCCAGCCGTTGCCATCGCAGCACAGTGCTGGGCCCCAGCTGGGTTCCTCCTCCTGAATCCTGGTGAGCAAAGCTCTGTGTGCAGGGAGCCCTGCTGTGTCCCACACTGAGCTGGGGGAGCTCGCTTTTCAAAAGCCAAAAGAAAGCAAACCGTGCTTGTAACCATCCCTCAGCTCACTTGGAGCACTGGGCTGCTGGGGGCGCTTCGGGCCGATGTGAGCTTCTGGAGGTTCCCATGCAGGTGGTGCTCCTGCAGCCTCTGTGCCAGCGCCGGCGCTTTGATGGCCCGTTCCAGCACCTCCGATGTCCCGAAGCTGTAATTAGTGCAGGGGCTGAGCTGCTCGCAGGTCGCCGTTTTTCCTTTTGTGGCGCGGGATGCTGGGGCACGTGGGCTGCCTGTTCCCACTCTTCCCCGAAGTGGCTATATTAGCACGGCCTGGGTGGGAGTGGCGGAAATTACAGTGAAATACAAGCGGTAGGGAATAAAAATCTAATTAAAAAATAATGACGGGAGTGCGTCTGCTTCCAAACATTGCCTGTGACCAAGGCTCGCCCCGGGGCAGACTTAGAGGAGAGTTATGCACTTCTGCAGCTGTCAGCGCAGACACGACGGCCCCCGTTTTGGGGCTGCTACAGAACAACACCGCAAGCAGAAAGCAGGGGGGGGCTGGGGGCTCTGACCTTCATCAAAGGGAAGGAAGTATGGGGTGCCAAGGGCAGTGCGGGCTCTTCCCCACTTCGGGCTCTGCCGCCTCCCACTGGTGCTCTGGGCACATCTCTGACCCCACTGAGCTCCCATCCCTCTGCTCCCATTTGTGCCCGTTCGGTGCTGTGAAGGGTCATGAGCACATGAGGGGTGGGGTGCCTCCGGGCAGGTGATTTGTTAATAGAAATCTTAATAATTGCTGCTAGAGAGGAAGCGCCATGCGATGAAAAATGTGAGTCTGATCAGAGGCAGCTCAAATGGCAGAGGAGAGGCCATGATTTGTTCCAAATTGGTTATTTCGCTGCAACGGTGGGAAAGCATCAATTTGAGCATCTCTTCTTCCTTTCTGTTTCTGTCAGCTGCTCCCTGGCTGTAATGAATTGGGCTCAGCTGGGATTTTTATGATGTGAGCAGTGCCCAGAATAAAGGCTGAACCAAGCTGGGGCTCTGGGCATCCACCTGAGCTGGATTTGGAACCACCAGCCCCTTCTCCAGCTGTTTGGGGGTGGTGGGAGCACTCAGTGCTGTCCTCCCTTTGACACAGCGCCCGTCTGGGCCGTTCCCACACACTGCAGCCATGTCAGCTGGGTTCACCCCAAGGCTCATTCCCTGCTGGATCGAGTCAGGCAGCAGGAGCTGTGATGAGGAAAGGAGGCGGCATCCCGTGAGGCTGCAGAGGTTGGGCTGTGGGTCCCTGTGTGGGTAGCTCAGAGGCTCCCGCTGCTTCCCAGCCCCTCGTGCTGCTCTCTGGGGCCCAGCAACCCACCCAGACCCTCCTGCGAGGTCCCGGTGCCCACAGCAGTGCTACAAGTGCCCTGACAGGAGAACCGCAGCCTTGCGTGTCTGAGCGCTGTGGGGGCTGGGGCACAGCAGGGAACACTGCGAAGCCCTGAGCTGAGTTGCCCGCTCCTCCTGTGACCCTTCAGCCCCACCGCAGTGATGCTGGGAGAGCGCGGATCCTGCCAGGGCACAGCCTGGGGTTACAGGCGAGTTCCTCATTTGTCTGAGCTGACACGGCTCTGAGCCGATTCCCTCGCAGGGGTGGCTCGCTCCTACACAAGGCCGAGGCTTCTCTGCAGCTTTCCTTCCTCCTCCGTGCACAGCAGAAATTAAATTGAACTGTCACCACCTCCGGGTGCCGAGGGATGCTGCAGCGCTCCCCACTCCTCAGCGCTCTGCTGCCCCGGGCCCCGGCTGCATCCCAGTGCCTTGTGCAGGAGGGGGGGTCTGGGGCTGCGTCCCAGTGCTGTGCTGCTGAGGGGGGTCTGGGAGCGGCAGGGCTCCTCGCCCTCTGCCCCGTGGTCCTGCAGGGCTGGGGTTGGATCGGGGGCACGGGGCCGGGCTCCCAAAGGGGTTGGAGCTCATTGCTGTTGGCAGCTTTGGGAGCACGAGCAGCTCCTCTGCCCCGCTCCCAAGGCACGAGTCATTCCCAAGAGATGAGTTTAAAGATCTTAACGCATAGAAGGAAATAAAAATCTCATACATGTGCCCGGCCCCAGGGATTTAAGATCTTTCGGGGGTGATACGGTTGGTTTTTCAGTTTCTTCTGCTCAGCTTCTTATAGGTGAAAAAAAAGGAAAAGGAAAAAGCTGCAGGAGAAAAGAGAGCTATAGGGGAAGCAGCAACAGGGCGTGGGGTTGGAGCTGGCCCTGTCCGCCCCGCAGCCCAGCAGCAGCTGTGATGCTTGGTTCTGTTGGGCACTTTGGTTCGGTTTTGTCTCTGCGGGCTCCGTGTGAGGATGGAAGCTCCATCTGATGGGCAGTGGGGCTGCCGGAGGGGTCACCTGCCTGCCAGCCTGGACGTCACAGGGAGAAAATAGCAGTGAGTGCATTAAATGCAGCCCTCTGTAGCTTCATAGAGGGAATGAAAATATCGTGATTGACTTCTGACCCCCGCACTCCCTATGCAAAACCAAAGGGCAAAACAATTACTGCTGCTCCTGCCCATGGGACGTCAGTGCCCGACCCGCAGGTTGCCGCGCATCCCCGCCAGCAGGGCTGGCTCCGACCACCGCAAAGCAGGGATGCGGCAGCCTGGTGCCTAAAAACTGATTAAAAACCTTAAGTCCTCTTTTCACTCTTGCATTAGCGCAAGAATAAATAGTGCATATTTCAGCCCGGAAGACGGGTCTCCGGTTTCACCCCATTCCTGTGAGCATTAACGAGCCACGGCGGCGGGCAGGAATGTCCTGGGCGCAGAAGGAGCGAATTGCCGCGGGGTCCGTGAGGAGCCCGGGGAAAGGAATTCACCTGACGTCCCCTCCCCGGTGCTGCAGCCGTGCTCAGAGCAGCACTGATCCGGACGCACTGCACGGCATCCTCAGCGCACCGGGCACAGGGCGTCCCTTCGGTGGCCCTGCGGGCTCTCTGTTCTTCGGAGTCACGTTTGGGGACAGAGAGGGTGGCAGAGAATCCTTTTTTGGGGAGAAGCTGAGGTGTTTTAAGCTGCACCTGTGCCGAAGGTGGAAGAGGTTCGGCTGGGTGCTGCCCCGCCCCGCGGCTCCGCAGCAAGAACGGGGCTCGGCGGAGCTCCGGCGTGAGCGAAGGCATCGCGCCCGCGTCTGCCCGGTGCTCCGCGGGGCCCGAGGGCCGCCGCGCCCGCCCTGCCGCTCGCAGCCCCGCTCCGCGCAGCCCCCGGCCCACCGCCCCTCCGCTCCATCGGTCCCGCAGGAGCGCGCCCGCCGTTCCCCAACCCCGGGGCCGCGGCCCATCGCCGTGACACCGCCACGGCCGCCGCCACGAGGCCTTCCCGTCCCCGCCGCCGCTAGTGGCCACTGCCGCCGTCGGCTCCCAGAGCGGGCGGCTCTCGCCGCAAGATGGCTGCTGCCGCGCTGCCGTGACCGCGGCTTTGTTCCCGCAGCCGCCGCGCTCGGGGCCGCGCAGCGCCCGCCCCGTGCACCGAGCGGAACCCGGCGGGGCGGGGGCTGCGCCGCTTCGTCCCGCGGCCGGGGTCGGGGCCTCCTTCGCCTTCTTTGCCTTTTTTTTTTTTTTTTGGCTTAGCGTTGTTTGGTTTTTGTGTTTGTTCGTCTGTTCTTTTTAATTGCATTTTTTTGTCTTCTCCTATTTAAAAAACAAATTCTGGGAAGTTTTCCACCCCCCTCGCCCCAAAGCTCATGGCAGCGGCTCCATGGTACGTATTTGTAGAGGGCGGTGGGTGTGCGGGGCCGTGGGCCGGGGGAGTTGCATGCGGCTCTGCTCGCACTCGGAGCAGCTCTGCCTGGAGCCGGGCGGGCATCGTAGGGCACGGCCGGGGCTGCGGGACCGGGCCGCGAGCGTCGCTGCAGTGATGCTGGCAGCGCAACCCTGCCCGAACTTCCTTGCGGCCGGCGCTCCTGGGGGAGCAGCACGTGCAGCAGCGGGGTGCGGTGCCGACAGCCCCAGCGCCGCCGCCTCCTGGGGAAGCGCAGCCGTAACTGAGCGAGGGCCGCCCCGCTGCCTGCCGGGCGGGACGTGGCCGCGGCTCCTGCAGCCCCCGCACCGCCCCCCGCGCTGCCCCACGGCGCTGCGCCTCCAGGGCTCATCGCTGGGAGATGTGCGCTTCTCTTTCCACGGGAGGAGTTTTTCCTGGGCCGGGTGTGTGGGTGCAGCGTTGGTCAGAGGGACGGCGCAACCCGGGCGCTGGGATGGATGCCTGCCTGGTTTGGGGCAGATGTTGGGGACTGTGTGGGGCCAGCAGCAACGTGATGCAGGTGATTGCGTGGAGCTCTGTGCACCTGCTGGGAGCCCTGGCAGCGCTGCAGGCAGGAGGCAGCTCAGCCCTTCCTCGCCCAATGGATAAAGGATGTTTTGCAGCACCCAGGAGCTCTGACACCCAAATCTCGGTGCTTCCTGTGGTGGCTGTGGGAAAGGCTCCAGCCCACGGGGGTTTTGTTCTGTAGGAATAAACCAAATCCCTCACGGGCTTCTCAGTGAGTTGCGCTGACTTCGTGGCTTGCACTGATGACTCACCATGGAATGTCTGTGTCCCCCCTCCTCCCCAACTTTGGTTCTCCAGCAAGAGCAAACAATTACCAAAAGCTTGCGCACTGTGAGGGCCCTAATCCCTTTCCCCTTGTGTCTCTTTCATCTCCAGTCAAACCAGGAAAGTGGTACTAGACCTTCCTTACCCAGTTAAATGTAGAGGCTGCTCCTCCAAGGCACGTCTCAGTTCAGCCGTAGCCTTTGGTTTCCCCGCCACAGCAGCATGGTGCCTCCGGGGAAAAAGCCGGCCGGGGAAACTTCCAATTCCAATAAAAAGTGTAAGCGCTATTTCAATGAGCACTGGAAGGAAGAGTTTACCTGGCTGGAGTTTGACTATGAGAGGAAACTCATGTTTTGCGTAGAGTGTCGGCAGGCGCTGGTGAAGAACAAACACGGCAAAGCAGAGAACGCCTTCACCGTGGGCACGGACAACTTCCAGCGGCACGCGCTGCTGCGGCACGTCACGTCAGGTGCGCACCGCCAGGCGCTGGCCGTCAATCGGGAGCAGCCGCCCTGCGAGGCCCGCGGGCACCCAGAGCTGCGCTCGGTGCTGAAGGTGGAGGTGAACCCGGCCAAGGTGGCCGTCCTCACCACGGTGTATTGGATGGCCAAGGAGGAGATCCTGGATGAGAAGTGCTCCTCGCTGCTGGACCTGCAGAAGTTCAACCTGTGCCAGGCGCTGCTCGCCTCCGAGCACAGCGAGCGCTACCACGCCGGCAGCCTCCGCGACATGCAGGTGTGTAGCACGGGTCTCCTGCGTCATCCCCGTGGTGTTGGGGCTGCCCACCGTGCTCACGGGGCGGTTCAGTGCCCGCGTCAGGAGCTGTGCGGCACCCTGAGTGCACCAAGCATCGCCCGCGGCTCCTCGTGCCATGTGCACAGGCAGGAGCCTTCAGCACGTGCTCCGTCCCACAGGAGGGTTTGAGGCAGATGCGGGCTCTGCCCACCGGCACCAAAGGCAAAAGTTTTTGCAGCAGGGACTGCAGGGAGCAGCCTTCACGTGAGGCCGTGCAGAGTGCCGGCGCTCCTCACAGAGCTGGAGCGTGTCCCTGCTGCTCCTCGTGTGTTCTGCCCAGGGGCGGGTGGCACAGCCAGGCAGCACTCCTGCTCCCTGGTGCTGCTGGTGCAGACTGCAGGCGGTGCCTCCATATTACATCCTTGTGTATTAACGCGGCTGGTTAACGTCATTCCCTGCTGTGACCAAGCAGGGCATGGAGAGCCTAGAGAAAGCAGTGGGGCTGTTGAAGGTCGTGGCCACATGTGTGCAGGGAGAGATGCGGCCCCTGCGAGGCAGCGCCGAGGGGGAAGGCGCAGACTTCAGTCAGCACAGGAACGCACGGGATTTTCCTTTTTTGCCTTAAACTGAGTGATCAAAAAGATTGAGTGGCCAGAGAGGATTTTCTTAATTTTCCAAGCGCTTCATGCCTGTTAAAATCAAATTAATTTTTTAGTGAAGCTTGGGGGGGTTGCCAGGCTTTTTAGTTATAGGAAGAGCTACTTGGCTGCAGATTGGCTAAATCTGCTCATCAGATTTCTCGGCCTGGAGCACAGCTCTCAGTGTTTGCGCACGTAATGAAGTCCTCCCCACAAAGCAGAGGCATTTCCACCAAGTGGGTAAAATGGAGTGAAGGAAGGGATGCTGTGAAGTTTTATTGCTGCTCCCAACCATGCTTTGCCTGTAAAGCACAGAAGTGACGGAGCTGCAGCTGAAGAAGTGGAGTTCTGGTGCCTCAGTGGGCTCCTGGGGCAGGCAGGGCCTCGGAGCTCTTAGGATGTGGGGTGGGAGCAGGGTGGGCATCGAGGGGCTGCTTGTGGCCAGCACTGCAGAGCTGAACTGCGCTTGGGCTGCAGCCAGAGGAAAGGGCAGGCAGCAAATTAGAACAGAGAAAGCTGTTGCCAGCGGGGGGTTGACTTGCACGGACAACTTGCACAGCATTATCACAGTGAAATTGCTTCTGAGGTCTGCGGACAGCAGTGTCACATAACCTGCTGTTGCAGGGCGATTCAGCGGCCGTCACAGTGCTGTTGCTGTGCACTTGGATGGAACAGAGGGAAAATGAACCCCACTGAGTTGTGAGCAATGTGGGGGCATGGGAGCACGGCCTGTCTGTGATGTTGGCAGGGATGCTTCCATGGCTCGTCCCACCAGAAAGCTGTTCTCCAAACTCCTGTGCCAAAGGGCTGCAGGCAATGAGTTACCCGTGCTTTAAGCTACAGTTTAGGGAAATACTGTCATCTGGACCAAGGTGCTGTGTCACCCCGTTTTCAAGCATGTGTTTGAAGTTGCTGTTTGAAAATGCCAACGCCCCATTGACTTTCTCTCCTAAAAAAACACAATTTGCCAATATCTGCATTCTGGTTTTGAGTGCAATTTTTAGGTACTTGAGTTTAAGATCCCTGTCTGAATCAGTGAGCAGCTTGAACTGTGAGCAAATGGGCTTCGATTCCCCTGGGCAGCACTCGGCTTTGAAGGCACACACTCAGGTGCTTTGATGCCAGCGGGAGCCGAGCACGTGCTTGTGGCTGCCCTCAGTGCTGGGGCTCCCATCGCCTTTGGGGCGATCCCAGCTCGGATGCCGTGCAGCTCATTTTGCTACAGGCGCTGTGCCTCTCCCACGTGCCTTTAAAGATCATTTGTATTTCTCTCTCCCTCCTTCCTGCCCTGCGCACCCTTCACTGCCTCAGGCAGCGATGGCCAAGGTCCTGCACAACGAGGACCGGCACCGCATCAAGGCCTCGCCGTTTGTCGGGCTGGTGGTGGATGAGACGGTGGACGCAATGGAGCAGCGCAGCCTGGCCGTGTTCAGCACCACCGTGTCCCCCTGCAGCGGGCAGACCTCTGCCACCTTCCTGGGCAGCTTTGAGCTGCCGGCCGGCGAGGCCGCCACGGTGACGGGCAAAGTGGGTGAGGTGCTGCGTGCCTTCGGCATCCCGGCCGTGAAGCTCACCTGGCTGAGTGCCCACAGCGCATCACTGGGGGCTGAGCGGCGCGGCGGGGCCGGCACTGCGCTGAGCTCGCTCTGCCCGCTGCTCACCGAGATGCACTGCCTGTCCCACGGCAGCTCCCTGCTGCCCACCCACAGCAGCCTCAGCATCGAGTACCTCCAGAAGTACGAGACCACGGTGGACGCCATCTACAGGCTCTACTCCAGCCCCACGGGGGAAAGCAGTGGGCTGCAGGAGCTGTGGAGCGTTCTGAACCTCTGCGAGATTGACCTCGGCAGCCCCAGGGCCATCTGCTGGACTTCCATCTTCCCAGCCGTGGAGGCCATCGACTCCTCGTGGCCCACACTGGTGCTGCTGCTGGAAAGTGAGGCGGAGCGGTCGCCCGTGGCCCTCGGCCTCTGCCAGGAGCTCAAGAAGTTCCACTTTGTGGCCTTCACCAAGATCCTGCTGGACGTCCTCCCCATCTTCCAGAAGCTCAGCCGCTTCTTCCAGATCGAGGACTTCGACCTCTCCATCCTGAAGCCCATCGTCTCCGCCACGGCCACCACCCTGCAGGCTCAGAAGGGCTCCAGTGGCCAGAACCTGCAGGAGTTCCTCAGTGCCATGACTGAGCACCCGCAGGGCGAGCGGGAGGGCGAGAGCCGGCTCTACTACAAGGGTGTGGAGTTGGCCAACTGCTCCCCGGGGCACCTGAGGCACTTCGAGCACCTGAAGGACTCCTACCTGGAGAGCGTGCGGGGCAGCCTGCTGGACAGGTTCCCCAGCGGCGTCCTGGAGGCCGTCAGCTCCTTCTCGGCCATCTTCAACCCCAAGTGCTACCCCCAGACTCTGGAGGACATTGGCGCCTATGGGGTCAGCGAGCTGAACTTCCTCCTGCAGGCGTATTCGCAGGTGGTGGTCAGCGAGAGGGCGCTGAGCGACTTCCCCCTCTTCAAGCGGATCGTCTTCAGCCTCAGCCAGCTGTCCTTCAGGGACCTCTGTGTCAAGCTGGTCTACAGCAGCTCCGAGATGCACGAGCTCTTCCCGGACTTCGCCGTCCTCGCAGCCATTGCCTTGGCCTTGCCGCTGGGTTCGGTGCTCGCCAAGAAGATCAGCCGGGGCCGGGAGCTGCTGAAGCGCGGCCGGTCGCGCCGCACCAAGGACGAGGGGCTCTCCAACCTCATGAAGATCGCCATCGACGGGCCGGCCATCGACGAGTTTGACTTTGCGCTGGCCATCGAGTACTATGAGAGCATGAGGGAGTCCGGCTTCATCAAGACGCAGGTGAAGTGACTGGCGGGCAGCGGACGCAGAGCCCTGCAGGCAGGAGCCAGCCTTACAGCAGCCCCAGGCGTCACCGCCGCGCCGTCGTCACCACAGAGGTGCTGACCACCGTTTGTACCAGATGCTGGTCCCACTGCCGCCCCTTCCTTCATCGCCTGAATTCACATCTGGGTTGGCCAGGCGTTACAGTCAGGGGGGCTCCTGTTGGTGTCACCACGGCTCACATCCCACCACGCTGTCAGGGCTTTCCGGGGCTTTGGCTTTCGTTTTATGATCGGAGATGAAAGCAGATCTTCTCAAGCTCACATTGCCTTTGCACAACAGTTCCTGGCAGCTTTTCTGTAATACTCTGCAAAAATATCTGATGTGTGTTATTTTGGAGCCTTGAGGAGGAATGCAGGAAGGCAGTGCATCCCTGCACGAAGCCCCGCGGGGCGCAGTGCTGCCTCGTAGGTGTCCTCACCACAGAGCACCACGTTTCAACAGCAGCATCGAGTCCTGATCATTTCAGAAGCAACGATGTCGATGATGCTGTGATCGCCGAGGAAACAGTGACTCTTAAATGCATCATTTGTACATACGTGTATGTAGATATATATAAAAATATATATAAATATATATTAAAAGATCTACCTTAACTTTTGTATATCAATGAATAGACAGATGTTATAATTAAGAAATACACAGGAAAGCTAGGCTAAACAGGTGAGCGCACCAAAGAAGAATGAATGGAAAGCCTTCCCTTGTCCTGGGCTCACACAGAGAACTCCAAGAGGAGCCACCTCCAGCAGAGATCCTTCCCCACTGGCAGTCAGCTCTTAAGCGGGGTCTGGCAGAGGTGCAGCCAGGCTCCATCCGCTCCGGTGGCACAGCTGAATTGCCTGCACCTGTGTTCAGTCAGAGGTTCAGGCCGTGATTCAGCAGTTCCCACACGACTTTCTTAGCGTTTAAAGATATCTAACAGTGACAGAATGAGTTACGAGTGGGGTCCAAAAAGAACCCGTGGTGAATTCCTTTCTCTTTTCAAAACAGCGTTGTGCAAGGAGTGCCCACTGTGCCCTGAGTGCTCTGCAGCCGTGCAGAAAGGGGTCCTTTAACCCTCAGCCCGGGTGTATTTATTTGCTTTTGCTCTTACCCGTTCCTCACCCATAAGTGAGCAAAACTTTGTTTTTGACTTAACTTAGAGGGGTGTCTCTGTAGGGATGGGATGAAAAGATGCTTTTGGTGATTTTCGTTTGCAACAAACTCAAAGCAGCATTCCGAAGCGTCCCGTCGTTGTGACGCTGCAGCTCGCGGGGCCGTTCTGTGGGTCGGGGGGCAGAAGCCCCGCACGGTGGGGGCAGCACCGGTTTGCGCAGCTTTGCTGCTTTCAGTGCTGGGGGAGACGGGCGCGGTGCCGCCGTCGTGTTCCCGCAGTCCGGGCCGAGGCGGTGCCGCATCCCTCGCCGCTCTCCTGCCTGCAGCCCTGGCACCGGCAGCGCTCACGTGCGTTCCCCGGCGAGCCCCTGGAAAGAGCTGGAGCGCATTCAGTCCACGCTTGGCCGGAGACAAAAAGCTTTTAAAGCCCCGGGTGAGGAATTTGAGACGCCACCGAAATTTGCTGAGAACACCTAGCAGGGCAGCGGGAGCCAGACTGCTGCTGTGCGAACGAACAGCGCCTGTCTCCATCTGCCCGGTGCAGACCCCGCGCCAGCTGCCATCCCGCGGCTCCTCGGCAGCTCCTCGCGGTGGGAACAGACCGGCAGCGCTGCTGCCTTGGGGGCCGCGTCCCCGAGATGCAGCGCCAGCGCCCGGCCTTTCCCCCCCCTGCCGGGGCTCCCATCTCCGAGGGGCGGTGCTGAGGAGCGCGGGGGGCTCTGAGGGCATCCGGCATCCGTGGTGCTGCAGGTCCTCAGCGCTACACCCAGAAATGCAGCTGGGGAGCGGGGCACAGCCTCTCTCTGGTGTTTGTGCTGGGAACCAGGATTACGTCGCTGCCCTCCTTCCGTCGGCGCTTTGGGAGCGCTCCCGAGCAGCGCCAGGAGGAGCAGCGCGCACTGCGGGCGTCCTCTGCCCGCTCCGGGGAGGCAGAAACTCGGCGCTCATTGGGGACGGTGCCGCTCGGAGCTGCCGGCTGAGCACAGGGCTGCCAGCCCCTGCCACGGCCGTGCCCGTCCCCTCGGGTAAGGTCGTGTCACCCTAGACAGACCCGAAGGTCCCGCTGCTCTCACCGAAGCAAATCCCCTTAACTGAGTGTCTAATTAATACCTAAAAATACAGCCCACAGCTGCTGCTGGAATCTGCCCTGCAGCAAAGGTAAGGTGAGAGCTGCGGCCCTGCGACCTTGGGGGAGTGACCCCAGCACTGTGCGGGCCCCCGGGTCGGGCCCAGGAGCTGTGCTCACCCTGGAGCTGTAGCTGTGCTGCTCACCTGCCTGCCCCATGCATGCAGCCCTCCTGCTGTTGTGACCCCCTGAGGTTTTAGCAGACTGCAGCTGGCGGTGACTCTGTCCCCATGTACTGTGATTACTTTCCTCTTTTCTCTTCTTCAGCAATGCAGCTCCGGCTGCAGCTCTGCCTTTGCTGGGTGTTGCCATTGCTCCCATTGCCACCATGGCCTCGTGCCCTCTCCCACACGGCCCCACTCCTCACCAGGTGCTGCACAGCACAGTCTGAAGCTGTTTGCCATTCCCTGGGGTGCTGCTGCTCCAGTTGGGGATGGAAGGTTGCGATCCCTCCTGCTCCTCCCACGGGTCCCATCTCGGGGGCTCTGGGGCTTCCCGATCTCTTTCACTCCTGACCTTCCCCCCGTCCCACCTGTGTTAGCCTCCCATTTGGGACTGTGGCTTTGCTGAGCTCACTGTCACCAGCACATGGGTTGCACCGGCACTGTTGGTGCTGGTAGAGCTGCAGACCCCGCTTGCTCCGTTGCCTGCAGTGAGGCTGAGGCTCTGGGTTCACTCCCCATTGTTGGCCCCAGTGTTACATGCCATGTCAGGTGCATCTTAGGACCAGCACAACCAACGCACAGCGCACTGACAAAGCCAAGCGTTCTGAGCACCTCCATGGAGCAGCTGCTGCGGCGCAGTTGGGGCCGTGTTGTATTCTGGGGGCCTCGGGGGTTGGGTCCTGAGCGTGGGGCTCTGCATCCCCAGGGATGTGAGGCAGAAGTACGGCTTCGTGGCCCAGAAGGTTAATGATGCATCGCTCAGCCGCTCCCGCTGCCTTTTGCTGCTCCCTCGTTGCCTCTGCTGTTTTATTTATTTATTTGTGGCAGTTTCACAGATTTCCCTTCTGGGTGACTCTGGAATTAACTCGATCAATGCACGCCTGATGAAGCAAAATGTGAATTTCCCCCGCAGTCAGGGCTGACTCAGGGGCTGCTCCGCGCAGATGAAGGAGCGGCCGTGTGCGCTCTCCCAGAAAGAGGTCGTTTTTGCCCTCAGGGCTGCAAGCATTGCTCGGAAATTCAGAAAATCACCCAAACTTTGAATTTCAGATTTTTATTTCGGTGCCAGCCTGCTCCCCACCAGAGAGCACCAAGAGCTGCTGGGGGTGGTGGGTGAGGGACGCTGCCATCCCTCTCCTGATGCATCCCCTCCTAGCAGAGCTTTCTGCTTCCCCTGCTGTAAGGGTGGGAGGGCTGAGCACAGAGCTGTGACCCCCAGTGGAGCAAAGCCCCAAAGATGGGGCGGAAAAGGAGCAGGAAATAAGAAAATAAAAACCATAATTTCTGCCTTGTCCTCAGCCCAGGCTGTGAGATGGGCTGCAGGAGGGAGAAGGTGTGGGGCTGGGTGGGATGCGAATGGGCTTTTATGGATCACAGCGTTGTGAAACCTTTTTTAATGTATTTCATTTTGTCTTATTCTTTTGTTGATGTATTGATTCTCCTCCACTCCTCAGCCCCATCCCAGCCCACGGTGGGGGGAGGAAGGGGTCAGGGCTGGGGGTGGCCGCACAGAAAGCTGCTGTCTGGGCACTGCTGTCCCCCCAGGTCCCCCCCGTCCCCATGGTGTTTTCTTTAAAACAGAATATTATTAATACCCGCTCTATTTTTACCTGGCAGCCGGAGCTCACAATGGTGCGGGGGAAGATGCGAGGCAGCCGGCAGAGCTGAGCCTGGGGGCGGCTGCGCTGCACGGGGAGGCGCGGGGGGGTTCCACCCAATATAGCAGCGGAGGGGCAGAGCCGGGGCACCCCGAATCCCACACCTGTGCACAGCGTGGGCCATAACCCCCCACCCTATTGCAGCACTCAGGTGCTCCCCGTGCCCCGTCTCCACGCACGCCGTACCCCCCCCGCGCTGACGCTGCTCTCCCTCTGCCCCCAGGTCCCTCTGGACACAGCAGCCCCCTCCTCGCATCGCTGCCGATCCCCGGGCGGCCGCTGCACTCCCCGCTGGACATCAAACACTTCCTGACCTTCCGCCTCAACGGCGCATCCCCGCTCAACCTCTTCCCCAACTTCAACACGGTGAGTGCCTGCGGGGGGGGGGGAGGGGGCAGTTCCTCCCCTGCACCTCCTGAAGATCCCTCTTCCAACTCGGCCGGGTGATTTGTGGCCTAATTGCAGGGCAGCACGGCTGTGCCTTGTGCCTGTCCCTCCACCAGAGCAAAGAGTGGGGTGAGGGGACAGCGGTAATGACCCCCCCCCGGCTGGTTCCTGCCCCATCTGCTGCTCTTAGAAAGCAAAATTAAGAAGGTGGTTTGTCTAAACCAAGATGGATGGGTTTGCTCCCGGAATCGATAGTAATAAAGTAGCTGTGGAGAGCGGTTTTTGGTTTTGAAATAAATAAAGGGGAAAAAAGGAGGAGGGGCAGCTCAGGGGCAGCTGTGTGCGTCCCAGAGGGCTGAGGTGCGGCTGCAGCTTCTGCTTCTTCCCCCCGCCCTGCACCGATCACTGATTCTCACCGCCCTTCTGTCAGTGCTCTGTGATTAAACGTGCTCCGAAGGTGCAAATTATCACCGAGATCTTCAAAGTCGGCCGTAGAAATGAAGTACCAGATCTGTGCTGCTGCCGAGTGGGGCTCAGGCACCCAGCTCCTCTAAATCGTTTTGAAACCTCGGCTTCCCTGCCTCTCCCCGTGCTGACAGGCAGGCGCACATGAGGGGAGGGCGTTTCGATGCCATTACCATGGCTGCTCTTTGTCTGTGTTTGTTTTCATTCATTGGGGTCAGGATTTAACTTGAAGCAGACTCCGTTTTGCTCAGTGTTTGCTTGCCCCCATCTTGGCACGTGCTCTGCAGAGCTCAAAAAAACCCGAAGAAATTGGAGAGCCGCTGCCGGAGCCGCGGTGCTGTGCGGGGCTGAGCCCTGAGCGCCACGCGGGGCTGCAGGGGAGGGGGCAGAAGGGCAGCGGTGTCACAGCGGGCTGCGTGAGCGCCGTGCTCAGCCCAGGGCTGCCGGTGCTGCTGGGATCAGCAGGGCTGGGTAACCTCACCCCTCTGCTGCGCAGGGCAGGAGCTGTTTGCAGCCGAGCTGCGCTCTTGGAGCGGGTCACACAGCTCTCATGAACCCAGCAGATGTTTTACTCTGGAGCGAGCAAAACCTTTCTAAACTGAGCTCTTAAAGCAACAACAGGAAAAAAAAGAAAGAAAGAAAGAAAAAAAGCCTAGCACAATGCAGAAGGCACATTTCATGCTTGAAAGGCACTTTGCAGCCCTTGCGATGCTGCAAATCCGCCAGAGCCAGCAGCGCCCTGCAGACAGCAGAAGACGCAACCCGAACCGACGCTCCGTCCCCACGCCTTCCCGCGCCGACCTCGGCGGCCGGCAGGAAGTTCGGCTCAGAGATCTCTATTTATACCGGTAGGAACACAGCGATAAAGAAGGCAACCTGAGTCGCTGAGGGCTGGCTATAAAGCCGTGCCCGACCCATCTCTGCTCTGCGTGCGGCAGCCGGGCGCTCCCAGGTAGCGCTGCGGAGCTGAGGGCAGGGATGCGCCCGCAGGAGCCGGTAGGAGCGCAGCACCCGGATGCAGCGGGGTCCCTGGGGGGGGGCTGCTGCTGGTTGGAAATAGCAGAGTGGAGAGGAGCTGATGGTGTGTTTGCGTTCCGTCCGAAGGGAAGGACAGAGGCTCCCGGGGGGAGCTGAGGGCGCTGTGGGCAGCACTGTGGTGCGGTGCCCCGGATGCCCTTTGGAGATGCGGTGCCTGCAGTCGTTCGTGGGGAGCGGGGAAGGCCACGGAGCTGCGCAGCCGCGTCTGGGGGGCACAGAGCGGCAGTGCCTGGAGGGAGCTGTGGGGCAGAGCGGAGGCAGACGTTGGATCGGTGCTGAGCACTGGGCAGGTGGGAGGAGCAGCGAAGGGCTCTGAGCGGCCCAGCAAGGAGAGGGGGCTGCGGTGCTCCAATGTGTGGGACAGAGCAATCACCCCCAGTACTGACGCCAGTGGGGTTCCCTTACCCAAAGCATCAGAACAGAAAGTGAAATTCCCTGAGAGGCTGCAGTTTAGTGTTAATTAACAGGAAATGGCTGACACATAGCAGCAAGGACCCCTCCTCGCTAAATACCGACTTCTCTGGCACTCATCCCTGTGGGAGGGGGCAGAACGGCCTCTGATCAGCCCCATCCCACAGCCCAGAGCTGCACAGGTTGGGGCTTTTTTCCCATCTGTGCCTGGAAGAGAAGGAGCTGCAGGCTGCAATGTGGCTGCCGGGTGCAGCAGCATCTTCACCATCTGCAGACTGCTCCACTTCGCCACTGAACCCCAAATCCTCTTCATTTATATTCCAGATAAGTGAGCAAAACCTCGTAGCAAAGAGGCTCTTCATTAATCACCCGCCTTCACCATTCTGCTCACTTCTGGAATGGAATTTGGGGTCTTGATAATGGCTCTGTTGTCCAGGCATGTGCCTCGAAGACTGATGCACCTGTCTCAGCAACTAAATAGCTCTGCAGAGAAATACGATCGCCTCAAACCCCGGCCTCCACTGACAGCAGGACTCAGATAAGATAATCTTCCTATGCCACGGGGTAGTGGAACAATACTTGCATTATAGATTATAGCCACGCTCCAACAAAGAGCTTATTCTTATTTCCCCCCCTTAATAAATGCATTTTGTTTAAAACAATTATGGCTCCTCGAACAAGTTTGCTGGCTCGGCGGAGGGATGACGCTGAGCACTGGGGAGGGACAGGAATGGTGGGGGCTGCCTGGGGGCTGTCAGCACCCGCACGCATCGGCCCAATGGCAGCCCCTGGCAGCAGCCCCCGCTCTGCCCTTGAATGGCAGTGAGGAAAGACGCCGCTCCCAGCAATCGTTGGAGCTGTTCCCCATGCAGGTGTCCTGCAAAGTGCTGGGGCTGCAGGGGCTGCTGAGGTGCAGTGCAGTTGGTAGCATTGTAATGGGACTGTGTCAGGCAGAACGTGCCTTGTGGGGACGGGGGACTGGCTCTGCACGGGCAGAGTGACACCCAGTGACAGCCTGTCACACCCAGCTTCCCTCTGCCAGACATCAGTGGGCGTTTGGGCCCTGCAGCTCAGTGGGGTGTGAAGGATGGTTCAATAAGAGACATAGAAAAGTGATGATACAGAGCACCCCGTGGAGAGGCCAGAAATAAGGTTGCACACACAAGGTCATGAACGTGAAGGGAGCTCACAGGTTGATCCTTGGGCCCAGGCTGTTCCTGGAAGCCAGGAGCCCCCGGTGAGCACAGCGGCGCAGCACTGCAGCCCTGGTGCCAGCCCACAACACCCCGTGCTTCCCTTTGCAGATGGACCCGGTGCAGAAGGCCGTGATCAGCCACACCTTTGGCGTGCCTGCCCCGCTCAAGAAGAAGCAGTTCATCTCCTGCAACATCTGCCACCTGCGCTTCAACTCCGCGGTAAGTCGGGCTGCGATGGCCTGCTGTCCCTCAGCTCTGCCATGCGGTGTCCCTGCGGCTGCAGCTCTCCCTTCTCCCATTCCCATTTCTGTCTTCCTGCTCCCCGTCATTTTGTGCAGCTCTGCTCCCTGCTGCCTTACTCCTGTGTTTGTGCTCCAGCTGTGTCATCAGCTCATGCAGTTCCCATCTGCTCCTTGGAGCTGGATGCGCTCTCCCTGTGCTGGCCTCCCAGCACTCTGCTGCACAGGTGGTTTGGGTGGTTTTTTTTTCTTCCCTAAATCCCTTCATTCAAAGTAAATCAACCACCTTGAAGAGGGAAGGAAGGAAACGTTCATTGATCCCTGCAGTAATGAATTGCACGCAGTTGATCTTTTGTGGTGAGAACTGATTAAACAGTTGGAAAGGGAATTCTCATTCAGATCCAAGCAGCACCTGGAGAAGAGGTTCACAGCAGCAGCTCAGAGCCCCTCTGTGTGTTAATGGGCAGATCCGGCGACTGAGCTTTGCGCTGCTGGGCTGGCGCTGTGCTGTGCTCTGCCCTGGCCACCCAGACACCCTGAGGGCTCCCATCCCTGTGAGAAGGGGATGGTTTGGAGGGATGGTTTGCAGGAATGAGTGGCTTCAGAGAGGTCATAGTCAGCTGTTCTACTCATCTGTGCTGCTGCTCCATCACGCGCAGGGCTGGGAATGAGGCAGAAGGCTCTGACTGTGGTTCATCTGCTCGAGCCAGAGCTGCTCCCACGGCACCCATGGGTGCTGCACCCAGCGGGGAGCACTGAGCTGGCTCCGAGTTCCACTGCTGCACACGGAGAGATGGAGAGATGGGCGCCGTGTGGCTGCGCTGCCTCAGCAGAGCCCCGCTGCGGGAGCTGCTCCTCCAGCCACAGTCAGCTTCTGCCGGCTTAATTATTTTGCCTGGCAACCGAGCGGCGCGGGGAGCGGCTTTCTGCTGGGAGGAGCTCTGCCGTTCCAGGTGCGGGATGGCGATGCTCGCCGCAGCCCCCCGCGCTGCTCGCGCTGACCCCGCGCCCCGGGCCGCTCCTGCGCTGCGCTTCCCTCGGGTTCCCCGGCCCGGGGTGACGGCCGTGTGCGGCCGCTGCATGCTGACCTACTTGCGCTGCGGCCCGGCCCCTTCCGAACCGCGTTATCTGATGGAAGTCGATTGTGTTTGCTAATGAGGCTCTGCTCGGCCCGTGCGCTTGGATGGGCCTTTTTTCTTTCCCACGGACCCGCGCCGCCCGGCTCCCAGCCGCCGTTCCCTGCCCTCGGGATGCGGTGGGCAAAGCTGCTCCCCGGGCGCCGGGAGCAAATTAATCCGTGCTGCTCAGCGGCAGTGTCTTAATTCACGTTGGATTTAGCTTCCATAAATTGCCCAACTGCGGTTGTTTTCGGCGACAATGCAGCATTGTCTGTGACCGCTCAGTACACCAGTGTGTGGGTTCCTCTCTTTGTGGATGTTTTTATCTGCTCCGTGCAGGCGTGGACCCATCGATGTGCACTTCATTATTCAGCGTTCTCTGGGAGAAAGGAGCCCGTGAATGTAAATTGCATGTTAGATGCCCGCTGGGTTACAATGGGAGATGTGTCCTCCCCACCGATGCGTTTTTTAATTTTATTTTTACAGCTTGCCGTGCATTGTATGTTTCTGGAGCCATGCATTTATCTGAAGGCTTCTTTCAGAAGTGGCTCGGTGCATTTAATCAGAGTGGGATCCTTATCTTGGCCTTGCAGTGCAGCGGTGGCTTAGCACAGTGATGCCTTGAATGCACGTGTGTGCAGAGCGGTGTGAGAGGGGAAAAGAAGCTCTGTGCCACAGCTGGCCAAGTGTGTCACATCCAGGGGTGGGTGGCACTGGGCGCTGCGCAGCCGGCCATGTGCTGGGGGCTGTCTGAGCTGTCCGTCTGTCCATCTTTCTGTCCATCTGCAGCACCGATGCAGTGTCCCCCTCTGTCTTTCCCACAGAACCAGGCAGAAGCCCACTACAAAGGCCACAAGCACGCCCGGAGGCTGAAAGCCATTGAAGCCATGAAGAGCAAGCAGAAGGCAGTGGGGGCTGTGGGCAGGGACAGCACGGCCGACTTCACCCCCAGTCTGGAGGGTGGTGAGGATCCCAGCGGTGCAGGTATGGGCAGGGCTGCAGCGCAGCCCCAGCGCTGTGCGATGACCTTCTGCTCCTGGTGGTGCAGCAGGAACCCAACGCACTTGGGGCAGCACTGTGTGCCCGAGCTTCCCTCAGCCGTCAGCTGCAGAGCGCAAGGAGGGACGGGGATGTGTGAATGTGTCACAGGCCTGCTTCCACCTCGGGGTCACAGCCTGGCTGCGGACAGAGGGCAGTGCTGGCTTGTCCATGCACTGCTCAGTGATCTGCAGCTGAAGTGTGGCTTTGGTTTCAAGTTATTCTGTGTTTGCTTGCTGCTGGGTGTTGGGATGGGAATGCTAGGCAGAGGCTGCACTCAATTGTGCACCTGCAGCACTGCACGCTGTGGGAGGAGCGCCTTGAGCCCCTGCCTGGGGACTGTGGGTGGGATCCGGCCTGCCCCTGTTTGCAGCTCCCACCCTGTAGTGCTCTGGAGCTTTCCCCGTGTTTGGTCTTTCTGGGTGATGTTTATAAACACAGACAATGGCTGTGGCAACAAAGTCTTCCCTGCCCAACCGCGGAGTCTGCAGGTGCCTGCACACACCCTCAGGGCTGTTGCAGATAAAAGCTGTGATGCAGCACCGGGGCAGAACCCCCCGCTCAGAGCAGAGAAGAGCCTCTGGGCCAGGCTCGGGGCTGCTGCCTGAAATCCCCGTTCAGGAAAAGAGAGCTTTCGCCCCCGGCTGATTTCTCCTCCCTCCCTTCTCCCTCCCTTCCCGCCAGCCCCCCCCAGCGACCCCAAGGAGGCGGACGGCGACGGCCCCGACGTGGCGCTGCCGCCCGGCTCCGAGCAGCCGCCCGCAGAGCTGCCAGGCAGCGCCGCCCCGCTGGGCTCCCCGCCGCCCTCCGAGCCGTCCGAGGCCGCGTCCGACGCCGCCAGCATCACCTCCTCGGCCGCGCACGGGGCGGAGGCGCAGACGGCCGAGTCGGGCAGCAGCGGCGGCTCAGCGCCCGACAGCGAGAAGGAGGGCAGGAAGGGCAAACAGCACCTGTACTGCCCCACGTGCAAGGTGACCGTCAACTCGCTGTCCCAGCTGGAGGCTCACAACACGGGTAAGGGCAGAGCCCGGGTGCGGGATCCGCGCAGAGCCACGCGGCCTTGCGAGTTAATGAATGTTGTTTTCATTAAAAAGGTTGAATTAAGGTGGCTTGCAAACATAAGCGGCGGTGTTTTACCTACGCTGCGGCTTAAGAAGTGAATTCTAGCAAGATCAGAAGCTCCCTCATTGTTCGTGTAGCTTAATTAAAGACCTTTTCAGATAGACTTATTGAAGCAATTGGAGGCCGCTTTGTATTCTGTTGCAGTTCAGCCCTAACCTGACAGCAGTGGGAGTGCCAGGACCTGCCCGGAGCCCGGGGCTGGGCGGCCTTTTGGGAGCCACGCGGGGAAGTGAATGAGCCCCACAGCGCGGCTCCCCCGACCGAGCCCCCAGAGCCCCCCCGCTCCCCCCAGCTCCGCAGTGCCGCAGTCTCTGCAGCGCCGGCTCCATCTGCACGCGATACTCATCCCGAGCAGCCCCGATCCTAATGGGGGGAGCCCCCCCGCCGCAGCGGGAGCTGGGAGCCAGCAGCCCCCGCCGCAGGGCTTAGCTGCAAACGTGTCCTTTGGCTTTTGTCAGCTCCGGTTACAAAGACGGGCGCTGATTTGAGGAGGAAGAACAAACAAACAAAATGTTCGCAGGCTGCTGCTCCGGCTGTCACGCAGCGCCGAGCTCAGGCTCCTTGCTTAACGCCTTAAGAAATAGAAGGAATTAGCGGGAGCTTGAATTACCTGCCCTCGCTGGGAAGGGGCGGACGCAGCGCGCCGCCCCCAGGTGTGCGGGATTTGGGGCCCTCCTTCCCTGCCCCCCGGGGCCACACTGAGCAAATCCCGGCTCTGTGCCGGCACCGCTCTGACCTTGGGCGCAGCGCAGGTGCTGTGCTAATGCTCGGGGATGGCGACGGCTCCCGGACGCGCTGAAAGCAGCCATTTCTCCAAAGGTCTGACGTGTGGAAGGAGTTGGGGGGAGGCATCTCTGGAAGCGGCTGATTTGTGGTCTGGAGCTTGGCAGGGGCTGGGAATGGGCTGCTGCATCCCAGGATGGGTTGGGACGGGGTCTTGCTGCAGAGGGACAGAAGGTTTGATGTTTGCTGAGCGCCTCTCCGTCCCCAGGTGCCAAGCACAAATCCATGCTGGAAGGACACAGCGCCCAGCTGCGGCGCGGCCGGGGGAAACTGCTGGCCCGGGCAGGGCACAAAGCCAAGAGAATCGGCAACAAGGGCAGCATCAACATCCAGAACAAGGCGTTCCACTGCCAAGTGTGCGAGATCTACGTGAACTCCGAGACCCAACTCAAACAGGTAATGGCACTGAGCCTCAGCTGTGCGCTTCCCCTGGGAAACGCAGAGCTTCGGGGAGCATCTGTCAGCACGAAGCCCATGGGAGAGGAGCATCTCTTAAGTCCTGGGTTTTATGGGACTCATCCCTTTGAAATCCCTCCCTTAAGCCAAGGGGAATCTGCATGTGTTCGCCATAACCCTGTGGGTTTTCTCTGCTGTGTGGATTGGTGGGGGTCAGAGGGCACCAGCTGTGCCCGTGGTGCCCATCGCTTGGCCCTCGTCCTCTTGCAGCACATGAGCAGCCGGCGGCACAAAGACAGGCTGGCCGGGAAGCCACCCAAGCCCAAGTACAGCCCCTACAACAAGCTGCAGAAGAACGCTGCCCTCGCAGTGAGTATTCTCAAGGTATTTGTCTCCCAGCAAATCACCCACCTGCTGGCTGCCTGCAACACCCAACTGCATGACACATCTCCTGCTATAAGACACACTGTTGTTCTCAAAGCCTCCGTTCCTTGCACCCCACGGATCCCATTGTGGGAGGATTGTGAGCTGAGAGGAGGCTCTGGTTTTCCTTCTTGTGATGGAAAGCACAGGGAGAGCTCAGCCCTCTGGCAGCAGCATTCTGAGCAGCTGCGGTATTTGGGGTCCTTCCACCTGGCTCACATTTGGCAGCTGATTGAATGCCTGGGGTTGGCATAGTTCAGCTGAACCGAGCCCAAACGTTTATCTGCAGAGACCTGGGGCTCCCTGCCTGGTGTGGCGGGGAGCTGGCAGAAATACCAGCCTAGGAGTCGGGGAGCAGCAGGCAGGGGGAGCCGGGGCAGAGTGTGGGGCTGGGGCCTCCCAGTGCTGGGGCTGCGCTCTGTGTTTGCTGCAGACACCGCAGGGCTGCTGCAGGGGCTGCTCTGAGCTGTTGCAGCCATCATGAGGTCTCCTCTCCCTCCCGCAGTCCAAGCTGGCTCTGCAGAAGCACCTCACCAAGACGCTGGCGACGCGCTTCCTGCCCAGCCCGCTCACCACAGCTGTGTGCGCCATGCCTGGGCCTCTCGCCCTGCGCCCGGCCGCTGCCACCACGCTCTTCCAAGCCCCGATCCTCGGACCAGCCCTATTCCGAACGCCTCCAGCCCATGTCCGCACCACGCCGGGCCCCATCGTCTTTGCACCCTATTAGAGCCGCTCGCCGGGGTCCATCGGCCGTGCCATGGGGCTGCACGGGGCACCGACTGCTCTCCTGGCTGATGGGAAACCGTAGCAGTAGGCATCGACCCAGGCTTCCCCTTTGCTTCCAGCTGGCTCCCGTTGGTGTGCGACGCTCCGCCGGAGCCCAGCCCCACCGTGCCCCCCCCGCTCCCCCCACCCATGCTGGCCCCGCAGCAGTTGGGCCATGTGGGGTGAGGATGGTGCTGAAGCCACCAGGACCTTGCTGTGCTTCTTGTCTGCCTCCCAGTTCCCAGATCGAGAGGAGAGGAGAGGAGCTGGCTGGTCCCCCGGGGGTGGAGCAGCCCTGGTCCCCGCTGGTCTCATCTGTCCCACGCCAAAGAGCCATCGGCCATGGTGGTCACATCCTCACTCCGAGAGCAATAGGCAAAGCCTGGGACTCCCTCCTCTGCCCTCTGAAAGCACACAGCCTTTCTCCCAGGCATCCCGAGAAGCACAGAATTTGGGCACAGGCTCTGCTCCCATCTGGTTTGCGCTCCCTGAGGTGGGAAGGAGAGGACGCTGTGCTCTGAGCCCTGCACCTCAGTCCCACCCCTGGGGGGACAATCCCGCCCCTACCTCAGGGGAGATGCTGTGAGGCTTCGTGAATGTCCCCAAAGCACTTTTGGTTCTCCAGAGGAAGGCGCTGTCGTTGCTCACCATCCACCCCATCCCCATTAGGAGCTTCCAAGGAGTTTGTGACTCTGCCAAGCGAAGGCGTCCTGGCAGCCCAGACAATCAGGGAGGAAGGAGCAGGCGCTGCCAGCCTCCCTCAGATGCTCTCTTTTCACTGTGCTCAGAAGGCCCAGCGAGGACCTGGTCTGAAAACTGTATCTGCAGCTCTCTGCGTTCCCAGTGCTGCTGTAAATAGAAACCTGCAGGAAAGTCACAACCCAAATGGACCTCATGCCGGAGTGACGACCCACCCCGATCTATGCAATCCCACGGGAGCAGCTGGCTCGTTGTTTGCTGTCTACATTTTTGGTGCTCAGTCTGTAGGGCTGGGGGTGTTGTTTGGAGCAGAAAGGACACAAAGCAACACTCAGCTCTGTGCAGGTGGTTCCTCTGCCGTGCTGCCCCCTCCCATCCCCAGGCCGGGTGCTGGCACAGAGACCTCTGCAGCATCCCGGCATGCGGCTGTGTTCTTGCCCAGCCCTTGGGATGAGGTGGTTTTGCACATCTAGGAATCCACACGCACAAGCGCACATATCTGACATCTTGGCCATAAGCAACACGTGGATTTCAGGAGGATTTTGCCCAGTGTGCACCACCAGTGCTCAGGATGAGGTCTTGGAGGCATACGGGGACCTGCTGCCACCTAATGCTTCTGTTCCCAGAGCTGGGAACCTCGGGTGACAGCAGGGACCGCTGCATGGAGGGAGCAGCCGTTGGGTCCCGCTGGCACAGAGCTCAGCTCCCACATCCAGAAGGCATTCTGCTCACACCATGGGCAGTGCTCAACCATGGAGTGCTGCTGCTGTGTTTTCTGTGCAGAAGAGTACAAACGAGCATGTGGGTATGGATTTATCTGCTCAGGGCATCTCCCTCTACCTCAGGGAAGGACGGGGAGAGAGGGCACCAAGGGAGGGGGGATCATGTATGGAAAGATCGTAGCCACAAGGTCCTGAGGTGGCGGGGAGGCCTGCTTAAGAGAGCAGCTGTGGGTAGAAGGCTACTGCAGCAGTGGCCTCAGCAGGGAGATGGAGCGGGGCCCACCAGCCTGGGGGACACGTGTGGCCCAGACCAGGAGACAACCCCACATCTCCCAGGACAGGACGGGGGCTGGCTGGGCCCACAGGCAGCAGGAGGATGTGGCTCTGACAGCATCTCAGTGCCAAGCAGCCTGCAGCCACCCAGGCCCCCACCGCCTCACTGTGCTCTTCTCCAGGCCTCCTCTCAGCTCTGGCTGCAGCGGTGGCCGTGCTGCAGCCTGCAGGAGCAGCTGGGCACCACTGGGTTGCTTCCCCTGCAATTCGTTTCAAAAAGCCTGTGCTGGAGCCAGCAGTGGCTGCTCCTGTCACCTCTCCACCAGTGGAGTCCTGATACACTCCTACACTTGGCACTTTAACCCTTGAAAGCCATTCCTTCTAATAACAATAATACTGCAGTGAGCTGCATAAGATCATCCTGCCTCTATCGCATCCCCTTCGCCTCCACAAACCCCTCCCTGCCTCCGTGCAATCCAAAGCATTTCTGCCTTTGACTTAGCATATGCTGTGCTAGATAGTAGGGCATAGTCCATAGCGCTCAGTAAGACGTGCCCCTCTGTAAATAACCTTGGAGTGATGTGAAGTTTGATTCCAAAAAAGAAAAAAAACAACAAAAAAGAACACAGAAAAATGGAATAACAGACTCTAGGGACTTGGCCAGTACCCCTCCTGTAATGTTCATTGTATATTTTTGATGTACTATAACTGTTGGGGAAAAAAAAAAGGAAAATATTTTGATAATTGAATCTCATCGCTTTATTGTGGTACTCAGTAAATAAAAGGAACAAGTATAAACAAGCCAGGGCTTTCTCATCATTTTTTTTCCCTAGATCCAGACTTGCCAAAGGGAGCAAAGTGTTGCTGGGCAGGACTGGGACAGCATCCTTTTGTCTTATGGTGGTTCTGAGGCATCACAACCGTGGGGTGGTGAGAGCTGCCCCTGTGTGTGCATGGGCCGAGCACAGCCCCACACCTCCTGGGTCAGGACTGGGTCTGCCCTCAGCAAAAGAGCACTGCAGTGTGCAGTGCACTGTGAGATGTGGGGGCTGAGCCTGCCCTCAGGAACAGCACCTTGCCCTGCTCCACACTGTGCATTTCCTGGGGCAGGAGGCTCACCTGCATGCAGCTTGGCCAAGGACTGAATATTCCTGCATGTCGGGGTGCAGAAGACACGGCCAGGTAAGGAGCAACCTGCTGACACAAAGCTGCAGCACCACAGGGCCAGCTGGGGTCGGACAAGGAGACTGGGGAGGCACAGCCCTCAAATGGGTTCTTCTCATGTTGGATCAGTACAAGAGAGCAGCTCTTGAGAGGGGGAAATCTTTTCCTATGGCCTGGCTGTACTCAGATGTGAAGCTGATCCCAGGCTGCTGGGCTCCTCGGGGGCAGCATGAAGCCCCCAGGTGTCAGCCTGTGCCCTGAGAGCAGAGGGGTGCACTTGGTGAATCCTGGCTTTCCTGCAGCGCCTTAAACACCGGCAGGGCCTGGGCAGTGAAAACAGCTCTTGTGTCAGTACAGGGAGATGGGTCACCTCTCTCCTCCTCAAAGACCATCCCCAGCCCTGGGAAGCCCACTCCTCATGCAACCAGGCTTCCTGCAGGCTCCATAGCACCAAAGAGGCTCGGCAGGAGGTACGCGCAAGGGAAGGAGAGAGGTGAGGGACAGGAGGTGGCATCGAAGAGCAAGACAAGGCTCAGCCATCCACAGACCCGCTGCCCTTGTTCTTGCGGCTCAGGGGAAAAGCAGACTTGCTTTGTGGCTGTGTCATCTTACTGGCCAGGTAGATGAAGGGCTCAATCAACGTGCGCCGGTCAGCCACGGACACTTCCCACAGCTTCACCTTCTCACCCTTGGCCCAATGCTGGGCTGCGTCGTGGTCCACCCGGCGCTGCTCCTGCAGGTCACATTTATTGCCCAAAACCACAATAGTGACCTGTTCACAAACAGGGGAGAAAAAAGCCCAGCCGGTAATGAAAGCAGAGCTGAGCAGTGCTGCTTTGGCAATGCCTTCAGTGCCAGGCCCTGCCCACGCACAATTCCCCCTTTCACAACACCTTTCTTTGGGCAGTTTCACCCTTCTGCTTGGGTTTGTTTCAAACCAGCCGCAAACTGGAAGGGCCCACCGAGTGCATGCAGCACTGCAGAGCCCTGCAGGAAAAGTCCCACCTGGGCAGCCGAGATCCCAGTCAACACCAGTAAGACCAACAGCCCCTTATGGAGCAACCGAAGCAGCAGATCGCTGTTCTCCACTTTCACGGCCGGCCCTTCCGCCCAGCAGCCGCGGAATCAGGGCAAAGAGCCGCCCAGCACAGCAGCCCCCCGCCAAAGGACGGCAGCAGCGCTCACCTCCTTCTTGTCCTTGCATTTGTCGATCTCCTTCTTGAGGAGCTCCACCCGTTTGAAGGACTCCTTGCTGTCGGTGCTGTACACCAGCACGTAGCCGTCGGTGCAGGAGAAGCAGTGCTTGGGCAGCTCCAGGCCGTCCCGCAGCCCCCGCGTGTCGTAGAAGCGGACCTGCTCGCGCACGCCGCGGTCCGTCTCGATGGAGCCCACGTAGATGTCCTCCTGTGTCTCGATCATCTCGGAGCCTGCGGGGCGGACAGCGGGGTGACGGGGTGTCCGGAACCGCGCAGCCCCGCGCCCGGCCCGGCACGCACCGACCACGTGGTTTCCGTACAGCAGCTGCTCCAGGATGGCGGTTTTGCCCACCGCGGCCTGCCCGCACACCACCACCTTGCAGCTCTTCCCCATGCCGCCTGAGCGCCGCTCCGGAGCCGCGCGCAGGGGATCCGCCCAACGAACGGCGCCGGGGCGGCACCGCGCAGGGCTCCGCCGGGGGACGCGGGTCGGGGCGGCCGGGTGGCGCCGCGGACCCCAGCTGCGCGGCGGCGGAAGGGGGGCGGCGCCACAGCGCCCTCCGGCGGCGGAACGCGGCACTTCGCGGCATCCGACCCCGCCCCGCTCCCAGCAGCCCGCGCCGCCGTCCCGGAAGCCCCGCCCCTTCCGGCGCCCGCGCGCCCCGCCCCGCCCCGCCCCCACCCGGCCCGGCGGTAAGATGGCGGCGGCAGCCGAGTGCGATGTGATCATGGCGGCGCCCGAGGGACCCGGCGAACCCGAGAGCGAGGAGGAGGCGCGCAGGTAGCGCGGGCGGCGGGGGCCGGGAGCGGGGCGGGAGGAGCGGGGGCTGCGAGGCCTTGGCGGAGCCTCTCCGGGCCCGGCCCGTCCGCTCTCTCCCGTCCTCCGCACCCCGCCGCATTGGGGCGCGCTCCGTTGGCGGCGGGCGCTGCGGCCGGGCCGGCCCCGCGGGGCTGCGGCTCTCGGTGGGCTCCGTCAGCCCCGCCCCCAGCCGTACGTGCGCCGCGTCCGCCGCGCCGCGTTCGCTCCGTGCCCCCCTGCGAGGGAGCGGCGGCCGCTGCCGTCCGCGGAGCCGAGCCGGGCGTCCCGGGGTCGGGTGACGCCTCAAGCGCCGCGCCCGGAGCGGCGTTTCCCGTCGCTGAGAAGCGGGGAGGCGGCTTCGGGCCCGGCTCGCGGCGCTCCGTCTGTGCTCCCTGCCCGCCGTGCTTTCCGACACGCGGGGCGGCAGCGCTGTGTGCGGGGAGAGTCGTTCTGAGGCCGTTAAACGGCATCCCCGGGTAACTCCTAAAGTGCTGATCGTCCTTGTTTTGGAGCGCTCTGCTTCAGCCGGCCAAGCGACGGCCGGGCTGCGGGGCTCCCCGGGCTGCGTGCTTTCCTCGGGGCCCGGTGCTGCCGTTGCCGCGCCGCGTTCTGATGCGGTGGGGAACGTCTGACAGCTGCGCTCTGTGGTGTGGGTCTGGATGTTCGTCACCTCCCAGGAGCTGCTGCTGTGGGGAGGCGGCTGCTCCCTACCATTCTTTGGTCGATGAAATCATCAGGAGAAACAAAACTGAAAGTGTTCTCTGAGGAGTGCAATTTTCAGAGTGAGCCTGCGGTGCTTCGTGCTGCAATGTGCCGTCAGGACCGGATGGCTCCAGGAGCGGTGCTGGGACAGAGAGCTTCCTGGTGATGTCATTGAGGAGCGGAACCAAGAGCTGCTGAGGAGGCACTCGTGTGTGCAGCACTGCCAAACTGTGGAGCTGGGGAAGCCCGCTGGTGTGATCCATTCCCTGGGTCTGATTAGAGATGACAACCAAAATGTTAAAAATACCCAAATGTAAGAGCCGTGCTGGAGGCTCTGACATCAATTACCCTTCCTTCCTCCTTCCCGAGTTTTGCTGGGTGCAGGGAGCAGCCCTGGGGTGGGGGTTTGGTCCCTGCCCCGCTCTGAGGGGTTCAGCCACGAGGAGCAGAGCCAGCCTGGGTCACCAGGCACTTCCTGACGTGATGAGGCCGGTGCTGCAGCTCGTGGGCATTGCTGTGCAATCCTGGGCTTTTACGGTGTTTTCACACTGTTCTGTTGCTGGGATTCAAGAAGTGTGTGAACGGGAGGTGATGTTCTGTGTGCACCAGTGGAGCAGGGCAGGGTCCTGGGGATGGCATCTCTGCTCTGCATCGGCCCTCGGGGCTTGCAGTGGTTGCTTGAGTTCTATCTCTCAAGTGATCTAATGCAAATTAGGGTGATAGTCACCAAATTAGGGAGGATGGCTGGAGGCTTAATTAGGTGCTTAATGTTTGTAAAACATCAGGAACCACGCAAGGGCTCTGCAGGCACTTGGCATTAATTGCACGGGCGTTCTCTGGAATCTGATTTAACGTGGGCTTTATGATGTGACTGGGCCAGATTCTGTTAGAAAGCAGCAACAATAAATGAAAAGCCTTACTGAACTGCTGCTGTAAGTCAGCCCCGAGCCTCCTGTGTTCTGTACCTCTCTTTAGGAACTGCAGCACAGATAGACAAGGGTGAGCCCCTAAGCAACGAAGCTAAATGTGCAGTTCTGTTCTCTGCGGCTTAATAAAAATAAAAGTGGTAATAGTGGAGCTCAGGATTTCTGAACAGCTGTAAACATGCCAATCTGCTCGCTCACCGGTGGCTCAAGGGACAGGAATAGAGCGTGGTCATGGGATAATTATTGGCTGTGGCAGCATGAATTGTGAGGGTCCTGATGGAAGAGGGTTGATGTAAGTGCATTAATTTTATCTGCTGGGTGGGGGTGCGGGAGCTGCAGCTCCTGCTGGGTGGGGGCTGCGCTGCAGGCAGGGAGAGATCCGTCCCCAGAAGTCTCTTCCTTCTTCTCCTAAATGGTTTCTGGCCCCTGGGATCCGTCCCTCCCTTGGCCCAGCTGATCCAGCAGCGCGGTGCTGCTGGGCGTCATTTCTTTGTCGTCCTCCTGGCAGCTCTGTGTTCCGTCGCTGTGCTCAGGACTGGATCCTTCTCCCCTTTCTTCAGCGCTGGAGGATGCGGCAGCCCCTTCTGGGAGGTATCTCCAATCATTTGGAAAATATTGTGAAATGATCTGGACGGAGTGCTGCTTTCACGGTGCTTTTGCCGCAGAATTCAGACGTGTTGATGCCTCTGCAGGAAATCGTCATTAACCTCAATAAAACAACGAGTGTGAAATTTTCCACGCAAAGTAAATTGCGCAGAAATCAAAGAGGAGGTTCCAGACCTGGCCTTAATTCGGGTCATGATGAGTCCGACAGATGTTGCCTGGAGGCTGTCAGGTGTGGATGATCAGGAAGGCTCTTTCTGCTGCTGTTTTACATGAAAATAGCTGCGTCCCAGTCGGCTGCCCCACTAATTATGAACGTCCTGGGCCGCCTCTCCAGGGAGCGCTGCCAGGCCCTGGGGTTGTTGGCTGTAGGGGTCTGGCTGTGGGTATGGGCTGTTCCAGGATTCCTGCTCTGCTTCTCACTGGGCACTGGAGTTTCCCAGGCTGTGGATCCAGCCTGTTTTGTGAACGTGTAATTATCATCTTAGGGTGATATGAGGAATGGCAGAAGCTCCTCGTGTTGGCGTTTAATCTCCCATGCATTTGCAGAGCATCTGGATACTCTGACGAGATAATTTCTGTGTACAGCTTGGAAAAGGTGTTTGGTGCTTGGAATTGAAGCTTGTTTTGAACTCCAGATCATCTTTTTTAGGGTGACTCACATTGTCTTACCATGCAGGTGGGCTGTTTCCTGCATCCAGGCCTTCATGGAAGCCAATGCTCAGCGTGGTCCTGGGCCTCCTGTGGGCTCTCACAAACACTGAGACTCAGCCCTGCCATCAGCAATGGTGCTGTGGGTATGAAGTGGGTCAATGGTGAGCTCTGCTAGCAAGGTGCATTACATAACTGCGTAATTAACGTGCAGGGCTCATCTGGCTGTTCACACCGAGTGCTGCAGGGGGCATTGGCTCCTTCCTGTGCTCCTGTTCTCTGCTGTGGCTGAGTTTGTCCTCAGGTATTGGCTGTGCTCTGGGCTGTATGTAGAGGACAGCATGGATTTTTTTGTGCACCCTCTGGACTAAATGTCTGTGATTTTTCTGTTGACTGCTCTCCCAGAAGCCTTGGGTCCCAGGGCAGCCCCTTCAGTTGGTGAGGCTATCCAAGCGGATGTCTGTGTGCAGCCTTGAGATTTCCCTGGTTCTAAATCATTCTGCGTGTGAATGTCTTCATTCTCACTGCTGCATTGCAGCTGGGTGCAAACCCACTGCTCGCTCAGCGGGGGGTGCTGATGTGCAGAGCAATGTGTGCATGGAGCACCGTGCTGCTCTGCTTCCTGTTTGCCCCCACTGCCACAGGCTCAGTGTGAGGATACCTGCTGAGGGTGGTCGTGGTGTGTTTTATGTGACTCTGTGTTTTGTACCTGGTGAGCTGGCATTGCACCTGTGCTCTTCTTTCATGCCAGATTCAGAGTAGCATAGATACATCTTCCCTTCACTGGAGCTCCTCGGTTACAAAGTACAACCCAGCCTGGAAGAGGCGTGTGCTCATTGCCTGGCTTCAGTCCTGTGCCCTGAAAGGAGGCAAGGCTGCAGTACGTCCGGTGGGAAACACAGCAGCTAATTTTAAGCTCTAGACATCTGCCCAATGTAAGCTGTATTGAGATCACCCAACTTATTTTATCCAAGCAGCTGAGTAACATCTGACAGCTGAGAATCTCGTCTGGAATCCAACAGGGGAACTGCAGGATGGAGGCACCATGTGCTATTAAGGAAAAGTGCTAGAATTGCTCAGAGAAGCCAGCTGTGCCCTTTGGGCATCCCGAAGGAGATGGGGGCTGATAGGTTTGTGAGGCTCTGGACGCCTCGCAGGCAGAAACTGGCCCAGTTAAAATTCCCATTCCCTTGGATTTGGTGGTTTCAGACTGCCCTGGTGACCATGAGTACTCATGTTTTCTGGCAGGGATTTCAGAGCATCCTTTAAATCCCGTGTATTTTTTATGTCAGTGTGTTGCAATGGAGGCAGGAGATGAAGTAGGAGAGGTGTTCCTGAGCTGAGCAGCCGTGATGCTGCTGCCTGCTACGTGCTGTGTGCCTGAGCTGAGAGCACGGCTCTGCAGGCACCGACCTGCGTGCACAGAGCACTGGAGGGGGCTGTGCCAGCACTGCCAGACCTGCCAGCTGCTTCTTGCACAGCTCCTGGTGGCTTGGGAGGGTGAGCTGTGCTGGAAGGCAGGTCTGTGTGTTCCTTGCTGCAAGCTGCAGCAGGAGGGGAAGCTGCAACTGGTGTGGGGGCTGCCAGTGCTGGGGAGGAGGCAGAGGCTGTTAGCAGCTGTGGGGTTCTGCTGTGGGATGGGACGGATGTGCCTCACAGCTCTGCTGCCTGCAGAGAGAGCAGGGCTGAGCTGTCAGCAGGGCACGGTGAGCAGGGAGCCTTGGCATGGCAGGAGGGTGCTGCTGCAGCATGGGAGCTGTGGCTGCTGCCTGTATGTGACAGGTTCTCCCGGGGGACGGGGGAAGGATTAGAGGCTGTGACGAGTGTTATGAAAGGGGAAAGAGGCGGCGAGCCGGTAGGGAGAGTTACAGCAAACAGCCCCTGCTCGTGAGCCCTGCCTGCACGCAATGAAAGATGAGCTTCTTCCCGAGGTCCTGGTGCGACTCTTCCCTGTCTTCTGTGTTGGCTGCACAGAGCCCTGAGGAGGCTCTGCCCACTGGGAACAAAGCGCTCCATTCAGCCTGCATCATATTTTTAGCAAAGCATGATTCTTCTTCAGCTTCAAAAGTAGCAAGTGGGGAATGCAGCCTACATCAGTGCGAGATGCAGAATGATCTCATTCAGGCTGCAGCATCTGTTTGGATTGAAACAATTACCAGTGATATCAGGAGATCTGCATTTCTTCTTGTTGTAGCCAAAGACCGTGGTAAACAAGGACTGTTTGCTCAGTGTGCTTTCTGTGTCAATGGAGCACAACTGGGGAGAGATGCTTCTGTTCTGTGTCTGGGACCCGAAGCCACAAGCCTTGCGTTTCCAGCAGCTGGCTTTGCCTTTGTGCTTTGGGGGAGATTCTGGGTTTCCTTTCGTGATTTTTTTCCATCACTGGGCTTTAAGCAGTGTGGGCAATAGAAATCCACGTGTATTTCCTCTCTGCCCCGTTGAGGCACTGTGAGCTGCTGGTGTATGGATCTGTGTTATGCTAAAGGCTTACAAGGGAAACAGACCAAGAAAAGAGTAGAAATGAGTAATTCTTGTGTTCACACCTTTGCTCTCACAGTTCTGTGCTTTGTGGAGGTTGCTTTGCCACGCATCTGCTTTCCTCCTTCCGTTCCCCAACTCTTCCCAGTAGTGTTGGCCAACGGAGCTCCAGCAGCCAGACCTATTGCTGTGTCTGACGGCGGTGTGACGATGGCAGGTGATGCTGCTGAGGGACACGGGTGGGCTGTGTGCTGCTGGAGCAGCTCAGGGTCAGTTCTCCATTCGTGCCATTCATCCCTTTTACAGGCCTTACAACAGAGAGCTTCTGAGTGAAGCTTAAACGAGATCTGTGATTTTCTTCTCCATTTGGTATTACAGAAATTAGAATAAAGTTCTGTTTAAGCTGCTTGCTGCCAAGGTAGTGCGGAATTGCTAGCTGTTCTTCTGCACTGCTTATGAACGTGTGATCTGTAACAGAAAGCGCCGCTCTGGGGCCCGTTTGTAGTCCTACAAAGTCTGGATCCCACCACCAGCAGCACAAATCCACCCAGCACAGAACTGCTGCCAGCCCTCACGGCAGAGGAGCCCAGAGCTGTGCTGGCAGCAGCACTGAGCGCATGGCAGCTCCTGGGAGAGCAGGGCTGCTGAGTAAGCGCCTTCCTGCCGCAGCCATGGAGCAGCGCCGGCTCCCGCCTCGGCCGCACAAATTCATGGAGCACAGGCTGAGCGTTGGGTGCTGCTGAGCCCCCGCTGCTCCTCCACCTCCTGCTGCCCGTCAACGTGCCAACACACAGAGTTCCACTTCCATGGCTTGACTTCTGCAGAGTTGCAGCAGGGCTCTGCTGGCTGCAGCTGGCAGCGAAACTTCAAGTTTGTGCCGCGCTGCCATTTCCCGCTGTGGCCCCGCAGGCCCTGGGCAGCAGCACCCTGTGTCTATTGTCCCGCCAGCTGGCACAACTGTGGCTCTTCTGTGCAAACAACCCTTTGCATGAGGCAGTTGTGTGGGAATGGCCAATGGCAGCCCGGAACGAGGTTACAAACATGTTAACTGGTTTCAACACATTTCCCTTTGTTCTCTCCCTGCTGGGCTGGCGGAGCTGCCCAGGCCCTGGTGTGGGTCTGTCCCTGGGAGGGGTGCAGGCTGGCAGCTTTGTATCAATGGAGTGCCGGTATTGGTAACCTTGTGCAGAGCAAAAGCTGCTCAGCCTTGGGATCCATTGATGCTCCAGGGTTGTTCTGAATTTGTGTGGGGAAGCTGTGCATAAAAAGCACGCGACTCTTCACTCTGTCTCACGTTGCTCTGCTCTGGTTTGGTTGTGTTTGCTGGAATTCCTGTCAGTAGCTTTGCTGCTGTAGGTGATGTGAAGGCGCCTTCGCTTCTGGGCCCTTCTCACACGAAAATGCTGAAGCCTGGCGTTCCAGCCCAGCCTGGAAGCAGCCTGTGTCTGAGCCTGCAAGTGGAGCTGTGCCCTGCCAGGCCAGGCTCTCGCACAGCTCTTTCAGCCTCCTTGGCTTCTGCTCATTTGCTTCAGCAAAGGCTCCATTCGGAGCAGCTGGCAGTCAGTGAGGAGCAAGCTGCTCAGTGATGGTCAGCTTCAGCTGCACTTCCCATGATGTATTTGTGTGCAGGTGCTTTGGGCAGTGGGCAGGCAGTATCTGCCGGCTCAGAAGCGTGATGCAGGTATTAATGCTGTGCCTTAGTGAGGGCCGTGCTGCTTTGGAGTTGGCTGAGGAGAAGCAAGTGAGTGATATCACTGAACTCATCAAAACTGAGTTAAACTTCACAGCACTGTGATGTGAGTTCCGTCTTGGGCTGCTTATATAAAATGGTGAAGGTAGACAAGAGGAGGTGGGGAAGGGTTTAATTTCCATTACAGGAAACTTTGCTTTCAAGAGTTTAAAGGATGCAGCTTTAAACCATATGTTGTATGTTTTTAATGTCCTAAATTGTCTCTGCAAACGCTCGCTCTTGAGTGTGAGGACTATTTCTGGACCTGTTGCCAAGGCAGTGCCACGCAAAGCCTCAAGGAGAAGCACCCGTCTTCCTCCCTGATTCAGTTCTTTGAGCACAGAACTTGTTCTTGGCCCCGTTTCTCAGATATGTGGGACTGCTTCTGAAAGTCAGCACTCAGTTTCTTGACTTCTTTGGTTGCTGAGGCTGTGCAGCACTCGTGGAGCAGCTGTCAGGCAGCCGTGTGCAGCTGAGCTGCTCAGCTCCAGAGACGGCTGCGCTGAGACAGAGCGCTGCTCACGGTGAGTTCGCTCTGTGCTGTGCTCCTTGCTGTTCAGCCAAGGTGGCCGTTTCCACGTTTTTGGCCCTCGTCAGGTGCTGAGCTGAGAGCCAGAGCAGCGCTGAGCTCCTTCCTGGAGCCGAGCAGTCAGCCCTGCAGGTGCCTGTAACACCACCGGCAATGCTGAGGTCGCTCGGGGGTCACAAACCTGATTGTGGTCAGAATGTGTGCTGATGCTCCTCCTCGTTTCTCTTCCTTCAGAGAAGCAGAGTCCTTCAAGGAGCAAGGGAACGCTTACTACGCCAAGAAGGATTACAACGAAGCGTACAACTATTACACAAAAGCCATAGGTGAGAGCGGTGGCGGTGGTGATGAGCTCTGCTGAGCACGATGGCTAAAAATCAAAGCCAGTTACTGATTTTAAGATATACCAGCAGGGTTTCTAACAGCACAGACTGTATGAAAACTTTGTTGGTTTAATTACTTTGCAGAATTTCCCTGGGTTGATTATGCAAGTCAGTGCTAACGTGGGTGATTTGCTGCAGTCTTTTATTTCTCTTCTATCCAAGATATTTTTAGCAAGAAACCAATCCAGTTTTCCATCCAGTGCAGGGTCAGCAGTGCTGTCAGGCTCAGTGCTGCAGACCTCTATTCTGTGTGGCTTAAAGCCTGTGTGCAGTGTGAGAAGCAATGGTTTCATGGCTTCTATTCTGAACCATCGTGCATCTTTGTAAGCCGTTTGGTGCCGTTATAAATTGGAAGGAATGTGGTTCTTTGGAACCCACAATGTCTTTGAAGTGCGTTCTACAAGTTGTCCAGCTGCTTACATTACACTGACAGCAAGTGCTCTCCCATTTCCTCCAGACACCTGTCCTAACAATGCCAGTTATTATGGTAACAGAGCTGCCACCCTCATGATGCTGGGGAGATTCCGAGAAGCGCTGGGAGATGCTCAGCAGTCTGTCAGATTGGACGACAGCTTCGTAAGGGTATGTGGAGGTCATCTTATTTCTTGTATGTCTGAATGCTCGTCTGCTCCTGCAGCTCCCTTCTAATGGTCTCCCCAGGGCCACCTGCGGGAAGGGAAGTGCCACCTCTCCCTGGGGAACGCCATGGCTGCCAGCCGCTGCTTCCAACGAGTTTTAGAACTGGATCACAAGAACACTCAGGCACAGCAAGAGGTGAGAAAGGGAGGCGCTGCCGAAAGGCAGGGATTGAGCTGGTTAGTGATGCCTGCGTGCCTTGATACGACGAGAAGCAATGAGGTGGTGCTGAGATCTCCTTATCTGCTTCTCAGCGGACCAATTAGTGGCACAGTTATTTGTGTGTGGTTGTCGTGGCAGGAAAGCATGGAGGCTAAGCTGGTCTTTCACCGGCACTTTAGGGGAGAGTGATGGTAATCCTGGGCTACCAGTGAGGTCACTTGACTTCAAACTGATTTTAATGCTGGCAGAAATATTGACCTAACCTGTTCTGTGGTCTGCGACAGTTTTTGCTTATGACTGTAAGAAACACTTACTGTGTGCTCCTGTCTTTAGCTGAAGAATGCCAGTACAGTGCTGGAGTATGAAAAAATAGCAGAAGTGGATTTTGAGAAGCGAGATTTCAGGAAGGTAAGATGAACTTGATGGCTTCCTGCAGCATCGTGAGCAGACTGTCTTACCTGGCCAGGTCAGTTAGATGCACATCTCATCCCCCTGCCTCCTCCTAGCTGGGCTCTCCCTGTCAGTGTCACAGAGAGTCAGTGAAGGAGTAATGCAGATCCACACTGGGCATTCTCTGGTACAGCCTCCTCACATTTGTTGCTGTGGACAGCAATGGGTGCAGCCATTACTGACCCCATACAACAAGAAGCGACAGCATGAAATCTGAAAGGCACTTAACACTTCTCATGAAACTGTCATAGATGCCTGTAAGGGCTGTGGAAAGGAGGCTGTTTGATGTGTTAGGCTCTTTAGCTAAGCTCAGTGTTTTACAAACAGAAACTCCAGCTTTGCACCACCTTGTTACGAGGAGCAGATGGGGTGTGGGGTCGGTCTGGATTGCATGTGGTGGAATCACCCTGCCTGTGCTGCCTGTTCTGGGCTTTTGCATCTACCCCTCACTTCACTGGGAAGACCTGCATGAAATGTGATCTTTGTTTCTGGAGAGCTGTTCTTGCTCCTTTCTCACCCTTTGCCTTTGGCTTCTCAGTCTGAAGCACAGTGCTTCCCACAGCAGCCCATCGTGATGTCACAGGCCGGGAAAGCAGATGAAACTTGGTGGAACAATCGCCCTGTTCTCCTGCAGATGTCCCTGCCAGAGGGGCAGAGATGGAAAAAGACCCATTAGATCACCCTGCCCACTGCAGTCAGGCAGTCTAAGATCAGTCCCTGCTCTGTACTTTTTTTGTGTTCTGTCCAGTCCAAACTGTCCCAGTCTGTTGCATTTCTGTCCCTCCCACACTCCTTTGTAACACGGGAAACAGGGGCAGAATTGTCTTCCTTGGCCTTTTCTTTGGGGCCTGCAATTTCAGTGGAGTTAAAGGGGTTTGAACTACAGGTGTTCCTGGAGTTTTCTGCCCAGTGCTCTGTCATGGTAACAAAGCAGGGCCCACGTACCCCATGAAGCTCTTCTTAGAACAAAGCAAAGCAAAGAAAAACAACACCACCAAAAACTGCTCTGAATGAAACATGGATCCAGCAGAAAAGAGGAACCTGCACCCTTCCCTTCCTGCTCAAAGGCAAACAGGGAATCTCACGTGTGGTAATGATGCAGTTTTTCAAACTAAACCTTTGGATGTTTGCTTTTCTCACATCAGGTTGTGTTTTGCATGGATCGTGCTCTGGAGTTTGCTCCTGCTTGTCACAGATTCAAAATCCTCAAGGCTGAATGTTTAGCACTGCTGGGTCGTTACCCAGAAGCACAGTCTGTAGCAAGGTAGGCATCTTTAAGGTCTTGAAATCGTGAACCAGCCTGTGGTGTGTGCTGCATGCTGTCTGTTCCCAGAGCCTAAAACAATGGGAGATGTAAAAAATCCTCAAGGCAAATGATGACAAAGAAGCTGACATGAATTCATCCTTCTTCCAATTCATCACACTGGGAAACTCTTCTTAAGCTTATTTAATATCCAGCAGTCTTGCTTGAGCATCTTCGTGCACTGTTTTATATCCCTACCACAGATCTGATGAATCCCCTCAGTATCTCAGCAGGAGAAGAGTGCTTCTGCTGATGGCAGGCAGAGTGCTGTAGTGACTTACGATCTGTGTCTGTCGCAGTGACATCTTACGGATGGACTCGACGAACGCAGATGCTCTGTACGTCCGCGGCCTCTGCCTTTACTATGAGGACTGCATTGAGAAGGCAGTGCAGTTCTTCGTCCAGGCACTCAGAATGGCTCCTGACCACGAGAAAGCATGTTTAGCCTGCCGTGTAAGTTGTGGGCACTGGGGCTGGGACCACGAAACTGCCAGGGCTTGATGCTTTGAACAGGCTCTTCTGCTGGAGCAGTCCTTTCTCTGCCCCGTGAGTCTGTGACTGCTGTGTCCTGTAACGGTGTCAGGAAGCAGATTGGAATGGCTATAGCTGGGGAGTCCTAGCCAGGGAGATAAGGCTCCTCTGAACGCTCAGCTGCTGTCCTTACCCACATGTGTTGTCTTTCAGAATGCCAAAGCACTTAAAGCAAAGAAGGAAGATGGGAATAAAGCATTTAAAGAAGGAAACTACAAACTAGCTTATGAACTGTACACAGAAGCACTAGGAATAGATCCTAATAACATAAAAACAAATGCCAAACTCTACTGCAACCGGGGGACGGTTAATTCCAAGGTAAGAGGTGGTCATCATGCAGGTGACCTTTCATGTAGGTCTTGTTCCTCAGCACGTAGTTGACAAGCAGCAGGTTGCTTGCTAGAAGCATGCACTTCTCCTGGGGCAGCTGCAGCCATCCAGTGCTGTCAGCAAGTTTTCCCGTTCTTGGGCTTGCACAATAATTGGATCTGCTCCAAGCAGCTGAAGAAATGGACGCCTAAAGAAACAAAACTCAAATGCTTGGGCTGCCTGGAGTGGGAGGGGGAGAAGGAATGCAGTGTGGCCTTATCTTAATCAGTGTGAAGGCATCCCTGTTTGTTTCCTTCCTTGTAATGAGGAGATCGTGCTTTCATTTGCTTGAAATCCTAACACTATTTAGCAGCTCTGCTTTTCTCTGATTGGGATTCACTTCTGTCTGACCTTGTAGCTTAGGAAACTCGAAGAAGCAATAGATGACTGCACGAACGCAGTAAAGCTGGACGAGACGTATATTAAGGCGTACTTGAGGAGAGCACAGTGGTAAGTAGGTGTTTGTCTTGGACGTGCTGGGCAGGTTTGGAGATGGGAACCTCCTTCCCACAGCAATAGGTGACAGGGCAACAAATCTGAAGCTTACATGAACAAAAGGCGATGCCTTCAGAGGTCCATACAAACCTCTTTTGTGTGGTGCTGGGGAGTTGGGAAAGCACGTGGTCTGTCCTGCCTGCACGTGTCCAGGCTGCCTGCCTGTTGTGTTTAGGCAGGGTTTGTTATGGGGACTGCTGAATCACAGCGAGTTGTCAGTGTGTGAGTGGGGCTGAAAGGCCAGCAGGCAGGAGTGTCCTCTCTGAGGCGCCCAAGTTGTCACTTCTGACCAGGGCTGTCAGCGTGCAGCTCTGCACCAGCTTCCTCAAAATGTTGTGGCTGCCATTAATTCCTGCTGTTGGATCAATAATTATAAGGCCTTTCAAGTAGAATGTGTGTCAGCAAGCGAGATGGCAGCCTCAGTTTGGAGCCCAGAGTTCCTGTGCCAGGTTTCCCATGGCCTCCAGCAGCTGTTACCCTTTGCAGGTTCTTTCTGCAGCCCAATGCGTCTGTTTCCCTTAATTCCTATCTACCCAGAAAAGTTGTGACTGAGCCCCTTCTTTGATGTTTTCTGTGAAGTACAGCTTGGCAATCATTGTTCCCACAGTTACATGGACACAGAGCAATATGAAGATGCTGTAAGAGACTATGAAAAGGTTTATCAGACAGAAAAAACAAAAGGTAAACGTGTCTGTGTTCTGTGCATGTTTCCTCTGAGTAAGGCAGATGGTTTGTTGCTGAATATGGTCCTCATCCTTCGTAGTAGCCTGAAATGAAACGGAGCAGCTCTAGTTGTTGTGGTTCACTGTCTGATAAATACTGGTTCAGTAGCATTGAGATTTCACCTACGTTTGGAACAGCCTTCGGTGCAGGGTTCAGCTTCAGTTAGCTGCCTGAGTGGAAATGCAAGTGGTTGGTGCTTGTGGCACCCAATTACTGCAGCTCAGGCCACCCCAGGTCTTGGTCTGTTGGTCTCTGTGGGAGCAGGGCGTTGTGTGATGCACTAAGGCTGCTTTCCTTGGGCTTTGCAGAACACAAACAGCTTCTAAAGAATGCACAGATGGAACTGAAAAAAAGCAAACGGAAAGACTACTACAAAATCCTTGGGGTCGACAAGAATGCCTCCGAAGATGAGATCAAGAAGGCCTACAGGAAAAGAGCACTGATGCATCATCCAGGTATCCAGGTGTTTTCAGAGCATGCCTTGCTGCTCCGATTCTCCTGCACAGCCACCTGCAATCATCACTGGGAGCTGGGAATAAAGGGGAGGGGGAATGCATGGGCAGATGTGACCCCAGGACGTCTAAAATGCCTCCTGTGGTAGCTGGGGCTGCCTGCAGCTTCCCTTTCACAATAGGAACCTAAAGTTTCTTTCCTGCTTGGTTTCATGTTGTTAGACCGCCACAGTGGGGCGAGTGCAGAAGTACAGAAGGAAGAGGAGAAGAAGTTCAAGGAGGTTGGTGAAGCCTTTACCATCTTGTCAGACCCCAAGAAGAAGGCTCGCTATGACAGCGGACAGGATCTAGAAGAAGATGGGTTGAACATGGGAGGTAGGTAGTTTTTGTGGTATCCTCCCTTTTGTAACAACCCCATAAATGGGCTTTGTTTGGTCCATGGGAGTATTTGAATGGCAGTTGCTGTCGAGAGCTGCAGGTAATCAGGGTTGTGTGGTGGACGTTGTCCTTGACTGAGCTGTTGGACAGTAGGTGCCATCTGCAGAAGCTTCTGTCTTTCACAGGGTGTACAAATCCATCACACAAATTCTGTGGGTCCCAAAATGTGGCTGATCCAAAATCCTTAGCTTGCTTCTGTGAGTTAAGGCCTGAGAGATGTTGTTTTTACCTGTTCTGTGCCACTGATGTGTCCTGTGCTGTGGTGCAGCACGGTGCCATGGTGTGCTGTGCTGCTCCCTTACAGTGGACAAAGCAGGCTGCTTGTCCATGGCTTTCTGTGAAACGCAGTGTGGGCTCTCAGTTCAGAGCCAGTTTCTAAACTGAAAACTGCAACTCTGTTTCACTTCATCTTACAGCTTCCTTTTCTTCCCTACAGACTTCGATGCAAATAATATATTTAAGGCCTTCTTTGGAGGGCCGGGAGGCTTCAGTTTTGAAGGTAGGTGGAGGTGCCCTGCTGCTGGCGTTGCAGCTGGTAAGTGCTCAGATTGCTTCACCCGGCAGCAGAGGCTCCCCAGCTTTGCTGTGCTGACGGAGAGGAGCGTGCTGCTGAGCTCCCTTCAGTCCTCAGCTGTGGTCGGGCTTCATGCAGCGCTGCGCAGCTCTCAGCACTTTCCCAGTGTCATTAGGCCATGTGAGGAGCTGTGCGTTGTTAGGTTTTGTTGTGTGTTTGGGGAAGTCCTGCATGGTTCTTGCACCATTTGCTTTCGTCCTCGTCAGCTCGCCTGCAGAGCCTCCCTCACCCGTGTTGTCAGCGGTCCACTCTTATCCCTTGGGATTCAGCTGCTGGAGATGCGTGGGTCGGATCTCCCCTACCTGCCCAGATGGCTTTGTTCAGTTACTGGCCTGGCATCGAGCCGTTGCAGCCTGCTGTTCGACCAGCCTGTCTTTGAACTGACATCTTTCATTTTCTTTTTCAGCTTCTGGGCCTGGGAATTTCTTTTTCCAGTTTGGCTAAAACACACACACCTGCTCTGCTGCTTTTAGCCTTCAATACGGACATACTTAGACTCCTTCCTCCATCATGTCTCATTGTACTTAGAGCAGTTTCATTTCTCTCGGTTGGAGACCTCAGTTTGTGTGCGTTTGTGTGTGAAGAGGAAACCAGCTCGGGGAAGGGAAGGCTTGTGGATTTTGTTTTACTGTTAACTTTATTAAAAAAGAAAATAATAAAGCTTTGAATCTGTTGGTCCCTCCATGCTGGCCCGTGCTTTCAGGCTGCTCCTCAGCACAGAGGATTTCCCGGAGTCCTCGTGGAATTCTGCCATGCTCTGTTCTGGCTGCACAGCACAGCGTGGCAGCATCTCAGCTCTGTAGGAGCTTCTCCGTTCTCTTACCTCTCTGAAAACGTTGCCAGCGTTCCCTCAGACCTCACGCGATCGCCTCTCGCCGGCCAGCTCTCCTGCTCTCCTTTCTGTGCCGTGGTTCTCCCAGAACGGTCGCTTGGACTCGGTCAGTAACGCGTGAGCTGAGCGGTTGTGTGTCAGAGAGAAACGGATCTAAAAGAGCAGCTGCTGTGGGAGCGCCTGTGGTGCAGCTGAGGCTGAGGGCTTTGCGTCCTGCGCCAGGATTTTCCTCTTGAAGACAATGTGGGATTTGCTCTGGGCTTGAATTTTTGCACCGTGTGTTTTTTCCTTTCCATTAATCCACTTGAACTCTTCATAGCCGCGCTGTGAACTTGGTTCTGTTGGGTTTGAAGTCATCACGTTAGACTTTGTGTTGCTGATCCGTAGTGTGGATGAACTCCTCTTAGCCTTGAAGAGACGCGAAGTGATGTTCAGGTCGTTGCTGAAGTGGTTCCTGTGCAGCAGTGCGCTCTCATCGCCGTCACAAGGACTCTGCCTTATGACAAAGCAGTGGAGTGGCTCTCAAATAGTAACGTCAATAGTCCAAAGGAGCAAGAAAATGCAAAGTCCCCCCCTGGGCTGGCAGCCTGCCCCTTGCTTCTCTTGCATGGCGTGTGCAGAGCTCTCGGCTGGGTGCTGCAGCGCAGAGCTGACAGCCAGGAGCTGGACGTGGTTTTGTTGGCGTGGCGCTGCTCTGTCGCTCAGCACAGCTGCTGTGGGCTCTGCTGGGGAAGGGCTCAGCTTCCACAGCTCTTCCCGCTTCCCTGGAAAGCAGAGGATCTCTGCCACAGGCGCTCTGTTGAGCCCTTGGGTGCTGCTGGGCGCCTCGGGCTGCAGGCGGTGCTGTGCTTTGCAGGGGCTGAGCAGGGCTGCATGCAGTGAGAGCTGAGGCTGAGCAGCACAGAGCTGAGGTTGGTGTGGGTGGGAAAGCAAAGTTCCTGCCTGCGAGCTCTTTCCCTGAGGAGGAACCTGACGCTGTTGTATCATCTCTGCCTCGGCTTCTACTGCAGGAGCAAAAATTGCAATCAATTAATTGCACAGAATGATTCCTTCAGATGCTGACATCTTTGTCTTCCTTCCCGCTGAGGCTGCGCGTGCCCTGGGCTGCTGGCTGGACTTCAGCAGTTGGTGCTGCTGAGTGCGTTGGGTTTGGTTGGAACTTCTGACAATCTGCTCTCACAGAGGGAAGATTTAAGGGCTTCAATTTGAGTGCTGCAGAATAAAGGCAGCGTTTTACAATCGCTCTGGAGGCAGCTTTTGCAGTGAGCCAACGTGAAGTAATATTCCTAAAAACAGATGTTTGCTGAGCATCCTTCGTGTCGGTGCAGGGTGACGGATTGACCCGGGTTGCACTGAGAGCAAAACGAGATCCTGCAGTTTTCAGATGAATAGCAGGGACCCCAAACGCTGCCTGTGCTCACTGAGACCTCCCGGCTCCCGCAGCTCTGTGCAGTCACAGCTTGCAGGACTGATTTCAGCGTGGCTTTGCGGTGCGTTGTCCTGTGTGTCAGCAATTGCTGCACAGCTCGGCCCTCTGTCAGCACGCAGGGATGCGCGCTGCGTTCAGCACTGCGCTGGTTGCGATGGCTGTTGGTGTTTCTGCCTCCCTGCTGTGCCCTCCTCTCCCAGCTGGGTTTGAGGCCGTTCCTCAGAGGGCAGCAGTGAAACGGCTTCGTCTCTGAGCGAGGGAATGTGTGCAGATGTTTATGAAACTGTAGGTGAATGCATGATTTGAAATAGTTAAATATTACTGTGGTGAGTGCCAACGCGTCTCTGAGGAGTGCTGCTGTGTGCATGGAGCTGAAGAAAGGCTCTGCCCCTCCTGCAGCCCCCCTGGTTCGCCCTCGCCCCGTGTTGCAGTGCTGCAGGTGTGGGTGCTGCGGGGCGACCTCCAGATCTCTGCGTTGGTGTTTGGGAGATGCTTGCATGTGTGCACAGCTGACCTCCAGGCCCTCGGGTCTGCTGTGTTTATTTATTTCATTTCCCTGTGAGATTTGCTTTCAGTATCTGATGCAGTTTCAGCTCCAGCTTCTGCACGGAGCGCTGCGCGTCCCTTTGGGGTGCTGACCCTGGACCTGAAGTTGGCTTTGGAAACCGTCCCGCTGCTTCTGGCTGCCCCTTTTGACAGGCTTTTCTACTTGTCTGCTATCCATGCTACCTAGGGAAGCACATGGCTTTGTTTGTGTACTTGGAAGTGTTGCTGTAAAGCTGGATCTCGTGTGCTGATGGCTTCTGACTGTTTTGTAAATACTTGCGTTAGTGCAGACTGGGTGAGTGGAGACGGTTTGGGGACAGCAGTGTGAAATAGCTGTGCAATATTGTGAGTCCCCCGGAGCTTTCTGTATCCGGGATGCAGAGCAGCAGCGGCCGGCTCTGCTCATTCCCAGCAGGAGATCCCTGGCCTCGCGATGGGGGCTGTGCTCTGCGGCGCTCTGAAAGCTCTGGAATGGCCAAAGGTCTGCGCAGGGCTTTGCCGGTCCTTCCAGTTCACTTCCTCGGTTTAATAGCTGAGATGTTCACTTGTCTTCAAGTGGATGGGCTTTAAACGCGTGCCTTGTACCCTCCCCTCCCCGTAGGGAAAAGGACGGCTGTGCGCGGCCCCCGTTGAGTTCCTTCAGTAGTGCTGCGGGCTGTGTGTTCCGTGGCACCAGTGCTGCGCCCAGTCGTGCGAGGGGCGTCCCCGATCCCGGAGCTGAGACCCGGGGCGTTCCTCAGGGAAGCCGCTTCCCGGGAGCGGTGCCGTGTCGGCTCAGACGCGATGCGCTCCGCTGCGGCCGGGGAGGGGATGGGGATGTGGGATCTCCGGAGCAGCGCTGGGCAGTTTGTGCCTGTGCTGGGCTGAGCTGATGGAGGAGCTCTGCGGGAGCCGTGAGGGCGCTGAGAGGCACGGAGTGCGAAGCTGCGTTAGGGAGAGCGTCAGCGCTGGGCTGTGGGGGCAGCGCTGGGCTGTGGGGGCTGTGCGTGCTGCCTCTGCCCGGGTTTGTGATTCAGCTGCAGCTCTGGCACAGCCAACCTTTCTGCGTTACTCTGCCTCGCTCCCCGCTTTCAAATTTACAAATTCCTGCTTCAAAGGAGAAAACCAGGGGAGGCGGCGCTGGGGGTGCAGCAGCCCGAGCAGCTTCACGGCATGCAGACGTGCTTTGTTGTGAAGCGGTTCGGAGCAGCCGAGACAGAAGCAGAGACTGATGTGAAGCCGACTTGGAGAGGGCCGCCCTATTTATCCAAATCCCAATTCTGAATGTTTACCTCGGTGTAAAACCTTTCCTGGGGGAGGAAAGGAGTCCTGCATGGAGCACCCGAACCCCGAGCGCTTTGCCAAACGCCTCTCCAGGGCGGCTTCACAGCGGGGCCAGCGCTGTCCCTCTTTGGACCTTTACCTTTCTAGGATGTGAACGGTAACAATGTGAATATTTGTTGTTTACTTCATTAGGCATAATTCATAATGCTGTGTTTATATGGAGAATATCACAGACTGAAGCAAAAACCGTATGCAATTGGTTTACTTTATTATAAACTGTATATGATGTACAAACTAATAAAAAGGTCGATGAGGACGGTGTTGCTGTTGTTCTTAGCGCGGCTCTGTGTGCTGCCAGGAGCTGCTGGCTGCGTGCTGTGAGGTGGGATGGGAGACCGGGGCTCACAGCGCTCCTGGTGCAGCTGCCTGCGCTCAGCCGTGGGAAGGGAGGAGCGGATGGAACTGGGGGTGCAGACGTGGATTCTTTGGGCGGCATTAGAATGGGAATCCATTGCCATCCTCCAAAGCAGGCAGTGCTTTCTCTCACTGCTGAACTCACACAGCACTGCCTGCGCTCTCCCATAGCGCTCCTTGCTGCTGGTCTGAGGAGGAGGAATGCTTCTCCCAGTGCTGAGCCCTTTACAGACACGAACCCAGCACACAGGTGGGGAACACAGCGAGAGTTTACATTTATTAACAGTGGGTTAAGCACAATGCAGCTCACCAGGCGCAGAGCCGTGGCAGGAGTTGGGGCTGCTGTCCTGACCTGGGTCTGTTAGTTGAGATTTGTGTTATGAAGTAGTGAGCGCGGGTCTGCGGGCTGGCAAACGATCTAAGAGCAGAAACATCAGCTTTAATAAAACAGGCTTAATAACAGCAGCGCTCGATCATTAACTTCTCTCCAGCCCACGATCGGGGTTGGAGCAGACTTGAGTTACGCAGTTACAATACCTCCCTTTACTTCCTAAATTACAGTGTTACTTCCAGCCTATGTTCAGTGCATTAGCTAAAGCTAGTAAAATCTTGCTTGAAGTACAGTTCTGTATTTCAGACACGATTTAATGTCTACAAAATAAGATGGAAAAGATGTTAGTTCATCTCTTCCATTCCCCGCCAAGGCAGGATTGCTCCCTACAGGACGGTGGTGCTGGCAGAATTGAATGCAGCCCATCCTGAGCAACTGGAGCCGTTACAGGAACCGAATGCAGCTCCTCAAAGCTGTTTCCTTGCTGTGATTTTCTCCCCATGTCTGCAGTGTTTGGCTCACAGACGTTGAGGCGCTGCCCATCAGCACAGCCCTTCTCTGCGCTGAAAGCTCTGCGCGCCAGCAGCGCAATGGGGAAGGACACGCGTGGCTCTGGCGGCTGCCGCACGACCCCTAAAGGGCAGAGCGGCCGGGAGCTGCTGCACTGGACAGAAGGGGTCTGGTTTTCACATGAATGCAGCACTCCTGCTGTTTGTCCGTCTGTCCGTTATGCAGCTCACTGGGCCTCAGAGCAGTTCTGTACAGGCTCTGTTCTGCCACCGCTCAGCTGTGGAGCGCTGACGTGTACAGATGTAACGATTGTGGCTCATAGGGAAGTTATCAAAGACAACAGGAGATCCTCGTCTGAGGAAGAAAACAAGCAGGGCCCCACGAGAGCTGGTTCTCCCCAAACTCTCCCATCAGAAATACTCAGCAGCGCTTTGGTTACCGAGGGTTATGTGACAGCTCTCCTGGAGCTGCTTGTTTTCTACCGAGGCCAATAAATGCCTCCCCAGAGATGTTTCGGTCTGAGGTTGGCAGAAGGGCTTGCTTAGTAAAGGCAGAATTATTTCTCTTTACAGTTTTAAAGGTTACCGAGTTACTTTCCTTTTAAAAACCAGCGGGGGCGGCGCCTGCCCGTGCTCTTAGATGATGGTGCAGGAACTGAACGCAGAGCCCCGTTTGTTGGTGCTCTGTGTAGGCACCAGTTTTCCCTTTCCGTAGTAACCCGAGAAAATCGCCCTCACGTCGATCTTTTTAGACAGGACGAGCATCCACATCCCGTTACCAAAATACTGCAGTTTCCCTCCCCCAATTTCCCCCACTTCCTCCCCTTTGCTCCCCGCCTTTTCCAGTTTCACGAACTCCAGCAGATCCAGCCCGGTTTGCACGGCTTCGACGCCGCTGGCGCAGCCGAGGGTGATGTGAGCGCGGCTGCCCTTCGGGAGGCTGTCGGCTGCCTGGATCTTATCGGCGTCCCCGGGCCACAGCAGCAGCTGCTGTTCGCTCAGCTCCACGCGAGCACCGACAGTTTTGGTTGTGACAAACAGACCAGAAATGGACAGAGTGAAGCCCTTGCCGTAGGAAGCCCTCACAGCCTGCGGAGAGAGGGGGAGAATCAGAGCGGAGCTGGGGGGGTCGGAGCGCCGCGGGCGGCTTCGTTGGGTCCCGGCTGCCGCAGGTCTCGCTTGGCTGCGTTTGAAACACAACACAGAGCTGCACGGCGAGCCGCCGTCCTTCCCCGATCCCCGATTTACCTGAGCTGTTTGGAAGCGATTTAAGCGGAAGTGTAAACCTGCGATTTACTGTCATTCAAACCACGCTACGGGAGACGACAGCGGAGGGAGGCGCTCCTGGGAGCGGACAGGAGGCGGCGTGGGCTGCCCCGTGCTGACCGCGTTCCTACAGGCGGGCCGTGGGCGCACGCAGCCCTGCAGTTTCCCTCTCAGCTGTGAGCAAAGCTGCCCCCCCCCCCCCCCCCCACCGCACGCAGAGCCCCGGCCAGGGAAGGACTCGGATGGGAGGCCGGGAAGCGGAGCCGCAGCGCTCACCTCCTGCTGTGCGTAATCCTCAGCCCCCGCTGCCTTCCCGAAGTCGGTGTATTTGGTGGTGCAGTGCAAGACCCCGGGCGGCCTCTTCACAAAGTAGCTGGTGAGATCTATTTTTATTTTGGGATCTTCAGAAGTGACTGCGAATGTAGAAGAACGTTATTATGACAAAAGGATCCCTGAAAAAGCACCGGAGCTTAAGCCCCATCTCAGCTTTCTTCACCTATTTGTCCTCTGTGCTTCACCTCCTTACGGCTGGAAAGGAAGAGGGCGATACAAAACCCCTCCTTCCACCCGGGACGTGGATGCAGCTGAAACACGTTCAGGTGGCAGAGCAGAAACCCCACGAGGAGGGAGGTGAGGGGAGGGGAGGGGAGGCTGCATCTGACCCTCACAAACCATCAGGTTGCACCGCTGCCCCCCCCCCCCCCCCCCCCCCCCCCCCCAGCAGCCTCACAGCTGAACGGACCCTCAAGGAAACTTTCGTTCATTTTCAGTTACAAAAACGACTTCAAAAAACAGGGCTGGGGATCCCTGAACGGTTCCTGTTGCCGACCTTCACTAAAAGCATCACTTTATAAGCTGACCAAATCTGTTCAGGTTGCTGCACCAAGTTAAGGTCGCACCAGCAGTAAGAAGCAGGTAAGTTATTTCTATACATACAGAATTTGCTCTCCTTTTTGAAGGCTTTGAGGCTTCCCAGCTCATCTAAGAACACCTGGCCGGCCTTCCTCAGGATCTCAGAGCTTCTTTTGCTCAAAAACCACCCGAAATACATGGGGAGGAACTCCTTCTCCAAACTGGGCTTCATCTTCTTCAGGTCTTCCACCGTCAGTTTCCACTGATTCTTATCCTTAAGCTGCGAGCAATCCATCCTCCACTGGGTTTTGGGCTCCGCAAAGATGACTTTGTAGCGGTATTTGTCAGCAATGTCAAAGATTTGGTCCAGTCGTTCCCTTTCGTGGTGAGTGTCGTCCAAAACGATAACGCTGATGTCTCGTTTGCAATAGTCAACTAATTCCTCATCGACTTTGGCGTATTCTTCAGGCACGGCGCTTCTTATGGCAGGTGTGATTTTGTAGCTCTCAGCGGCGACGACTTTGCAGCCGTCCTTGTAGCGCTCCTGGATCGCCTGGGCCAGCGTGGATTTCCCACTGCCCGGGAGGCCTCGCAGGATGAAGAAGGTTCTGGACTCTTTGAGCGTGGCGATGGTATCTTCGTCATCGAGGAAAGGGAACCGCAGGCTCTCGGGCCTTTCTTTGGCCGACTGAGCGGACATCTTTCGAAATATTTTCGGCAGGAACGGGTGGCTCTTCTTGGAGAAACCTCTGTTCTGAAATTCGAGAAGAAAACGCCGCTTTGTAGGCTCTGCAAGCCGCTGCTGTGCCCTCGGGGGGGTGGGGGGGTGGACGGGGGGAACCCGGATCGCAGCGGCCCCGACGCGCCCCGCACCGCCCCCCACCCGGCACGGAGGGAACGGGAAACGTCACCGCCGCAGCGCGGAGCGGCCGCGGCCCGAGGAGCCGCTTTGAGCCCGAGGTGCGAAACGGCGCAGCTCCGCCTGCAGGAGCGAATCGAGACTCACTGACGGCGGCTGTCGCGGCGGAACCCGCGCCGCTCGGGGCTCCGGGAACGGCCGCTCCGGGTTCGGATTCGAACGGACGGCGCCGCGCCCTCAGCGCCCCTCCGGGCTGCTGCCAGCGCGGAGCGGCACGAATCGCTTCCGGCAAAAGCGGCCGCGCTGCCGCCGCCGAACACGAAAGTGAAAGCGGCCGCGTGCGGCGCTCAGCAGTGACTCCTCCATCCTTTGCTTCGGGGTCAGGAGGTGCGGAGCGGTTCCCCACCGGGCGCGGAGCACCGCCTGCCCCGGGGCGGCCGCTGTGCGGGGTGCGCGGAGCCGTCAGCAAAGCGCGGCTCAGGAGGGGCTCCGCTCAGAGCGGAACGGCGCGACGCCCCCGGCCCCCGTCCGCCGCCCCCGGTGGGGTTGGGGCTCCCATCGCCCCTCGAGAAGCGGAGCTGCGACTCCTCTCCGGTTCTGCCGCTCCCGCACCGCCCCGTCCCGCTCGGGCCGTGGGTGCGGGGCTCGGCGGTGCCCGGGGCCGCCGTTCTGCGGGCAGCTGCGGGCGGGCGGCACTGAGCCGCTTTTCAAACGCGCAAACAAAAGAACAATAATAGAAAACACCCCCGGGCCCCATTGTTCAGCAGCCAACGCCGGGATAAAGCGCTCCTTTATGCCGCGGAGCCGCGCCGGGACAAAGGCGGCACAGAGCGGCGCGGGGCTCCGCGGGCGAACAATCCGCGATTGAGCGGCGCTCCGATCACGACGCCCCGCCGTCCCCGCGGCCGCTCCGTTCCCCGCAGCGCTCCGACGGAGCCCCGAGAGGGGAGCGGGCGGCGAAGGGGCAGCGCGGCTCAGAGCCCCCCGCCGCCCCGCGCCCGTCCCGCACTTACCATGGTGAGGACAGCGGCTCCGGGGCGGCCGCCGGTGCGGAGCGGGAGAGCGGCTCTGGGGCGGGCGGCACCGCGGCCCCTTTCATAGCATCGCCCCCCCTCGCCCCCCTCGCCCGGACCGCCCGTGGCCGCGCCTGCCCGGGGCGGGCGGTGCCGCTGGTGCCCGGCGCGGGGCTCGCTGCTTGCGCCCCAGGGTGCGGCGGAGCTGCGGCTCGTGTGTGAGAGCAGAGCCGCTGCCCGGCTTTATTCTAACCGCTCAGGAAATCGAACTGCTTTTTTTCGTCGTCTCCTATTTCTTCTTCCTCTTTTTCGCTCCCCTCTTCCTTTCTTTCGCTCTCCTCCCCCTCTCTTTTGCTCCTCTCTTCTTCACTCTCCTTCTCTTTTTCATCTTGTTCATCGAGCTCTTCTCTCTCACTTCCTTCTTCCTTTTTGCTCTCGGCATCTTCTTTTTCACCCCTTTGGTTCTCCGAGCTTTGCTCACTTTCCCGTCCCTCAGACTTGTCGTCTTCTGCATTTTCACCGCTGAAATCGTGATCTGGGGGGGGGAGAGGAGTGAAATCTAGGAGTGAGTTCGAGCACTGAGCAACCAGTGGGGCACGAGGAGAAAGGCTTTTCCCCTTTTCCCCCCATCAGCGCTGCCTTCTGTCTCACAGTTGCGCTGTGTTCGGAGCCCTGTCAGCGCGGGGCGCTGCTGCCACCTCCCGCACGGCTCCGTTCCCTTCCCCGGAAAGGAAAGCGGGGAATTCTCACGTTACACGGTGCAGAATTTGACACAATTACCTTGCAGAGCGTGAGCCTCCGTTTCTCTTTCTCTTTCTTTCAGATCTTCGATGAAGCTTCTGCTCACGTCATCCAAAGCCTGAAAAGTGATGTGGCTTCTCAGGCCCTGCACACAGCGTGCAAATTGCTCCCGTTTTCCCTTGAGCTCTGCTGTCCCTGCTTGCTCCCTCCCTGCCTTCACACTCTGCACCGATTCCAGCTATCAGCACCTGCACCAGATGCCTCCTCCCCTGAAGGTTTCGTCTCTCACTCACTGCTGTTTCCCTCTGGCAGAACAGGAGCTGCTTCGGCTCTGAACACCCAACAGGTCTGTGCTCATCTGCACCCATTTGCAGGACAGCCTCCTTACAGCTCTGCCCCACTTACAGCAATGATGGCCTGCTGGGCAGCGGCGCTGTGCACCAGCTTCGCCTTCTCAAGGGCTTTTTCAAAGTTTGCAATTGCAGACCGGTAATCCTTCAATTTTTCTGTATCAAACAAATGAAAACATCGATTGGAACCCAAGATAAAGAGAACAGCAGAGAACAAGCAGGGCTCCTGCCAGAGACCCGAGCCATTTTCACTCAGGTGCCCAACAGGCCGGCAGCTTCCACACCCTGACATCCATACCTTGAGCCTGCGCCAGCAGCACACTGGCGTGGAGCTGCCACTCCGCATCCCCCGCCTCCAGCGCTGACTGCAGGGATTTCTCTCCGTAGTTCTGAGCTTCTTCTGCCTTCCCGAGCTCAAGGTAGCAGCGGCCAACCTCGTGGAACAGCCACGTCTTCTCCAGGCTGGATTTTGCCAATGGGATTTTCTCCTCCCAGCTTCAAGCAGAGAGTAAGAAAGACAGATTTTAGTGCAGCTATCATTCCAGTCACAGAATCTATAAACAAAGGGCTCCAGTTGTTGGTATGAGGACATTCACAGCTATCTTGCTAGCAGAACAAACTGAAAGCACAGTATTTAACTGAAACCCCACCTTACGCCTTCCTCTGATTAACGTACGTGTCGATGGCTTGCTGGAATTTGCCAGTCCTGGCATAAACTCTGCCAATGTTGTCGAGGGCTCTGGACACGGCGTCAGGGAGATTGCTGTGCAGAAAGGGAGAGGTTGCAGGGGTTGAAGCAGCCTTTATTGCTGGCAGCCTGATCTTCAACCCGTCTGTATTCTGCAGTGCCCAGCATAACATAAAGGGTTGGGAAGTAGAGGTGAAGGACCAGTGCCAGGCTGGGAGTCATCAAACCAAAGTAAATGTCCTCACTCCCAGCTTTGGAACCGGTTTGCCGTGACCATCTGTGTCGTACAAATGAAAAAGCTGATGAGAGCAGAGCAGCAGCGCGGCGCTGTTTGCTCTGCCGCTCCTTAACAGCCACCAGAGGGCGAATGCTGCTCGGCAACGGCTGCGCTCCGGTCCTACAAGAGCAGCCTTCCGCGGGCTTGAAAAAGCAGCACCACGCGTCTCATTGCTGCCCGCTGCTGCCCCGGGTCTGACCTTCCCGAGGAGGAAGCGCACAATGGGGCTGCAGTGCTGAGCCTGGGATTTGTGCTGTTTTGCTTTGCTTCAACACGCATTTTGGCACGCCACGTGTGCTGGAGCCTTTAAAAATCTGCTTAAGTCATTTGTTTTTGAAATGGTGAAGACCCCTGTGTGTGGGCAGAGCCCGAATGCACTGCCCTGCTACATCTTCAGATGAGAATTACAACGCTACCTGACGCTAAAAACAGAGCAACTTTCCTCCCCCATCAGAATTTCTCAGCACTTACTTCTGCCTGGCAAACTCCAGATCCATTTTGTGGCTTTTCAGGGCTGCCTCCATCCGCCCCATCTCAAACTGAGCATTCCCAATGCAGCTGTGGAGGTTCCCAATCAGCTCCTTCTTGTTGGGAACTTCATCCTCTGACCATCCTTGTATCGTTTTCAGCACACGCTCAGCTTTCCTGCAGCTCTCTTTGGGGCAGTCTCCAGTGAGCACTGAGGACAGAGAGGAGCAGAGTGCAGCTGTGCAGACACAGCGACACGGGGAGCGAAGGCCAGCAGTTTTGTCAGCCTCACAGGCAGCCTGGGAAGGGCTTCAGCTCCTCGCTCTGCAGGCACATCCTGCAACCCTTCATTCAGCCTGCAGGAACTCCCTGCTGCTGTGTGACAACGCTTGTGTCGCACCACAGCTCTGGTCTGTATTTGCTACAGCAAGTGGCCACAAGCGCCACTCATCACTTTCTTACTGTTTCCAGCCAGGACACGCACACATGTCGATGTCCTCCATGCTCTGCACAATGAATCTGGCCACCTCGGCTGGTTTGGGTTTCTTCTCCCGGATCCACCTCTGCTGCCTGAGCCTGCGCTCCCTCACACGGGCGTAGATGGGCTTCTGCTGCTGCCAGAACTCGGCGCGCGCGTCCAGGTAGGCGATGCCGCCCAGCACCACGTCCTCCACTTTGACGCCCTGCTTTGTGACGCTCCTCATCAAATCTGAAAATAGGGGGGCAGAAGAGGAGAGCGCAGTGTACACAGCGGGTGAAGCCTCAGGTCACTGGGCTCGTGAACGTCCTGCTGTGACAGAGAGAGCTGGAAATTCAGGCTCCAGTGCTCCTCAGAGCGGGTTTGACTGGGAGGGGAGTTCCAGAAATTCTCCTTGGGAGCAAAAACTGCTGTGTTTGGGGCTGGCTGTGGTGTGTGCCTGTCCTGGGCAGAGCACATGGATGGGACACCTGCACTCAGATGGCACTGAAAACACTGGGGAGATGGAGAGGAGCATTACATGCCTGGAGACTAGATGGCTCATGTATTATTATACTAATGCTGGCAATAGCATAAAACTTATGATTAGACTAAATTCTTAATTACTGCTCTGTTACCAAGTAAACGGTTTCCTAGAAGGAGGAAAAAAAAAAGATTAAATGGAAATCACCTTTCTGCCTATTTCTAAAATGAGGTCCTTTGTGAATCCTGTATCTTGTTCCTAACAGTGTGTTTAACAAAGCCACAGGTGAGGAAGTGCCACCAGCAATGCTTTGCTCTTAATGCAGATGTTAGTGGAATCAACATCATGTCAGGAATGGAGTGATTTATAATGCTGACTTCCTCAACACAGATGGCTGTGATTGAAAGGAGGAAACATTCAGAGGCAGCTCTGAATATTGGATTTGACTCCAAAGACACCTGAACTCTGCAGACATCTGCCTCTCTGACACTGCCAGCCCTACATGAGCTGTGAGACAAACACGAGCAGTAATAAGAATATGAAAGAAGGAAAGAAGATCCTGCTTTGAAGGAACATTTAACTGAAAACAATGGAGAAAACCTTCATCCTTCAGCAGCTTTTCTAGGTAGGCCTTGTCAGCATAGAGCTCTCCAAGAAGCTGCCGCTCTGTTTTCTGATTCCTTGCAGGTTCCTGTTTCTTTGTGCACTTTTGGTCCTTGGTCAGTTTGATTTGGAGTTTCTGATTTGCTTTTTTGCTCTACAGCAAGAAAAAAATAGAGTAAGTGAGGCGGGATTGCTGGGGAACCTGGGATTATCAGTGAGGCCTGGCTTCCAGAACTGCTCACCCTCTGTGTAGGCCAAGTTCCCTTAAGTAAAAGCAAGTCCCTGTCTCACAAAGAGCTTTTAGGCTTCTGCGTGCAAATTATTTTCACTGCAAGCTACCCATAATTCCAGCTGAAAGAAAGCAATGAGCATTCACTGCCCTGCCTTCAGGGGGAAACGTGGTGCAGCATCTCAGAGCAACAGAGCAGTGGAGCACCCCGAAATAAAGCAGCTGAGAAAGTGTCCATTATCAGAAATGTGAACCTCAAACAGCAAAGCAAACACTGCAGGTAAGGCTGCCTGGCCCTGACCGCAGAGCTGTTACTCATTAGCCTTCAATGGGGGTCAGCAGCAGCAGCAGCAGGAACCGGTCAGGCTGGGAGAGGACTTTCAGGGGGGCTTTGTCTCCCATCCGTTGCTCTTCCCTGCCCTTCTGCCTTCTCCTTTCTACTTTGTGTGGCTTCAGCCACAGCTGCACTAAAGGCAGGTACACTGGAATCCTCCTACTGGGTTTGTTTGGGTCCTGTGCTCAGGATGTGCTGCCCTGGAGCAGCCACGACCCCAGCACACTGCTGCAGAAACCACTGATCCTCCCTGCGCTGCTATGTTTCTGAATGTAACAGTGTTAAAACAACTCCAATTGGCTTCTAAGAGCTCTTCACACTGTACCTCTGCCTGCTGGCTTATAAAGCAGAGATCCTCTTTGTTCTTCAGTTTCACTGAGGATGGACCTGCAAGTGCAGAGAAAACACGGCATTAGAAAAGCTTGAGAATTTAAAACGGCTGAAAATGTGCTAAGCTGAAAATGTCCTGTTACAAATCGGGACTTCTAGTAGTTCTTTTGTATGAAGTATGTGGATATGGGTAAGTTCTTTAAGCAGGAATTACAGCTCACAGATGCAGCTCCTGAATTGTGATTGTTATGTTTGCATGGCACCACCACAGGCAGGTTTCCTACAGAGATGTGCTCTATCCCACATGCAGAGTCTTAAAATGGAAGGAAAGCTCATAAGCGCGGTCATCTGCAGCAACCCAGAGAACTACTTTAAGGTCTTTGTGCCCTGACACAAACCCCCATTTTATTTTCACTTCTGCTATTCAGAGCACAGCTCTCGCAGTGAAAGCAAGGGTGAAAAACAGCTCTTTGTTTGGGCCTGGTCAGAAGGGAGGAAGCAGCTTCAAGTGCCCTCGTGGAAGAATTTCCTCCGGTGAGGTGAGCGGGCCGAGAGCAGCGAGCTGACAGCACCGGTCTGCCACACGGGCTCAGTAAAGCTGGGATGTGCCCTGTTAACATATCTGCACACAGCAAGCAGCCAGAACTAATGCTCATCTATTTCCTTGCTTCATTTCCCCTGCATCGAGGAGCTGCCAAATGTTTAAACACCTCATGGTTTTTATTCTGTTCGTTTGCATACAGCCCAGGTGCTTGAAGGCATTCAAAGCATTCAGCTCAGCACGTCAAGCAGATGAGTTTCCACTGAGGGCTGTGCTGTCCTGGTGTTTGCACCAACTAAGAAAGCAGCAGTAAGAGAAAAACAAAGCAGGTCTGGAAAACTGCTCTGTCTGCCATTTTAAATGAGTGTCACACATGGAGGAGCTGCAGGCCTTCACACAGCTGGGACGTGAAGCCAATCTGCAGTACTGGAGGTGGGCTGCAATTCCAAAAGCGATCTCAAGGCGAGGTAGCTGTGTTATCTGTGGGATCGAGGTGTGTGGGGCAGGCAGGCAGGGTGTGCCCTGGCTCTGTGACAGGACAGGCTGCTGGAGGATCCACCTGAGCAGTTTCTGACTGTCCCAGCAGGTTTTGCAGCAGCCTTGCAAGCTGTGCACAGGTTCTCTTTGCACGTGATAAGCCACTCAGCCACAGAGCCAGCCCCAGTTGAGCATGTGTGTGAGCCTGGAGCGGGTGCAGGTGTTGACTAAGCTTGCCTGCATGTGAGAGCACTGCTAGGAGAAAAAGTCAGGGAAAAGTTTTCCACTGGTTTTGAACGTCATCAGGTCCTTGGCCTTTCCTGTCCCTTGCAGTTCTCTGATTTACGCCAGAACTTATGAAAGCAGCGCTCCATTGCAACAGTTTCACTGCTCTGATGCAATGTAAACTGGAGGAAAATCAGAATCTCAGGAAGGCCAGTCTCAGGTGGGCAGATTTCACTACAAACTTTTTAACACCAGGATAAAGATCTCAAAACAGATTCTGTAATCAGTAGGGCCATAAGTAGGTGTACTGCTGTTCTATATTATTTAGAACATTTTTATGGTGACTTTAGAAATGTAAGTGCCAGGGTCATAATTCACTCCCATAATCATTAGCTATTAGACAGCTATTAGACGGTGGGGATGTGGTCTTTTCTGCGCTTCTTGGTTTCAAATAAGAATGGCTATAGAGCTCATGAATCCAGAAGCAAAAGGAACTCTGCTGTTACTTGGTCCTTTGGAATATTAACACCCATCAGCTATCAGCAGCTGATGACAGAACACCATGAACAGCCTCAGCTGTGCCTGCAGGCACCATGAAGGGGAACTTCTTACTTCCAATACAGTTGATGATCGCCTCGTGGGATTTCTGGATGCCCAGCCTGAACTTCTGCAGCTCCGGGCGCAGTTCACCGCCCCGGTGATAAAACACCAGAGCAAATTCAAAGTCACCCATGGTATATAACGTCTCAGCTTTTTGGTAAAGGCCCTGAAAAGACATTTGAAGGGGAGAAAGCCAACAAACTATGCTTCAGAACCTCCAAACAATCCTCTCCTGGGCAGAAGTGAAAGCCCTATTCATACGGCCAAGTTTGCATACAATAAAATCCAATCCTGGGTCCTTCCTCATCGGCTGAGCACTTCCAGCTCTCTGGACGCACCGCAGAGGAGCTCAGCACGCTGCAATTTGGCGTCAGCCGATATCACAGCACATCCCTCCCTTGAGGGCTCTGCAAGGACCGCCGCCCCCACAGGCAGCAGAGCTGTCCTGGGCACCGCCGCCCTGCAGCTCTGCGCCATTTACCTCGGAGAACGTTTTGTCATTCTGGAGAGAAGCTTCGGCGTCCTTCAGGGAATTCTGCACATCTCCGAGCTTCAGGTAACACCGCGAGCGGGCCACGAGGCCGTGCTTGTCCGCGGCTCTGAGCTGCAGCGCCTGCAAGGAAGAGCGCGGCGTGCAGCGCAGGGCCGGGAACGCAGAGCGGCCGCGGATCGCGGTGGCGGATGAGGCCGAACCCCCGGTTTCGCCTCCCCCCAGGCCGCGACCCCCACCCGGGCCCTCACGTTGTTGAAGCAGGCCAAGGCCTTGCCGTACTCGCCCCGCCGGTACAGCAGCGCGCCCTGGCTCATGAAGCCCGGGAAGGTGCCGGTCGGCGCGGGGCCCTCCGCCATGGCGGCCTGAGTCGTCGCTTAGCAACGGCTGCTAGGCAACGGCGTCACTTCCGGCGCCGCGCGAAGTCCCCGCCCACGTCGTGACGTCACCGAGGCGTGCCGCGCCGCGCAGCTCGGCGAGGTCCCGGCAGGAAAAAACCGCCGGCCCTGGGCGATATGAGCGTGCGCGGGCGGCAGGAGAGAGCTGGGGAGCGTCGTGCCCCGCTTCGAAAGGCAGGAAGCGCGTTGCTCGTACGACTCGTGCAGCCGATCCCCGCCGCTCGTTGTTCCTTGTTCCGCTTTGTCCTCACTGACCCAACCTGTTCGACCTGCGGGGATCGGCTGCCGGCTCGGGTTTGGTGCTTAGGCTGTTTGCAAACAGCTGCGTGGCCATAAAGAGACTGGAGTGCAGAGTTTAATCAGAGCGCTCTGCAGCTCTGCGGGGTCCCTCGGACAGCGGTCAGCATCGCGCTGTGAGCTCGCGGCACATTGCAGCATCCAGTCCTTCTGGGCAGCGGCGCTGACGAACGAGAGAATGTTCTGGTTCTCCCATCAGCAGCCTTCGTCTCGACTTTATTTTGGCCTCGGATGAGGCCCTGACAAGATGAATGTTTGGAGCAATTTGTTCCAGCGAAATGACTCAGAGCGGGCGCGGCTTCGTGCGATGCGCTCAGCGCAGCCCGGACTCATCTCGGGAGGATGAAAGCCGCTGCTTCTGCGCCTCGCTCCCGGGGCGTTGCGGGACGGGGCCGGGGGTGGGCAGTGACACAACGGCCCGGCACGTCCCAGGGAGGCGGCGGTCCGACAAACCCTCTGCCGTAGGGAAAGAGCTTGAGAGGGTCTGTAGGAAAAAAGCTGCCGGGAGCTGAGCGCTAGTGGGAAGCAGCAGAGGCGGGACGAACCGGGCGGGGAAGCGAGCTGGCGGTGCTGGAGGCGGCGCGGCTCTGTGCTCGGGGCTGACGGCAGCTCCGCGTCCCGGTGCGGGGTTCACGGCAGAGAGCGGGGGGGACGAAAGCAGGGGGGGAGGCTGGGGAGGCGGGGGCGGGCGGAGGGGCGGAACTACGACTCCCACAAGGCCGCGCGGGCGCGCCCCACCGGCGGAGACCAATAGGAGCGCGGGCGCCGCTCAGGCAACGCGCACGTGACGGCGGCGGCAGCCAATGGGCGGCGGCGGCGCCCGTAGGCCGATGGGCCGGGGAGGCAGTGCCGCGCCACAGCGAACAAAAGGCGGCGGCCGTCGGGGAGCGGCAGCGCGGAGCGGGCGCAGGTGAGTGGTGGCGGGCAGAGCTCCGCGCGGCGGGCTGGGCTGCCCTGGGCTTCTTCCTGGGGGGCGCTGGGATCTCCCGGGGCGCGGTGGCGGGGGGCGCGTGCCTGGCCTGGGCGGGGATGTCCGCCCGTCTCTGAAGGGACCCGGCGGCGCTGGGCCCGGCCGTCCCTGTGGCTCCGGCGATACAATGGGGCGCTGGGAGCCGCGGCCCCGCGCTGTCCGCTCCCGCCCTGACCTTGAGGCCGCAGCGAGGTTCGCCCTCTATGGAGGGATGCGGGAGCTCCGCTGCGCCGTGCCGGGCTCGGGCTGCTGGGCGGCGTTTGATGGGAGCCGGGAGAAAGGGCTCCCGCCCGCGCCCTGAGCTCTGTCTGTGCGGGCGGAGGCAGCCCGGCCCGAAAGCACCGCCGTTTGCGCATCTTCCAGAGCGAGAATACCTTTTCGCTGGCAGGCCGCCCTCCCCCCCGCCTGCGGTTCTCGTTCCGTTCTCAGCCCGTGTCACAGCGGTGTGAGGAGCCCCGGGCTGCCCTGTGCTCCATGGGCGGCTTTGAGACCCGGCCGCTGCGTGGCCGCTTTCCAGCCCATTGTTCACTACCTGCACGCATCTGTTTGTGTTGCAGCTTTGGAAGTTCTCTTCCTTTTGCACGGGGTTCACGTTTCCCTCTGTTAAACTACATTTGCCGTCTGGCTGAGCATCCAACGACTGAAAAACTGCGTGCATTCTAAATATGTTGCTGTAGATCCTTGCAGTTGCTTTGTTTCCTTAATTGTGTTTGGAACTCAGGCTGTTGCTCTCCTGTCTAATGCTGTCTAATCCCTGGTGATGGGGAATAAACCCACACAGCAGAAGCTCATGGGGTTTCAGGTTAAGTTTTCTTTTAAAGATAGAACTCCAGGTATCCCATTGCTGATGCCCGGCGTGTACCAGCACATCTGGAGCCAGTCTTCAGCTCTCTGTTAACCTGGCTTAAATTGGTTCGTGGTCTGCTATTTTCCTTGGCTGCATTTTGATTTCTGAAGGCTCAGAGTCTGTAGAGAGCATGTTTCCCACCACCTTAGTGAATGACAGCAGCTTGCATCACAGCAGCCCAGTGCCAGGAGTTTCACAATGTGCAGCACTGAGGCTTCTTGAGGCTTCTGACCCATGAAATTGGCTGCTGTGGGGCCTCTCTGGAGCCCCTCTGCCATCTGATGAAAGCGTGCTTGCCAGGTGGGTGCTGACGTAACTGTTTGTGCTGCTGTGGGCAGGAAATATTGACTGATCTTGAGCTGTGTTAATAAATGACCTGGGATGAAGGGAGGACACTGCTTTACTACGTGACTTAAAATCCTCAGGAGGAGAGAGGATGAAATCTCTCCAGGTGGGTGGAATTGTTTGGAAGCACAGTTTGGGTATGAGTGGAGTTGAGTGATTTGGGGCTAAGCAAATTCCACGTGTGGAGCCCTGTTCTGTGTGCTTGTGAAGGGGTGAGGCTCACTGAGTTACACCTCTGAGACCAGAAAGGGCTTAAGGGGATAAATCAGTCCTTTCTTTAAAAGGTATTTCTTATATGGGTAGGCTGTGCTCACCCACCATCCGCTCTGTTCAGTATTCAAAGGGACTTTACACTGATTCTATTGCCAACAATGCCTTTTTTTTTTTTTTAAATCTTTTTTTTCATCTCCTCTCTGGTTTTTATTGTTTTGCCTTCAGCTGATCACTGGTACGTTGGGGCGGATGGATCAGCTGTCACACAAACACAACAGCATCCTGCTCTGTAACCTTTGTCTGCCTTACCATTATCACACTGAGTATCTTTTCTTTCCTCAATACGCTTGAGAAACTTTAAAGAGTAACTTTTTTGTGTACTTGGCAAACTGTGTTGTGAGGGAACAGGTACTTCTGAGCCCTTGATCATGTGATCCAGTCCATTTCTTTTACTTGCTCCAGGCATGTTGAAAACCTGCACTCATTTACGTCATTGGCTGTGGATGATTTTCAGAAAGGTCTCTGACTTGTTGCAGGTAAACTGTTTGTTTTAGAGCCTCAGTAAACAAACACGCATCATTAGTGGAAATTGCTCGTACATCCACAAAGAACTTTTACTGTGATCTTCTCATCAACCCACAGCCAGGTACGTGATTCTGCTCAGCAGAGCTCCTGCAGGATTTGAGACCTGAAGTCACAGGAAAACTGCAGTTTGGACTTAATGAATGATTCATAAACAGAGCGGCATCTCAGGAGTGAGTCAGTAGGAGAGAACATTGTTATAGTTTGTATTTGGGGTAGGGAAAGGAGCCTTCTGCTCTCCCACCCCACCCCGATGTCCTCCAGCGGTGCAGCCATTACATCTGTGGGCATCAATTGGAGCTGCAGAAAAGCCCTCCAGGACAGCTGAGCCCTGCCTCGCTGTGGGGACCTGCAGGGATTTCTGTTCCTCAGCTGCCTGCAGGTCGGCAGTCACAGCTCTGCTCGGTGTTTGCTCAGCAGTGCGGCTGGTGGTGGAGCTGCTGTGCTTGTGGCCCCTCTGGCCGATGGAGGAGCTGCGCACGCACAGACGGGTCAGAATTGCTGATGCCCTGTCGGACCTTTATCTGCTGATCTTTTAGCTGAACAGTTCAGCAGAATGAAGGCATTGTTTCGTGCTGTCTGTCCCATGAGATGGGCTGAGTTGGAGCATGGAAGAACTGCGTGAGGGATTAAAGACTCACTAATGCGTTGGGAAGTGTAAAAAACCATGGGCTGTTCTCTTGCCTGGGACAGCCAGCATGACACACACAGATCTGTCACATTCATCTGTTCCTATTCGATAATCCTCTAGGTTTTCTCTTTTTAGTAAGACTGAGGTCATTGGGTCTGGTTCTCTACTATTGCAGACAATTTCATCTTGGTCACTGGTATAACTAATGCCAGCTTTTGATTAATTTGTAATATGCACTGCAGTGTTGTTCAAGGACTCTGTGTCACCTTGGAGAAATGCAAAATCCATAGGTTTGTGTTTTCTTTCTTCAGGATAAAATACAAATGGCAAACGTTTATTAACCCATATGCTCTTACTGCAGTCAAATGTGCTGCTTTTCCTCTGGGACTGGCCTTTATTGTGCTGTTCTGGTAGCAGCCGATGGATTTCTGAGAGCTGTGGAAGCGAGAGCATTCCTGCCAGGCAAAATTAATAGCTGCAGGTAACTGGGGGGAGGGATTTGCTCCCAGAAATAACGCTGCTTCAGACTGAAAACTGTAATCAAAAGTTCTGAGCGCTGCGGTACAGATGGCTTAGTGATGTGTGTGCAGCTGTGAAGGCAGAGGTAGTGGAATGCTGTTTGAGGGAACTGAATGTTTGCAGAGTAAGGTGTGTGTTCTACAGCTGTGCCACCTCCCAGCCCAACATCCAGCTGCTTTTAGAGCTCTGGACAGTCCTTTTCCCCAGCTAGCTTTTGGCCAGCCATGTAACCAAGCTGTGAGCCTTTGGTCAGTGCTTCTCTGGTGCACACATGGTCCTTTTTGATTAAAAAAAGCTGTCTCAGAATAAGGTGAAATTGATCCGTCATTAACAAAGGATAGCTGTGAACCAGCTCTGTAACCAGCTTGAGATTCTTCTTAGTTGGATGCAGCAAACTGTAGTTTGTTTCTGGTGGTTAAACTATTCTGTCTCCTGCAGAACCTTCTGTCTTTTTATAGAGGTTCAGCAGTCAAAACAAATCTGCTAATGCTTTAATTTTCAGTGCAATTGCAGCACAGCTTACACTCCTGCAGTTCTGTGGCATTCGCGGGGCAAAGATGGGTAAGAAAAAAGGACTTGGCAGTGGGTAGGATTTTGTGTAGTAAATATCTAACTGCTCTGTAAGCAGGGAAGCCATGTCTGCAGGCCGCTCAACACCCAGGTTCTTGATGTGGCTGGCCATTTCTGTTTGCATATTACAGACTGTTTCTCTGTGAGACTGCTGTGTGTTTTGCTTCTGGTGTAGTGTTAGGCTTTGTTGCCTTCTGTTCAGAATTCCTGTCCTTTGAGGAAGCTGTGGCAGAGAAGCACTTGTCTACCGGTGTTGCGTTATGGCCAGAAGTGGGGCTTCTGCTCTGTGATACCATGGGCGGTCAGTTGGCCTTCAGTGGCTTGTTCAGATGCTTTGCTTTCTTTGGAGTTTAAGCAGCTTCTCATTTCTGTGGCCGTGCCTTGCAGCTCTGCCAGGAGCTCAGGGTGCTTCTGTTACTCCCTGCCGCAGGGCTGTGCGTGGGGAGCAGTGACAACATTCAGCACAAGGCGCCGCTCCAGCCTCTGTCAGCTGTGACCCCTTGGCCGAAGCGCTCTCTCCTGATGACTTCTCTGACAAATTGCTTTTCAATCCAGTCTAGGCAGCCATGTCAGCCAAAGCCATCTCTGAGCAGACGGGGAAGGAGTTCTTGTATAAGTACATCTGCACGTCCTCTGCCATCCAGAACCGCTTCAAGTATGCCCGCGTCACCCCGGACACCGACTGGGCACGGCTCACCCAGGACCACCCCTGGCTGCTGAGCGAGGTGAGGGCTGTGCTGTGCCTCCCCGGGGCAGGCAGGGCTCCCTGTGTGCTTCCTGAAGGGCTGGTCGTAGCTGCTGCCCTGCAGTGCTTGTGACCCTGGTGAAGAAGCACAACACCCTTGAAGCGAGGTTTATCACCTTCAACAGGGCCTGATTATCCAAAACAAACAAACAACAACAACAAAACTTGGGAGCAGGAATAAGCCTGTTACCTGGGAGCAGCCTCCTGTAGGTATAGCATGAAGAAGCACTGTCAAGTGACTAAAATGTGTGTGACACTGAACCCAGCCAGTCTTGCATGCGGAGGATGGAGTGGCAGCATTGTGCCACTGTAAGCAGCTGGTGATGTGCTTGTGCTTGGCGTCCCACACCTCCGATGGCTTCTCCATGTGTGCCTCTGCTGGTGGAGGAACGCTGGTGTCATGGTGTATCTCACAAAGGCTTACAGGTGGATGGGGTGCTGGGTGCTACTTGGTGTGAAGCTTTACAGAAATGCCATCCTAACAGTTACATTGGAAGAACTTAGTTCACTAAAAAGCCACGCCAAAGCACCACCATCAAAAACCTAGAACTGATGATCAGCAGAGACTGAGCTGACTACAGTCCTCTCTGAGGGGAAACAAAGCAGCTCTACTCAAAGTGCAGAGATGGGAGGAAAAGAAAGGCAGGTGTGTTACAGTTGTTAAGCAAATGCATCTCCTGCTACAACACATTAGGCACAAAACAAAGGACTGAGGGACACAGCAAGGACTTTGCTGCATTAAACTAACTGAATTTTTCACTTTGCCATCTGCAGAGAATCTCTCAACCCAACTCTCTTTCTAATTATTCTTTCTTTAATCCCTCTTGCACAATGCTGCAGCGTTTAGTGGTGAAGCCAGATCAGCTGATCAAGCGGCGTGGGAAGCTGGGGCTGGTTGGAATTAACCTCACACTGGATCAGGTGAAGGTTTGGCTCAAGCAGCGTTTGGGCCAAGAAACCACGGTGAGTGGCATTTGGCAACAGGTCTGCAGGTATTGCTCTGCCTTGCGGGGTTGGAAGGGCGTGCTGTGCTGACACCAGGACAAATAAGGAACTGTTTTGTGTGTGAACCTCCTGGTAAATAAGCGCTGTTAATGGCGTGCTGTTAACTTGGTGCTCCTGCTACCATCTGCTGTCGGGGGCCCGTGTAGCAGTTCAGCAGGAGTCAGCACAGCTCTGAAAATCCCTTGCTCTGGGGAATCAGAAGTTGATCGCTCGAATGCTGTGTCTAATTGGCATGGCTGCTTTGCTTTAATATCTAAGGAGGTTTTAACAAGACAAGCGTAGAAGCTGTCATAAAATTGTCCTCCTACTGTAGCCAGGCAGTGCTCTGGTTGTTCTCTGGGTGTTACTTCAAGTCCTTTTTTAGTGTGGTGCTGTCTTGTAATATTTATTGCCCTGGGAATGCTACTGCAATGCTAATGATAAAGAAATGCCTGCCATCCAAGTTTCTGTGTTTCAGGAGTTCTGCTGCTTCAAGGGAGCAGCTGCCTTGCTCTGCTGTGATTGATTTGCTGCTGGCTCCAGCATCAGGCTGGGCAGCTGAGCCAGTGAGACTTGCCTGAAGGCCATTACGAAACAGCAGGCAACTGCATCTTGTGTGCCTCCCATCAGAAAAATGATGGGTGTTGAAATTGCTGTTCTGCACAATGCAGCAATTGCATCTAAAGGGAAGGCTGTGACCAATGATGTTGGTTCCTGAAGCAGTGGTACCTGCCACAGCCACGTCCCTTGTGCTGGGATGCTTTGGGTTGGGATGGCAGGAAAGCACCTCTGCAGGTTCCTGAGACCTTGCTATGGGGAGGAGTGGGTTCCCTGGAAACGTGGTGGAAAGGTGTTTGGGAGGAATTGGTTCATTAGGGTAGTGTTAATTCTTTAAGCTTGCCTTATGGTCTCATAAATGTGAGTATTGGACAAGTATTTATTGGTGCCTGCCTTGTTTTCTGCCTACAGATTGCTAATGCAAAGGGAATCCTGAAGAATTTTCTGATTGAACCCTTCGTCCCCCACAAACAGGTTGGCTAAGCAATTAAAGCTTTAAAAGCACTTCTCAATCTTTTCTGGCTGGTGTGTGGCTTAGATGGTTTGGTACAGAGGCAAAAGCAGGAGCTTGGGAGTGGGTTATTAAGCTGACAGTGATGCATGTTGTCAAAGCTGCATGCTGGCACAGCTTTAGTCCCTGCAAAGAGTCATTAATAGCCATGGTTGCTCTTACTCCACTGGGAGGAGGTTACAAATCGCAGCAGAGGGACCCATTTGGAAGGCAGAAGGCAGATCCTTGAATCTCCCATCTCGCTTTGTGTGGGATGTCTCAATTTGTGCTGGTGAAATCTTTGTTCTGTGCCACGGTTTTGGGAAGGGTATAATTACCTTGGTTGCAGGTGCTTTCACTGCACCAGGAAAGGATCCGGTTGTGTGAGATAGGAGCGTTTTCCTCCAGAAATAGAGAATGTTGTCCCTGGATGAAGCTTCCTGGGAGGGGTCTGGGCAGTGCTGGAAAGCTTAGCATTCCAAGTGTGCTCAGTTTCCTTTGCTGGTGCTGATAGGAGCTCCTCTTCGTCAAGGTGTTTGCTGGGTGTGACTGCTAATTGCTGTGCCTGGCTCTGTGGTGCAGGAGGAAGAGTTCTATGTCTGCGTTTATGCTGCCCGGGAGGGAGACTATGTCCTCTTCTACCACGAGGGAGGTGTGGATGTGGGAGATGTTGATGCCAAAGCTCAGAAACTGCTTGTAGCAGTGGATGAAAAGCTTAATGAGTCAGACGTGAAGAAGCATCTCCTGCAGCACGCACCAGCAGATAAAAAGGAGTAAGTATGGATCAGATGCCCAATTCCCGTGCCAGCCACCCAGAAGCTCATCTTCATTTTGCTGCAATGTCCATTCACAGTGCTGCCTCCTAAAACTTGCTCTCCTACCCCTCTTGCAGCTCTCAGGAATCTTCCATGCATTCTAATTCTGAGTTCTTTGACCTTAGCCGAGCCTCTTGTGGCACTGAGAGTGAGTGTTCCTGGTGCTTCCAGCCCTCATTTGACAGGAGCACTTCTAAATCTACTGAAGCTTTGACCTCTGAGGAGGTGGAGATGCACACTGAATTTTGATCTCTGTGCCCATGTAGAAGCCTGTCACTAACATAGTTTATTGCAGTCTGCTCCCCATCTCAGCTCAGGAGGCTTAGTTCTGACGAGGATGCATATCTGTCAGTGAGAGACAAGGATGCACTTCTGTCTCAGGATGATTAAGCAGGCGGAGCAGCTCAAGACAGTTGCTCACAAATGTGTTCCCAGCGGAGTTTGCTGGAGTGTAATGAGGATGAGTCACCAAGGTCTGTCTTTCCTTGAGTCATCATCCAGGCTTCTTCCAGAGAAGATGAATGAGAATGAAATAAATTGGTACAGAGTAGATTTGAGGCTAATACAAATAAGGCACAGCAGGCTGTACTTCATATTTGGCTGCTTTAATGAGTTTAATTAATTTTCTTTTGCAGCATCTTGGCTAGCTTCATCTGTGGCCTGTTCAATCTTTACGAAGATCTGTACTTCACGTACCTCGAGATCAATCCATTAGGTAACCAGAGCTGTTGGGAGCCTACATGTAGGACCTGCTATTATCTGTACTAAAATATTGAAAGGTGTGGATTAGCCTTCTCCATTGTGTGTAGTTCATGACAGTGGCATATGCAAAACAGGTACAGAGGTGGTTGTGACTTGTCTTGGAGCTATGAATTGAATGAATATGAGATGTAAAGAGCTTGGAGGCAGTGTTCTGTTATCTGATCTCCTAGTGCAAACAATACCTTGAAAGGTTGGGAAGTAGAAGTGAAGCACGTGAGAACGGCTCAGGATAGAACAGCACCTGAACCAGATCACTGCGATCACGAGTTCATGGTGAAGTGAACTCTCTGGGTTTTCTGAATAGATGTAAATGATTGATGTGGAGAAAGGAGATCAAAGGGGGCCTCGTTATTTTTTAATGCTACCCGGTGTTGGGTTTTGTGAGCAAATGGGTGGCGTGTCCCTCTGTGCAAGGCACAGCTAATCCTGGTTTGTTTTTCTCCAAAGTCGTGACTAAGGATGGTGTCTACATCCTTGATTTGGCTGCAAAGATCGATGCAACTGCTGACTACATCTGCAAAGTGAAATGGGGGGATGTGGAGTTTCCCCCTCCCTTCGGCAGGGAAGCCTACCCAGAGGCAAGTAACCAGCTGCTCTGGCCAAAATTCCTCCCTTGTGGACTGCAGGATTAATTCTTCATTGCTTGTGTGTCCGTAGCAGTGAAGCTTCTCTCTCGTGTAGGGTTTTGCTGCTGTTTGAAATGCCTGAGTCTTCCCTCAGAATTGTCAGGGTTTCTACTGCCAGTTGCAGTAGCTCCATATGTAGCTTCTCTCCAGCTTTAACAACTGTTGGAACTATTGGAACTCTCTTCTTAATTGTTCTGTTACTTATTTGGGTTCTGCTACTCCTCAAAATGATTTTCCCTGATTTTTTTTTTTTTTTTTTTTTCCTGTTTCATTAATTATAATTATGCATCAGTTGGAAAAGGTTTTTGTAACATGGCCAAGAAATCCATTTAGCTATTTCCCTCAATGTAGCTTGCTGGATGCCAACACTTAACTCAGTTTGCACTTAAATGTATTAGTTCAGCTTTTGTCTCTCTGAATCATCCCTCTGCAAGTCACTGTGAAGGTTACTATCTCAGTGTCTTTGAGAATCTTAATGAACTCCCAGTGAAGTGCTTCACAACAGGCGAGCACCCTGTGGTGCAGGAGTACCACACTGAGCCAAATTACAGCTCTCTTGGTGATTACATTCTTAGCACAGCTGGAGAGAAGGTGGCTGTGGGTGTGTAGGGTTTGTTTTTTGTACTTCCCCAGTCTCGGTCTGCAGATGAGGTCAGAGCAGATGTTTGCAGTCCCATTCTTCCTTCAGCTTGACAAAAAGATGGGGCAGCTCTGCATGCCCGGAAGTTGGACCCAGCACCACTAGCACTGTGGTTTAAAGAACAGCATGCAGGTATTAGCCAAGGAAAGCCAGAAAGGCGCTTAAATAATGTTTGTTGGTGTGTCTGCAGGAAGCCTACATTGCTGATCTGGATGCAAAGAGCGGAGCCAGCTTGAAACTTACTATTCTCAACCCTAAAGGCAGAATCTGGACCATGGTGGCTGGTGGTGGTGCCTCTGTGGTTTACAGGTATCGTAGCCAGGGTTGGGGTGCAGGGGGTGTTGCAATGGAAATGAGCCTCTGGGGAGGGACTGTTTGCCATGCTGTGACTGCTTGGGACCTGCCTGGAATGAAGGTGCTGTGCAGGTGTCTCCCTAGGATGTGGAACGCAGTGTCATTTAGAAGTGATAATTTGACTCTGGGAGGTTGAATTAAGCTTCTCTTCACCTGGGAAAGAGACTGGCTGAAAGCTCCTAATGTTCGTGTGGCTGCTGTGGTGGCTCCCATCACGTGCAGGATGTCTAACAAGGCTAATCGTGACTGGCACCAAGAGAACAGCTTTGTTCTCAGTGGATGTGTGACCTCCTGAAGTCGTGCTTTCACAGGAATTTGGGATGTTCTGTAGTGACACAAAAATTATAACTAGTCTCTTAAATTATTTCTGTTCTTTAATAGTGACACTATTTGTGACCTGGGGGGTGTGAATGAACTGGCAAACTATGGCGAATACTCAGGAGCCCCAAGTGAGCAGCAGACCTATGACTATGCCAAGACTATTCTCTCCCTCATGACTCGAGAGAAACACCCTGAAGGTAAGACCTGGGACTGGGGCTGTAGTTAACTAGCCAGGATGTACAGCTCAAAGTATATAGGAGAAAAACTAAACAATCTGGAGCATTGCTATGCTTAGAGCTACCTGGGAGTCTTAATATACTTCTGCCTTCTGAGTCAGATAGCGATGGATTTCTGTTAGCTCTTGCTTCAGGGGTACAGTTTGTATTTTTCCATGTACCAAAGAGCACAAATGTGGTTGAAGAGATTCTTATCAGAAAGTTTCTTGCCTGATGCAAAACTCATCTTCCAGGCTCTGTTAAACACAGCCTACTGCAAACTGTTAATTAGTCTGAACCACAGCGTTGTTCCTCTCAGTCCTGCAGTGCTTCATGGTCTTACAGTAGGTGCACTGTGTTCTTAACGTGTTCTTAATGCTGTTTTATTTATGCTCGTTTTTTTTTCTCATAGGCAAAATCCTGATCATTGGAGGCAGCATTGCTAACTTCACCAACGTTGCAGCCACTTTTAAGGTGTGTGACAACTTGGGAGTGTTGGCAGCCCCAAACCATTCTGTCCAGGTCACGTTGTGCCAATTCTGGCTGTGCATCTCCCGTAGTGCTTGAGACGATGAGGAGGACGGTGTTAATGTTGGGCTTCCCAGCTCACCTGTCCTTTGTTTCTTTCTCAGGGCATTGTTAGAGCAATTAAGGACTACCAAGGCCCTCTGAAAGAGCATGAGGTGAGGATCTTTGTGCGGAGAGGAGGCCCGAACTACCAGGAAGGATTGCGTGTCATGGGAGAAGTTGGTAAGGACCATCCACTTCCTCCCGTGTTGTTCTCTTCTCTTGTTTTTTCCACCTGCTTTGGCTGGAGTCTTTTTGAAGTTCAATACTTTGCTCTGGCAGATGCTGGTTCCTTTTCCTCTGCCTAAAGCTGACTGTTCTTGTATTCGTGTGCAGGGAAGACCACTGGGATCCCCATCCATGTCTTTGGCACAGAGACTCACATGACTGCGATTGTGGGGATGGCGCTTGGCCATCGACCCATCCCCAACCAACCACCCACTGCAGCCCACACTGCCAACTTCCTCCTCAATGCCAGCGGCAGCCCATCGGTGAGCTCCTCCACCCCCTTTGTGGAAGGGAATGCTTGTGAGGGGCCTCCTGGAAGCAGCTTCCTCTGTCTGGTTGGGTCAGACATAGATGTTAGCCACTGTCAGCTTGTGCAGTTAAAAGGTTGAGGGCAAACTGGTGACTGCTTGCGTGATTTTCCAAGAAGGGCCATCTGGTATTCACTTATGCAGAAAATGTGATCCTTCAACAGCAAGAATGGGACTCCTTTACCTACTGGGAACTTGGTCATTTAGGAGTATTCCCTCTTGCCTGAAATATTTCTATGCTATATATAGAATCTATATCTATAAATTGTCTCTTTGGGGGGTAGCATAGTTAAAGTGACCATCTCCTTTTAGAAGCCCCAGAAATTGATACTGGGCAGCCTTATCTGGTATGCTGTCCTTTACTGACTTGGCTTCTGAATCTTTCAGACTCCAGCACCAAGCAGAACAGCTTCTTTCTCTGAATCCAAACCTGATGATATTGCTCCAGCCAAGAAGGCAAAGCCTACAGCACCTCTTGGTAAGTCCAGAAATGGTTGCTAGCAGTTCTGTTCCTCTCTAAAGGAATGTGGACTTGACTAAGGTCTTTTTCTGGATACAAACAAAAGTAATGTTGCAGTATTTGTCTGCCTTTTTAAGTGCTTGTAGGATGTTGTCCCTTGCTGTGCAATTAGCTCGTGCACAAGGTGAGTCAAAGCTACCTTCATCTGTGGTGATGGTTTTTTTCCAAGCAATCGCCACCGCTTCAGAGCTGCAGCTTTGCCACGTTCCCTTACGTGAGGCCAGCAGACAGCAGTGTAGCATCTCTGCTGTGGCTGCTGCACTGAGGTCTGCTTTCCATTTAGTTATCTGGGGTGTTAACATGGAACACTGTTGGAGCAGTGTGGGTATGCACCAAGTCCTTGGTATGTGTTGCAGCTTTCAGGATGAGCCATCTCCAGACAGCACTGAGAGCCTTGTCAGTTCAGTAGGAGCTGTGATGCAGTAATGAAACATTTAGGATCTGGGGTTCCTCTGTTATCTGTGGTGGGATTTCTTTTGCTTTTTTTTTTTTTTTTTTTTGGTTGTTTTTGTTTTTAAGTTTGTAGGAGGCTTCTTTAGCACGGTGACATGCTTGAGCTTTGGGGGCCTTCTGGTTGTATTTGTTGGAAGCCTTTCTGGGTAAGAGCAAACTGCATTGGAGGGTAGGGACAGAATATGGAGCTGTTCCGCTGCTCCCCTGAGTGTGAGGAGATGGAGATCTCACTGGCAGCAGAACAGTGTGATGACAGTGGGGTTCAGATCTGACTCCACTGGAACACAGCACCCAAATAGAAATACTGCTCTCTTAATCACGGCGTGCAGAACTTTTTGCATAAGCAGTGCTTTGAAAATGTGAGCTGTGGATCTTGTGGTGTGGAGAACACTGGATTGGGAGAGGAGGTACAGCAGGAAGTGCTGCAGTCTGCGTGTGGGATTTTTGTGTGTTTTTTTTAACAAAAGCAAAACCCAAAAGCTCTGAGAGCTGTGGGGAGGAGGGAAGCTGCAGTGAGCATTGTGCCACACGTGGCCTTGCGGGGTGACAGCAGCCAACTGTGTCATATTGTTGCATGAGTGATTCTCTCTTCAACAGATTCAGTCCCAGCTCCACGACCCGGTGCAGGTAGGACATGTGTGACTACCTGAGTGTGTCTGGCCTTGCTGGCAGCTGACTTCTCAGTTTTTGTTGCTGTTTTTTCTCTCCAAAATTTGGCAGTGTTGTTTAGTCCTTCCCTTCCCTCCTGCCAGCAGTTGTAGCTCGCACAGTCTTCCAGTTGTTTTTGAAGTGCAGATCACAGATGCCTTTGCACAAAATACGCGTTTCCTCCCGGGGATGGGAGGACAAGTTTCAAAGTTGCTTCTCTCCTCCTTCCCTCTGCTCCCACAACCACTGAGAGAAAAACAGCCCTGCACACTGCGAAAAGCAACCTTTGCTTTCAGCAAGGACTTGCTGAATAATAACTAAAGGGAAACGTAGAAGAGCAGCTGTCCTGCTTATGAGCCTTGAGGGCACAAGAAAGTAAAGGAATGAAGTAAAGGTTCTTGTTGCCTTATTGGTTCAACAAGACATTAAAGCTTGCGCCCAGTGAAATTATGGGAACTTTAAGCTCAGTGCTGGATGAGAAGCTTCTGAAGCAAAGTGAAGTTTCCAGTTATTTTCCCTACCATAAGAGTGGAGATGGGCAGAATGAGGCCCTCATTCTTCTTTGTGTAATTGGGACAAACAATACCACCTTTTGCATCCTGTGTTTTCCTGTTGCTACTGATATTATTCCTTGTAGGCACCTGCAAGATGATAAATTGGAAAGGTTTGTAGGGTGGGCAGCTTCCTAGGCACAAGTTGCATAGCAGTGCATCTTTACTATGAACGTGTTGTGTTGGAGAAGATAGGGACTGATGTATTGCTAATGCTGGGAGAACACCATCTGATTTATTCCCTCGTGCTGACTACCTTTATTCGAAGCCTAAAAGAAATCAGCTGTAGACTCGCTGAGATCAGCAGATGGATCAGCTCAGAGTTAGTTTTAAAATGATCTCTGTATGGAGTCCAAGGGAGGAACTCAACATCTTGCTGAGACAAGTGGTGCAAATGTACTTAAATAATTCATCTTCACTAGCTGAATTGTTGCCTTTCCTGTGACTCTGCCCCTCAAAGCCAAAGTTTTGGGCTATAAATACAATTTTAGAGCCATCAGGTTGGATCCTGATATCAGAAACTGAAAACAAAAGCTGAGTAATGTAGTGCTCCTTTGCTGTGTCTCTTTCATTTTCTGCATTTTGCTTTTTGTTTCCTACCACCGTGCTGGTATGGCACCCTGACAAATGCAGGAAGCAAACCTCCCGTGGTTCTTGCAGATTGAAGGCCATATGCAACAGAAGTTCCCTTCCTCTTCAGCTTTGCAGAATAAATCCATCTGGGAGGGATGTGAGGAGGAGGCATTTCTCACTTCACGTCTCTCCAGCCTTACACCAGTTCCCAGCCTGTGATTCTGCACTTGTCCACTTTGTGAAACCCAAAACTTGGCTGCTGTGTTCAGAATCCTGGGAAGAGGAGGATGCTGCTTCTGCAGCTTCTTCCTTAATTTGGGCAGTGTGTCTACTACATCCTGTAGCTCAGCTGTTGGAACTAGTTTGGGGTGGGGGGATATGCTGATCTGGGAGGCTTTCAGCAAACATTAGCAAAGCTTCAACTTCTGTCTTGCACAAATATACATTCGGGGTGTGTTGGTGTTTTTTCCCCCCCGCTCTCTTTCTGAGCAGGTAAAGCTACAACCCTGTTCAGCCGTCACACCAAAGCCATCATCTGGGGAATGCAGACGCGAGCTGTGCAGGGGATGCTGGACTTTGATTATATCTGCTCCCGGGACGAACCTTCCGTAGCTGCCATGGTTTATCCATTCACGTAAGTAGCTGTGTTAACGTCGGTGTTTTTCTGACTGCACCCCTCAGATACTCCTCTTAGCTTTCTCCTCCTCCAGCCTCTGTTCTTTAGTGTAGTTCTGCCCTAGTTCTCATTGCTGCTTTTACACTTTCTCCTCTGCTCCCTGTCATCAGGTTGGCTTTGCAGACTGCTTCCTGCTTCCCTCAGTCACTGATTTCAGGCTGCTCTGAGTTATGCTGTACAGCTAACATGGAGCTGTTTCAGGCCCCACATCATGCTCTTTCCAAGGGTGTCCAAGTTCTGTTCCTTCATTCCAAAGTGAAGAAGGTTTTGCTAGTTGGACTTTCTTGTAGCAGCTGACTAGCTTAGCAGAGGCACTAAAGACACATATGGGCTCTTCTGCTGATTCTGTTTGCTGCCTACTTGTCTGACACCTTGATTTGTACCTGTTGCAGTTGGTGGGTTTTTTTTTTTACCTTCAAATATTAGCTGGAGTCAGAGCAGCTCTGCTAATCAGGCTAAGGCAATCTGTCCTGTCAAATTATTTAAATAGATCCTGATTCTGACTGTCTCCTCTATTAGTTGCAGTTTCTTAGCAGGCAGGAAGTGTGTGGGTCCTTCAAGAGAACTCCATCACACTGAGGTATTTACCCTCTTTGGCCTTATCCCCTCAGCTAATGGGTTTAGAAGTTAGTTTCAGACTGACCCCAGGAGGTTCCTCCATGGCTGCTGAGATGATGCATAAGCTGCTCCATTGCCCCTCATGTGAAGGGTGGGGAAAGCCTTCCTGTTGAACAGAGCGAGTGCTGAACAGAAAAGGAGCGACTGACTTGGCCTGCTGCTGAGACAGATGAGAGCATGGAAGGGGAAGAGGCTTGTTTTAATTTCTGTGGTATTTACAGACATCCAGGAGAGCTGATAGCTGATCAACCTCCCTCCTGCAGAGTACTGCCTCTCTTGTCCGTTGTGCTGTTGGTCTGCAGCTCTGATGATGATTGCAGCTCTGAAATACCTTCTCAACAAATGCAGACCTCAGGGTGCTGAGATGAACTGCAGGCGTAGCTACTGCTGATGAGCAGCGGCCCCTTGCAGTGTTGCAGTCACTTAATGAAAGGAAGCCATAGGGATAAAAAGCTTAAGGCTATCTATTAATCAGCTGTTTCTGCTTGACCTTCTGGAGCAAGCCAAGCTGCCAAAAGCTGGAACATTCTGTTGCAAATGTAACAGTGTGGAAATGGCCAGTATTTCTGAACTCCTAAATGGCTGAGTAGAGACTTGGAGGAGTCCCAGTTAGTCCACCACATGTAGCAGACAACATGTAGGAGCTTTCCTAGATGCCTCTCCCCCAGCATGTGCAGAGCAGGGTGGGCAGTCCCACTGCAGAGGAATTGACTGGCCCTTACCTTGCTGTCCTGGCTGCTGGCCACAGATGCTGGTTTCCTGTCTTCCCCTAATCCAGTATTCATTCCAGTCCAGTAAGGCAGCTTTGCATGCATCTCATTCATTACTCTTTCTGTGCCTCATTCTGTCTTCCAGCTTGGAGTAGAATTAAGGCTCTGGTAACTTCACTGTGGGAGAGCTTATTCATCTTGCTGGATGCCTCTGTCCCCATTAGCTCGTCTCCTTCCATACGCTGCTCTGTTCTATACTCTGAAGAACCTTCTGCTGTTAGTATGGTCCCTCCCCACATGTACTCACTTCCTAGTGAGTGTCTCGCAGTCAGTCTTGGTGTCTGAGAGTTGGGGTTTGTAAACTCCTCTCTATCTGCATGCGTTGTATCCCTTGTTTTCCCAGAAGCCTTAAAAGTCAGGGCTTTTTCATCTTCCCCTTCATAGTGGTGACCACAGGCAGAAGTTCTACTGGGGCCACAAGGAAATCTTGATCCCAGTCTACAAGAACATGTCTGATGCCATGAGGAAGCACCCAGAGGTGGATGTTCTCATCAACTTTGCGTCTCTACGCTCTGCTTATGACAGCACTGTGGAGACGATGAATTATCCACAGGTGAGTGAGGAGGAAGAAGAAACTCAAGGAAGACCAATTAAACCTTGTGCTGCTGCTTCTGGAACAGGGTACCAGTGTTTCTTAAACCATGATGATATCAGCAAACCAACTTGGTGTCCCAGCTTCCAAATAAATACCTCAGTTCGAACTCCTTGTGAACTCTTGGATACTGGAGTTGTAGAGCAAATCCTAATGCTGGGCTTGCAGGTTATAGGAAAACTCAGCACCTCTGTCTGAGAGTGATCAGTTTTGTTTGAAATACAGTGCTGCTCCCTGATGTGCAAGGGGAAGAAAATCATCTAAACCATGCAGTGAGGCTGCTGAGAGGACTGCAGCAGGTTATGGATCTGTGCACTGAGCTTTTCTGCCCCATAACTACCCAGCAGCCTGCAGAGTTTGTTTGGGGTGCTGATGGCTCTTTTTGTCCCGATGCAGATCCGCACCATTGCCATCATTGCTGAGGGCATTCCAGAGGCACTGACACGGAAGCTGATCAAAGCAGCTGATAAAAAAGGAGTCACCATCATCGGGCCTGCAACTGTAAGAACTGAGACCTCCCTCCTTGTTAATCCTGTCTTAATCTTCACATCATTTTCCCCGAGGGATGAAGTATATCCTACCACCCAGCTTGTGTGTAGCCATACAAAGCAGGTGTTAGTTGACCATTTTAGGGTCATGTTACCTTCTTCACTGCTTGTATCAACACTGACAGAAGGCCATTTTGCAGAAACATTCCTAAGTCTCCTGTCTGTCTTAAAAGACTTTACATCTTTCTGTGATTTTCTTGTAGGTTGGTGGGATCAAACCAGGTTGCTTCAAAATAGGCAACACGGGAGGCATGCTTGATAATATCTTAGCATCAAAACTGTACCGTCCTGGCAGCGTGGCTTATGTTTCAAGGTCTGGAGGAATGTCCAATGAGCTCAACAACATAATTTCCCGAACCACTGATGGGGTCTATGAAGGGGTGGCCATTGGAGGAGACAGGTAGGAGTCTAACAAAGAAGCTGCTTTCCATGTCAGTGAACAGAAGCAGCTTCTTGAACTGTCAGTGTCAACTGGGGTGAAGGGCAGGCTGGCTGCTAACTTGTCTTGTTTCATAGGTTTTTTCCAGAAATAAATGAACTTCTCTCATTCTTCCCTGTTTTTCACCCAGATATCCTGGTTCAACTTTTATGGATCACGTCTTGCGTTATCAGGATACCCCAGGAGTGAAAATGATTGTGGTGCTTGGAGAGGTGAGTGGGGCCATTTCTCTGCTATCTGAGAAGGATGCTTCCAGAACTGAGCAGTTGAGTTTGACCTAGCAGCAAGAATAAATAGTAAGTAGCAGCTATAACTAAGTGGCAGCTGTTTGTACTGTTATTAGAAATCTGAAGTTTTATTTCCTGCTTCTTTAATCAGAAGAAATTGAATGCATTCAACACAGTCTCACTTTAAAAACAGACTTTATTCTGAGACTGAAGCCATTATTCAGTGCAGCAGGGCCAAGAAGTGTTTCCATGTGCATCTCAGAGCTGGTTTCAAACAACAACAAAAAAAGCAAAGCTTTTGAAAGAGCTCAACTCTCTTTCTCCCTACAGATTGGAGGCACAGAAGAGTACAAGATCTGTAGGGGTATTAAAGAAGGCCGCATCACCAAGCCAGTGGTGTGCTGGTGTATTGGTACTTGTGCCACCATGTTTTCTTCAGAGGTACGTGCAGAAGTGGGGTATATTTATTTGTGACAGGAGGGGAAGAAAGCCAGCTCCTCCCACCTAAGCCTTAGCAGAGATGCATGCAGAAGTATCAGTAATAAAAGCTTTTTGTGCTTATTTAATTTGCCACTGGAGGGCTCCAAAGAATTCAGTGCATTCATAGATGCAGCCCAAGCATCCTAGAGCAGCCAGTTGCAGCCAAGAGTTCTGTCAGGCCAAACAAGAAGGCAGATTGTGCAGTCACTGCTATTCCTGCGACCACTTTCCTGTTCAGTTATGTTTACCTGTAAGCCAGTCCAACTTGCATTCCTGTCTCTTCTGTTGTTTGTAGGTGCAGTTTGGCCACGCAGGGGCTTGTGCAAACCAAGCTTCTGAAACTGCTGTTGCAAAGAATCAAGCCCTGAAAGAAGCTGGTGTGTTTGTTCCCCGGAGTTTTGATGAGCTGGGAGAGGTCATTCAGTAAGTTGCTCAAGCAGGAGATGAAAACTCCTAGGGTGCTTGACTTTAAATGGTTGAGAAATATTCTCCTGCTCTGGTACTCCTGCTTAGTCTGGGCTCTCGAGGTCTGGACTAAGGCTGCATCTCTTCTGTCATTCAAAAGGACTTAAATTAACAAAAGGATTCTCCCCCAGGTCTGTCTATCAGGATCTTGTGGCAAAAAGAGTGATTGAGCCAGCTGAGGAAGTTCCTCCTCCAACTGTGCCAATGGATTACTCCTGGGCTCGGGTGAGCTATGCTACTTCACTTGATTCTTGGTTCCATAGGCACCAGACAAGATGTTTGGTGTCCTTTCAGTGTCCAGCATTAGTGGTGTTGGCTCAGGCTTTGTTGTGTTGTCAGTGCGCTTGCTGGCTGCGCTGGTTGTAGGCTGTGGAACCTGCCCTGAAGGCAAGTTTAAGTCTTGCTGCCCCTTGTTTCTGAAGAGGATTGTTTAGGATCATCTCTGTGCTGTGATTCCAGGAGCTGGGTCTGATCCGCAAGCCGGCTTCCTTCATGACAAGCATCTGTGATGAGAGAGGGCAGGAACTGATCTATGCTGGCATGCCAATCACTGAAGTCTTCAAAGAAGAGATGGGAATTGGAGGCGTTCTGGGCCTGCTCTGGTTTCAAAGGAGGTGAGGCAGCTTTTGTGGAAGCCCAGACCCTTTAGCTTGAAGCCTTGTAGTTTATAGTCTTACAGTCTCAATATTTCCAGTGGAAAGGGAATAAATTCCACTCATTTCTGAGAAGACAGGTGCTGGGATGCACTGATGGCTGCTGTGATCCCACTGCTCCTCTGTCTTAAAGTAGAGTTACTGTCCAGAGCAACGCTGGGCGTTTTGTTACTCTGATCTCTGCAGTAAATGACTTCAGTCTCTCTCTTGCTCAGGTTACCAAAGTATGCCTGCCAGTTCATTGAGATGTGTTTGATGGTAACAGCAGATCACGGGCCTGCTGTGTCTGGAGCCCACAACACCATTGTCTGTGCAAGAGCTGGAAAAGATCTTGTGTCAAGTCTCACTTCAGGCCTTCTTACTATTGTAAGCACTGCAGATTCAATTTTGTTACATGCTACTGAGTCCTAGATTTATTACCAGTAAGCTGGGATTTGGAACAGCTGCAAGCTAAGCACTAGCTCCTGTCTGCACATCCATAGTCTGAATTTCTGCCAAATTCCACGCTTACAGCTGATGAAAGTGAAAATCTACTGGAAGAAGCCTACTGTTCAGTTTCTGTTCTAGGTTTGACATCTAGTCCATATTTCCATGAACATGACTATCTTGTCTCATGTGTGAGACTGTAGGAGCCAAATTGCTGTCAGAATTGTCCCTTCACGGCTGCCTGATGTCCTCTAGAACTGACAAGTCATGATTCAGATTGGATCTCCCCTCTGCCACCTGCAGTGGGGGTGCTGTGCTGTGCACTGACGCTTCTTTGAGTTATGAAACACTTTGTCCCAGGCGCCCGCCCAACTTTAATTTCATAATTGCCACACTGGCAGATGTGGAGGAGGGGGAAGATGATCCTGTGCTTGTTTTGGACCTTTGCTTGTGGAGTTCTTGCTGTAATTCTCTTTGTGTATTGAACCCAGGGTGACCGGTTTGGTGGAGCGCTGGATGCTGCAGCTAAAGTGTTCAGCAAGGCCTTTGACAGTGGGATTATCCCTATGGAGTTTGTGAATAAGATGAAGAAAGAAGGGAAACTGATCATGGGCATTGGACACAGAGTCAAATCTGTAAGCAAACTGCACTATTAGTACATATTGGAGGTGTTTTTATTGTGCATGCTCTGGTTTTCTTTATAAAAACGGGGAGGAAATGAAGGCAAGGAAACCAGCAACTCTCAGAGGCAGCGTTAGGCAGAATTCTCAGGACTTGTAAGCTCTGAAGCTACAAATTGCAGATCTTACATGAAACGCCTGTTAGATGCATTGCTAACTTTGTTTTTGACTTGTAGATAAACAACCCAGACATGAGAGTTCAGATTCTCAAGGACTACGTGAAGCAGCATTTCCCTGCCACTCCGCTGTTGGATTATGCGCTCGAAGTGGAAAAAATTACAACTTCCAAGGTGAAATGTGCTGGAATTTATCTGCTCACAAGCACTTTTTCTTACTGGGGGAGGAGTTAATGCTGTATTTTAATGGCAGAGCTTAACAAATTGTTGAAGTGCAGCTACAGTTTAATAAGGCTGAAGACATTTGGACAGCAAGAAAGCACTGAGCAGAACAAAACCTGTTATCAGAGTTACCTGGCGTGGTCTGGAAGTGCAGATCCTTGTGGGTAGCACACAGGTGCTGGCAGAGGGGTGAGAATCTCTGTGGATGAAGTGAAACACACCTGGCTGGGGCTGCTTGGCCGTTATGTGCATCAAGTACAGCTATTGCTCACAGTCAGCCTTCTATATCACTTGGTGTGCATGTCCACAGCTATGGCAGCCTCCAAACTACCCCGAGCGTGGAAATTACAGGTGAACATCACTGCCCATTGTTGACATCTTTGTCTGTGTATTTCCTTCAGAAACCAAATCTTATCCTGAATGTAGATGGCTTTATTGGAGTTGCCTTTGTTGATGTGCTCAGGCATTGTGGCTCTTTTACAAGGTAAGTATTTCTCCCTTGGGTTGTGCTCCTGTAATTAACAATAGGAGCCATACTGCCAGCTTGTGTGGGGCCAGGGTTTCCAAACACTGAGTAGTTGCTTTGTTTTTCTTCCAGGGAGGAAGCTGATGAATATATTGATATAGGAGCTCTTAATGGCATCTTTGTACTAGGCAGGAGCATGGGATTCATCGGTAAGTTTGCTGTGGTTTCTGCAGGGACGTGCCCTGCTGCCATGAACAGGAGGCAGAGGTGGAGGTGTGGGCTGGCAGTTGTGAAATACCGGTCGTAGGAGTCCAGAAATCAAAATCCTTCCAAGGCCGAGGAGGAGGAGGCTCAGAAGCGCTGTAACAAAGACTTTCCTTTTAGGACACTACCTGGATCAGAAGAGATTGAAGCAAGGTCTGTACCGTCACCCGTGGGACGACATCTCCTACGTTTTGCCGGAGCACATGACCATGTGATCCTCAGTGCTGCTCAGCAGCGGGGGGAACCTGCACAGAGGACAGCCAGAAATGGGACTTTGATGTATGAAGGCCATTGGTACAGACAAGGAGCTGCCTAGTAAACTGTGCAAAGCAACTGTTCTGTGGGAATAGAAACTTAATCGAAAGCCAAAACGTGTGCTGTTCCGTGTTACCTGCTGTATTTAATACTGTTTCTCACCCTTTATTTTTGTTTTTCAATTTTAGTTTTATTTTTGTTTCCAGGAAAGGTTTTCATGGTTCTGGGGGCTCAGAGTTGTCCTGAGCTTTTCCTGATAGCGGGGGAAGTTCCCATAAGTGCTGATTTGAGGGTTGTGGATTGTTCAGTGCGGGCTTCGGGGTCTGTTTCTGTTTGTTTACTGTGTGTTCATCAGTCTAATTGTACTCTGAATAGCGGGACCACTGCTGCTCTATAACCTCTGTTACTCAACCTGCAGTGTAGTAATTTAAGATGTAAAGTTGTACCATATACTGCTGTTAAACTGTGAAACTACACTTATTCCAGTGCCTGTATTTATGTAACTCCTCATTTACTGCTCAGCTGCTGCGGGCCGCCAGGCTCCGCCTCACCCGATCTCGGTAGTGACTTCAGCCTCCTCTCTGTATTGTAACGAGCTCAAATAAATGACGCTACTGCTCGGCTGGGCGGCGCTTCCTGAGCGGCGACTGCGGCGTAAAAGCAGCCAAAGCTCCCCTGCCTCCCTTTCAGCGCGGCCCCAGAGCCGAAACGTCACGGAGAGAAAACGGGGAGAGAGGCGGTGGGGAGCGCAGGGCGCGGTGCCCAGCCGGCATCCCGCGTTCCGCTGCTGCGGGGCGGGGCCGCCTCCCTCGGGCGCGGGGTTGAGGCGGAGCCTCCCCAAGTTTCCCTCGGCCCGAGAGCCGCCGCTCCGCGCGGACTGCGCCGTCGCCCCGCCCGCGTTCCGCGCTCCCGAGCGCAGCCGGCCGCTAGGGGGCGGCGCAGCGTAGAGCCGCGCAGGCGCGCGGCGGCGGCCCGCCATGTCGGACAAGATGGCGGCGGCCGCGGCCTCCCCTCAGCCGCAGCCCGGGCCCGGCCCGCCGGCGGCGGAGGAGGAGGGCGGCGGCCCGCGGGGCGGCGGGGCGGACGGGGAGGCGGAGGCGGAGGAGTTCGGGTGCCCGGCGCACTGCTCCGACCTGGCCTGGCGGCAGAACGAGCAGCGCCGGCACGGCCTGTACTGCGACATCACCCTGGCGTTCGGCGGCGGGCGGCCCGGCGCGGCCCGTGAGTTCCATGAGTTCCGCGCGCACCGCTCCGTGCTGGCGGCCGCCACCGAATACTTCGCGCCGCTGCTCTCGGGCGGCTTCGCCGAGTCGCGTTCGGGCCGCGTGGAGCTGCAGAAGTGGAGCTCGGAGGGCGGCCCCGACCCCGACACGGTGGAGGCCGTCATCGGCTTCATGTACACCGGCGCCATCCGCGTCGGCCCTGGCAACGTGCACGAGGTGCTGGAGATGGCCGACAGGTGAGCGGGGCGGGCCGGGCGGGCCGGGCGGGCGGGCGCCGCCTGACGGCCTTCGCGCCGCTTGTGCCGTTCGTCCCGCAGGTTCCTGCTGACCCGGCTGAAGGAGTTCTGCGGGGAGTTCCTCAAGAAGAAGCTGAACCTCTCCAACTGCGTGGCAGTGCACAGCCTGGCGCACATGTACTCGCTGAGCCAGCTGGCGCTGCGGGCGCAGGACATGATCCGCAGGAACTTCCACAGAGTCATCCAGGATGAGGAGTTCTACACGCTGCCCTTCCACCTCATCAGGGACTGGCTGTCCGACTCGGAGATCACGGTGGACTCCGAAGAAGTCCTCTTCGAGACCGTCTTGAAGTGGGTTCAGAGGAATCCCGAGGAAAGGGAGAGGTACTTCGAGGAACTCTTCAAGCTGCTGAGGCTGTCTCAGATGAAGCCCACGTACCTCACGCGCCACGTCAAATCCGAGAGGCTGGTGTCCAGCAACGAGGCCTGCGTCAGGCTGGTGTCAGACGCCGTGGAGAGTCACGCGCTGAGGTCTGAGAACTTGCAGTCTGGTAACCTGCAGCATTCCGCCTGTCCTGCCGCGTTGCTGCCGCGTTTCGGACAAAACATGGACGTCATTATGGTGATCGGTGGTGTGTCGGAGGGAGGAGATTACCTGAGTGAGTGCGTGGGGTATTTCATCGATGAAGATAGGTGGGTAAACTTGCCGCACATCCATAACCATCTCGATGGGCATGCTGTTGCTGTGACAGAGTCTTATGTTTATGTGGCTGGCTCCATGGAACCGGGATTTGCCAAGACTGTAGAAAGGTATAATCCAAACAGAAATATCTGGGAGCAAGTCTCAAATTTAATAACCAGAAAGCACTCATTTGGCCTTACTGAAGTTAAAGGAAACTTGTACAGTATCGGTGGACATGGCAATTTCAGTCCTGGCTTTAAAGATGTAGCTGTTTATAATCCCGAGCAAGACAAATGGCATAACCTGGAGTCAGCACCAAAGATCCTTCGTGACGTCAAAGCTGTTTCTGTAGAAGACCGGTTTGTTTATGTTGCTGCTCGTACCCCGGTTGACAGTGATAGTGAAGATGGATTGAGGGCAGTTATTATCAGATACGATGCTGAAACAAGGCAGTGGCAGGACGTAGAGTCTCTGCCGCTCATTGATAATTACTGCTCTTTTCAGATGTCAGTTGCAAACACAAACTTTTACCATACAGCATCCTGCTGCCCCAAGAGTTACCCTATAGATAACGAGGAAGCCAAGGTAAAGATCTCTGGCAGGGCCTCAGATGAGATACTTGAAAGTTTACCCCCGGAGGTCCTTAGCATTGAAGGGGCAGCTATTTGTTATTATAAAGATGATGTTTTCATCATTGGGGGGTGGAAGAACAGTGATGATATTGACAAGCAGTACAGGAAGGAGGCCTATCGCTACTGCGCTGAGAGGAAGCGCTGGATGCTTCTGCCTCCCATGCCTCAGCCTCGCTGTAGGGCAACAGCCTGCCACGTCAGAATCCCCTTCAGGTGCCTGCAGGGCACGCAGAGATACCCGATGCCGCAGAACCTCATGTGGCAGAAAGACAGAATCAGACAGATGCAGGAAAGGCAGATGCAGGAAATACACCGACACTCCCTGAGCTTGCGAAGAATGCCACGCTCACAGATTGAGTGCTGACTTCTGGGTTGCCAACTCTTGAGAAGGTAGTTCAGGAAATACTGTGCTAAACCATTTTGCGAGGCATTTTATGCCTTTATAAGACATCAGGGCGTTGAGTAGGTTTGACATCTAAAAGTGGCATCTTTTATATACTGAAAGTTACAAAGGTCAGAAATTGAAGATGAATGGGAATTGAGAAACTGAATCCAACAATACTACTTAACAGTGCCCAGGAAAAAGCTGCTTTCCTGTACCAGACTGTGACACAGATCTTTGTTTTCAAGGATTTCTGTGGAGTTGGTCTCCTACAGTTCTATTTTGAAAATCAAAGATCTCTCTCTAATAATTTAGTGGTTACATTCGTGTGTGCTGAAAGCACCTGCTTTATTTGCACTCAGTATGTTGACATTCCTTTGATTCTCCTCAGTGACTAAACTACACTTGTAATCAATGTTAGTGTACTTGGCTTTCTCAAGTCGGAGGCGAGTGCAGTAGTTAATAACTACATGTGGAAATGAAAGCACAATCTCTCTTTGTGGAGTTACTTCAGGATGTTTCTATGTGTAATGAATATTGTGTGTCTGTACGTTGTAGAGAGGCTGTGTGTTCATTTGTGAATGGTTGATGAGCAGAACGTCAGACACTTGCTAGAAGAGAACTCGAGGCAGTGATCTTTTTCAGGCGTATCTGGGGAGGCTTTGAGTTTCCTTAGGAGCTTCAAAGGAGAGAGCCAGCAGAGCAGTCATGGACCAAAGTCAGTCCCTTCTGTCTGTGTGGATTAGTAAGAATGCCATTATCCCACAGGAGCGGATTGAAACTTGAGCTACTTGTCAGTGCTTTCTCAAATGCTGAACGCATTTAATTGTAGTGAAGGAGTGTTTGGAAGAACCCCCACACGCCTGTTTGCAGCCTGTCTTTGACAATCAGCACCTCTGGCCTTCAGTGTCTTTCCCACGGGACTCTCAGTAGCTGTGCTGCAGTGCTCCTCAACAAACCAGTGCTCGGTGTTCTCAGGGGGGCACTGCTGAGGATGGCATGCAGACTCCGAGATGCAGCTGGAGATTGTACAGTCTCTAAATATTTTTAGAGGCTAACATTTCTGTTGATTACAGGTGCTGTGCTGTGGTTTTCCATCAGTCAGTGCCCCGCTTGGCTCTGGTTTGTAAGTGCTGCACCCCTGGGAAACAGAAGGTCGAATCGTTCCTTTGGAGAATCATCTGTCCTGCCGAGCGCCTCCCTGATCTGAGGAGCTCCAGGACAGCTGTTACTACTGGTTCAGTGCATCCCTCCTACCTCCTTTTCTTCCTCGTCCTTCCCTTTGTTTCAGTGTTCCAGGTTTTCACGTGTGACCCAACTCAGGATATTAGGGAAGGGAAGGGAATGGAAGGGAAGGGAGGTGCCAGCAGGGCGCTGCAAAGTTTGAGTTGACAAACAGTGGAGGAGCTGTGTGCAGTCTGTGGTTCCTGTGATAATTCTCTGGGGCTTTTGACGCGGGCAACTCCTTCGAAAAAGGTCTGAACATTTTTTTGTTTTGTTGTGCTTCTGTTTTTTGTTGTTTAGCTTTCTGAACTGATCCTTCTCATTTTCCAATTCAGCAGGCAACCTAGATCATATCTGAGACCCTGGGTAAGGGTAAGTCTTTCAGTCGCATAACGTGTAAAGGTTTCTGTGGTCTGTAATATCCTTGATGCTCCTCTTAGTTCACCTGCCACTCTGACATCAGCAGTCCTTTTGTAAGGGAGAAAAACCCAGCCTCGTAAAAATTATCTTGAAAACCTTAACAGTTCGTTTCAAATTACTTCTCAGTAGAAACCATCCTGTATTTGATTTGCCTGCTACGTTGCTGTGCAGTGGCAGATTAAATTGTACAGGGCTGGTTTAGTGCAAGAGAGGAAATGGTTAAACTTATTGAGCTTTAAGGCTGATGTTCAGTAACGACCATTGCCAAATCAGCTCCTGCAGGCCCTTGAGGAAGGGCTGCATCCATGGAGTTTGGCCCATGAGCTCTGGCTGCTTTGGCTGGAGTAGGTTAAGAATTACTGCCCCCATAGGAGGGTTTGTGAGCAGACTGTGTGCAAATGCCTCACAGCTTCAATGCTGGAATTACGGTTTAATTGCAGCGGGAGCTGAATTTAAGGCACTTTGCACAGAAGCAGTGAGAACAGTTTATGTGTTCCCTCCCTGCTGACTTCACTGCAGGGAGATGATGAGTAAAGGACACGACCTTGTCAGCCCACCGCAGCTCCATTGGAGCCCTTAGGCACTCTGACAACAAATCTGGGACAATTTATGGGAGAAAGCACTGAAATTGTGGTTCGGTTGGAATATAAACAGCGCGGTGCAGCGTGCAGCTAAGTTGGGCGCAGGAAGAAATTTCTGGCGGTCTTTTTCTAAGTGAAACCAATACCTGCACTCAGCAGGACCTCAATCTGACATACGAGCTATCTTGTTTCCTAAAGACATTCCACCGAAAGGCATCAGAACAACTTAATAACCTGTGAATGCCAGCCATGGTTCTGTATGTGATGCACTGTATTTCTGTGTTCTGTTTGCATGGGGAGTGATGGCACTGCGACAGCACTGGTTTGCTTTAACCTGTGCAAGGCCAACGCTATGGAATTGTTCAGTGGTTGGATTTTTATAGCCTTGACCAGCTGCATTACACAGTTTGTAACTGACGAGTCCCACTGTCTGCTGCCTCACCTGTAGGTGTTGAGAAGAATTGAATCTGGCTGTAATTTTGCTCACTAACCTGTGACTCGTGTAACAGATGCATTCTGGCCCTCAGTGCTGTAGCTTGCTGAGTGCTTGTTTTAAAGTAATCCTATAAGCAACAGCTTGGGAATCCTTCCATGTGTAGTGGGTAGTTAATGTCAGTAAGATTCTAGTGTGTGTGAAGCACTACAAGGCTGATTTCTGTCCTTGCAAAGGAACATCAGGTGGTGTTTTTCCTCCCTAAGACAATCATAGCTGTATTGGACACATGCCACACAATGCATGTTGCACATCTGTCTGCTCCAGCTGTCAGTGAGGTAGGACACGTGCTGCCTGGCACTGCGTGCTCCCTGCAGTCATTCCTAGGTAGGTGCCATAGATGTACATATGTTTTATAAGGACTTGGATATTCTGTTACTATGCTAGTTTTGTATATATATTTTAATAAGATTTCCTCACACAGTAGGGTTACTCCAGAAATAGAGAAAACATGCCAATTTTCCAGCATGCTTTATAAAAAACTGTCCTAGGTTGGTCACTATTAACAAAGTGGGTCACAAAGAGTAGCAGCTTCTTAGGTTATTTCTATCACAGCGTTTAATCCCACGTTGCAGCACTCACTGAGCTCAAACTGTTGGATGGCTTGGATCTATTTTCAGCTGTGCCCAAATTATTTGAGAATATAAGTGGTATCTCTGATCTGACAGTCTTAAGTGGAAGTCTGATAGAACAGGTGCTTCTGAGGATCCAATCCTATTACTAACATGAATGTAAAGTGTGGGGCTAATTCGATGTTTGAAGGCCATTAATAGTAAGATACTCCTCATAGGTCCGTGTCACTGTGGATCAAGGCAGCTGTACTCAGTGTTCATGTAGACTTCAAGAGAATGCTTGGGCAAGCAGCACTCCTGTACTTAACTTCCAGTAAGGTAAAGTAGTGTCTGTGTAGGCTGTTGGAAACACTCCCGCTGTGATGTTCCTCACATACAATGCACTGTACTAGAGTTTATTGTAAGAAGTGAGCTAACAAAAATAAACCTTTTATTTCTCTAGCATTCTGTTGTGCATCGCACCCTGTTACTGGTTTTGAGTTGCTAAACAAGGCGTAACCAACACCTCTAAATCACATCTGTGTCTTTTTTTGTGTGTGCCATGGAACTAAAGTTTCAGTTATTAGTTATTTTAGTGAGAATCAATCCTGTCTTCTTTCAGACTAAGCGAATGCATTCTTTTGCTGCTTAGAAGACTTTATTGGCTAACTGGAGCTGTTTGTGCAGGCAGGGCTCTGTGAAGAAGTGCCTCCGACCTCCCCTTGCTGCGAGGGCTCCACGCTAATCTCTCTTGGCAGCGTAATCCCCCACGTTGCACAGCCCTGGCACCACGCAGCAGCTCAGCGCGCTGCGATAGATGCTCATGTCCTGAGCGTCAAACCACTCGTCGGCTTTTTCGTCGTAACACTCGACGTTGAACGTCGTGGCGTATCCGTTAAAGCCACCGACCACAAACAAGAGGTCGTCCACCACTTCAATGCCGAAGTTGCTGCGAGGATTGAACATGGTGGGGACAACGCGCCACGTGTTGGCAGCTGGGCTGTAGGCTTCCGCCGTGCGGAGCCGGTTGACTCCGTCGAATCCTCCTACCTGTGAATGCCAAAGGCACAGCGCTGAAAGAGGCCTTTCCCCCTTGGGAGGCAGCTGAATGGTGCTGTGCACGTGTCAGATTTTAACTTGGCCTACTCTGCTATGTGAGTTGGAGCGCCGCTCAACTGACAAAATGCAATGCTTGCTTATGGCAGACTGCTCCCTTGTTCGTTCTGGAGCATCCAAAAGTATTTTGGTCATTACATTTACACTGAACTTAAACGCAGTATGTGGATAAGCAGGACCAAGCAGCACTGTGCTGCTAAACGCTTTTATCAGCAGCAGAATCATTTCTTTGCTGCAACTCTTTACATGTTTTGTACTTATTTCATAATGAAGAATGTGAGGGTGACAGTATTCTACAGGGGATTTCAGCCATTCTTGCCTTTCTTCCCTAAATCTCACTTAGAAGTGAATGGCCAGCGTGAAAATTAGTCTAGGAAATGCAGATTAACAGAACTTCATTGCATTAAAGAAACAAACAGCAGCAGCAGTGTGGGTTCATTATGGCCGAGCTGCCACTTCATCCTTACCGCGTACACTTGGTTTCCATATGCAATCACACCTACTCCACTTCTTCTGCTTCTCATTGGGGATATCAAGGTCCACTGATCTGTTCCAGCATCGTACACTTCAGCTGTGGAGAGGCACTCGTTCCCATTGAACCCACCACATATATACACCTGTGCACAGGAGGAAAAAGAAGCAGGGTGGCTGATGGTGGGAGAATGTGCTGAGGATAAAATGGCCTGGCTGGAGGGGTTTTCTTCTTTAAGGGGATACTGCTGTCATCCTGGGTTGAAAGTGAAGGGAGTTACTCAGGGAAGTGGGATTTTGACCCTTCATTTCCTGAGCTGCATGAAGCACACCAGCACGGTATTCCAGCAGGAAGCTGCTGTTGGTGGCAAGAGGTTTTAAGAGAGTTCTGCTGTCTGCGCCAGTAAGTTTCACCTCTTAGCTTTCTGTCTGTATTCCAGGATCTGATGAGTAAGGTTTACACAAACCTTCTTCCTCTATTTGGAAAGATTGATGGAAAGGAGCATTTGCTGTGCGTCTGGCTCCTCTTTCCCATCTAGATGAGGAGCCCTGGGCGGTAGCTGTGTTTATCCAGGACGGAGCTCAGTGGGAGGCTGAGCTCTATGAAACTGCCCCAACACGCCCTGTGATTCGTTCCCTGCCCTGCACACCGAGCTTCGACCTCAACTGCAGCCGCAGATCTCCCAGGCCTTTTACCTTATCATACAGCGTGGTCGCACCGGCGTCGCTCCTCTGCTCGTGCATGGGAGCAATCAGCGTCCACTGGTTCGTCTCCGGCTCGTAGCGCTCAGCTGTGTTGAGCCGCGTGTAGCCGTCAAACCCCCCCATGGCGTAGATGAAGTTGTTGAGAACAGCGACGCTGACGTAGCAGCGCCGGGAGTGCATGGGAGCGACCTGCTGCCACGTCTTCTTCACCGGGTCGAACCGCTTGACGCTGTTGAAGTAATCCACGCTGTCAAATCCTCCGATAATGTAGACAAAGCCTTTCAGAAACGCAGCGCCATGGTAAGCACGGGGGCTCTCCTCGTGGCACGTAACGTTCACCCACTTGTCCGCGCGGGTGTCGTACGTCTCGATGGCGTTGGTCGGGCTGCCCCCGCTCCAGCCCCCGATAGCAAACAGGATGGAGTAGGGCAGGCGGGGCCGGGCCAGGGGACTGATGCAGTTGGGGAGAAACGCGTTGCTCGTGCTGAGGTTGTACATGGCCGTCAGAGTGCTGATGATGATGGGTTTGCACTCGCTGTTGTCCTTCACGTAATCGTGTGTTTTGACTTTGTTCATGAAGTGGTCTGTCTCCATCAGTGCCAGCCGGACCTGAAAAGTAAAAGGTTATTGTTGGTGCTTTGTATTTTGTTATCTTTTGTGGACGGGTCTGACACTGGATGGCTTGGATTTTCGGCTAGAGTATTCTCTAAGGCTTATGAGAGAAGTGGAAAATTAAGTAGTGTTTCACCCCATGTGAGCCGGGCTCTTCCTTACACCCAGGGGTGATTACACATAAGCTCTAAGTGCGAAGAAACAACGCACTTAAGCTGCACGCCCTGAGAGCAGCTCGCAGCAGTGCAGACACACAGTGAGCAGCGCCACGAGGCGGCAGCGTTGAGGACGGAGCGGTGGCAGAGCTGTGCAGAGCTCCGTGAGCCCAACGGACCGACCTTGCTGAGCAGGATGGGGATGTGCTGCCTCCTTTGCCAGGGATCGTGGGTGATCCATTTCAGGATGGCGTCGAACACCACTTCCTCCTGCTTCACGTTCAGCTCGTCCTTCTCAATTATGTCTGTCAGCTCGTCAATGGAGAGGTCTAGGAACTCCGTGGACACCTTGATCAGCTCCTCGAAGTTGTGGAGGATGAACATGTAGGCCGTCTGCCGCAGGCCAGGGCAGTGGTAATGGTTTGTGAGCCGGCAGATGCCAATACAGTTTTCCAAGCACAGCTGTGATTTCAGGAACTCGCAGCACAGCCTGATGATGCCCATGATGTTGAACTGATCCGCCGTGCCCAGCAAACTTTCCACATTTTCAGCAGTGATCGATACTGTCCTGGTGTAGGCATACTCGATAACGAGTTTCATCATTTCGGGGGAAACGCCGGGGATTTTGTACACCATCTTCTCTGTGTTGTTCCAGCCACTGGTAAACAAAGCCCTGACCAAAAGAAAAAAAAAGGCAAAGCAATGCTGGAGGAAGAAATGGCTTTTCTGTGTTAAATCCCCACCCCACTATGCCATACACCTTCCTCCCTGCAACCACATTCGGGCTGTAGCACCGGAGGCACCACAGGACGACCGGGCAATGTCACCTGCCCCTATTCGCACTATAGAGCATCCCAAGCACCGACCTGAAGTAATGACTGCAGCTGCAGAGGATGTTCTTGTGCGCGTTGAACTGACAGCCGTTCACTTCGATGATCACATCGCAGAGCTTCCCCTCCAGGCGGAGCTCATTGAACACCTCGCAGGCCATCGCGCTCATCTTCCTCTCCATCAGTGAGGCGGAGCAGCCGCTGTGCGCCGCGCTGCCGTCCATGTCGGAGCCCGGGCCGGCGGGAGGAGTGCGCGGGGGCCGCTTTCGCCTCGTCCTCCTACATCTTCTCCGGAATTCCCCCGAGGGGGTCTGGAATCGGCCCCCCAGTGAGGTCACACTGGTGGCGCTGGGCGTGCTCCCGGCTCTTCATGGCTGCCCGGCGATCTCCACCCTGCGCGCACCAGCGCTGCAAGAAACCACCGCGAGCTTCTCCCGAACTGTGCTTTGGTTTGGGGAGCTTTCAGTGATGCTCGGGGCCACCGCTGCGGCTCGGCCAGGGCCCCGTGCACGGCCTGCAGGCGGGTGCCGCTCCTGGCTGCCATTTATGCCGGCACGGCGCTCGCACGGCTCCCACGGGAGCGGGACGTCGGACGAACGAACACCGGCACGCAGCGCGGTGAGCGAGCAGCGCGGGTTCAGAGCCTTTCGGCGCCCTTCGGAGGCTTTCGGAACCTTTCGGCGCCCTTCGGAGGCTTTCGGAGCATTTCGGCGCCTTTCGGAGCCCTTCGGAGCCTTTCGGAGCCCTCGGGCTGCTCGCGTCTCCACGCGGCGGTGCCCGTGAGCGCGGCGCGGTGCCGGGTGGGCGCTGCCCCGCTGCCGGTTGTCGCTTTGTTCCGTTCAGCAGCGCCGTGGCGGTGCTGGGTTGGGGCAGTGGCTGCCATCGGCTCCCGCCACGTCGTTCTGTTTTTTTTTTTTTTTTTAATCTTTCGCTTTCCGCCTCCAGAGCGGGCGGCGAAAGAAACGCAACCGCGGGGCCTCCCCGGAACGAGGAGGCGCTGCGCCGGGCGGAGACCGAACAGCCACGCTGCTCCGCCCCGCGGCTGGGCAGCACCGGCGCGGCACGGCACGATGGTGAGCGGGGCGCTGCGCTGCGGGAGGGGGAGATGAGCGCGGCGGAGCTGCGGGGGTCCGAAACAGCGCTGTGCCCGCAGGTGCCGGAACTGCAGAAAACCACGGTCCGCATCCAGCAGCCGGAGCGCGTCATGGGGCTGATCCGCGCCATCAAGGAGCAGGGCAGCAGCAAACTACAGGTACGGCCCGCGCGGCTCCGCGTGCGCTGTGCTCTGCTCCGCTGTGCTGTGCTGTGCTCTGCAGCGGGAGCGGGGGGACGACCGAGAGCCAGGCGGTTTTCATGGCCTGGCCTTCTGCTTCCGTCTTCTGCAAGCTGTAAACATTAACCGGTCTCCAAACATCGCCCTCTGCACAGAGCATGAGCCGGCAGGGATGGGCCCTGTGGTGCTGATAAGGCTGCTGGGGTGGGGGTGGAAGGTGCCCGGTCCCAGCTGGGTGCGCTGTGCCCCTTTGGGTGCCTGCCTGCCAGCTGCTCACTGCAGCCCTGCAGACTGTGTGGGATGCACCCATGTGGAGCTTGCACCCAGCAGAGCGCTGGGTCACCACAGGTTATCTTTCTCTCACCCTTCAGGTCATCTCTGACTTCGACATGACGCTGAGCAGGTTTGGGTGCAATGGCCGGCGCTGCCCAACGTCACACAGTGAGTTTCAGCCCTGCTTTTGCTTTGTGGCCCTCCTGCTTTCCGTGTCTGTTCTCTGGTGCAGCACTCTCCTCCCAGCAGCCCAGAGCCCGTGGCAGGAGGCAACCCCTGGTGTCTGTGCTCCAGCTTTGCCACCAAGACTCTCAGATGCTCCTTGTCTGCCTCAATCCAGCACCCTGAAGCTCACAGCCTTTCTGTATGGGCTGTAACATTGGCATTTTGTTGTCTTTGCAGATATCCTCGACAACAGCCATGTCATCAGTGAGGATGGCAAGAAGAAGGTGGGTGCTGCTTTGTGAAGCTCTCCATTGCTGCCAGCCGTCGCCATGGGCTTTGCAACGAGGTCAGAGGGCAAAAACCCTGCAGTGCTGCGGGGGCAGAGAGCAGAGCGAGGTCCCAGGCTGCATTTCAGCCAATGGGAAAGTTTATTAAAAAGAGGAAACTAATTTGCATGCGTAGCTGCAGGCAATTTGTGCTCTGAAAAGAGCAGGAAGGAGGTTTGTGTGCCCATCTGCTGGGAGCGTTTTTGCTGAGATGAGCCTCAGCGGAGCTATCAGAGACGGCCCCAGGGATCCCCGCGTTGGCTCAGAGTGAAGTCGCTCAGTTGTTTTGGTCGTGTTTCTGTTATGGACTGTGATGCTTTGGGGGAGTTCAGAAATACTCATTTTGCTGTTTACAGTCTCTGTAGGCTCAATGTTCAATCCGAATTCTTCTTTCTTTCTTATAACATTCCAGTTAAAAGATCTGCTGCATCACTACTACCCCATCGAAATCGATCCCAACCGCAGCCTGGAAGAGAAACGTCCCCTGATGGTGGAGTGGTGAGTGCTGTGCTGGTGCGCCCTGACCCCTGGTGAGCATTAGGGGGAATGGGAGGAAGCGCCCCTGGGCCCGGCCCAAGCGTGGAGAACCCTTTGTAGGGTCCCTTTTAACGCAGGCTGTTCCCATTTCTCACATGCGTGGCCCAGACGCTCAGTGTGGTGCTTTGGACCGTGGCTGGTGAGCACAGCTGAGGAATAGTTCTGAGTCACTGCAAACCAAAAGCAAAAACCACAGATCACATGGGCACAGATCACATCAGCCCCCCTGGCCTCCTCCTGGCAGCTGGGATGGCAATGTGAAGGCTTCAGCTCCTGTAGGAAGTGCCTGGCTGCTGTTCTTCTGATGGCCTGGAATGTGATGCTCACCTCGCTGCCATTCTCTAGGTGGACCCGGGCCCACGAGCTGCTGTCGCAGCAGAAGATCCAAAAGGGAGACATTGCCCAGATTGTCAGGGAGTCGGATGTGATGCTGAGGTACACCCAAGGCCTTCCTCTCCTATCACCCCATTGCTGCCCATGTCTCTGGGGCCTGAAGGTAGGCAGGGGGTGCTGAGCTGGTGTCTGCTAGCTCTGCTCACCTTCTCTGATCTGCACACAGCCTCACAGTGCAGCAGATACAAATCTCCCTTCCTGGGGTTTGGGTTTAACCACCAGAGAGCTCCTCCTGCTCTGGAGCCATGCCCACCCCTGGTCCTGGTGGGGAGAGGGTCCCCAAGCAACTCTGAGCCTTTGTGGTTGGCAGGATGAGGGGTGCAGGCACTAAAATATGGCACCAAAAGCTGCTGTGAAAGCTGCAGCCAGGTGCTGTGCTGTGAGTAACTGCTGTTATTTCTGCTTGGGAAGTCCCAGGCAGAAACTTGAGCTTTGTCACTGAGAGCAGTCGCAGCCCACAGTGCCCAGAGCTGGGAGAGGGAAACGTGACACTGCACGACAACTTCTGTCCTAGGGATGGATTCAATGAGTTGTTTGATCAGCTGCATAAGTACAACGTCCCCATGTTCATCTTCTCTGCTGGTGTTGGTGACATCCTTGAGGAGATTATCCGTCAGGCCAACGTCTTCTACCCCAATGTCAACGTGGTGTCCAACTACATGGACTTCGATGACAGTGTGAGTGTGCAGGGAGCCCATGGGGGGAGGTTGGTTGTGTTGGTGCTGTGGGCTGCAGAACCATTGCAGTACATCAGTGCTGGGGTTTGGGGAGTGCACAGTGTTGGCCCTGGGAGGATCCTGCGGGCAGAAAGCAGCAGCAGCCCAGCGTCTGCTCTCTGTCCTGTGAGCACCTCACCCTTCAGACTGACTTTTGGAAGCCAGAAGTGGGTTCTGTCTGTCGAGGTTTGGTGCTGGTCCATGCCCAGCCCAGGCATGTGGTCGGGGTGGAGTTAACAGAAGCCTAAAAGGTCCCAGTTCTCATTAGCATATGGCATGCTGTGCACAGTGATGCTCTCCATTCCCACAGGGGGGTGCTGGGGCAGACAGTCCTCAGGATTTGACTCCTGACTCCTGCAAGGGCTGCGCGGTGCCCTGGGGCTCCTTGGACTTTCTGTGGCCCTTGAGCAGAAATGTCCCAGATGCTTTGGGGTTGTTCTCACCCTATGGTCTGGGTTTGCCCTGACAAAAGCAGACCTTTGGGGATGGCCTGCATGCATTTTGGGGTTCCTGGGCGGTGCTACAGTGATGAGAGCTGTTGTCGTGTTGCCCCTCACCTCTCCCCCCTTCTGAGGGGTGCTGAGGCTGCAGGACAATGTAGGGATTGCTTTAGGATCAGTTCACCTGTCCCATTTGCACAGGGAGTCCTCAAGTGCTTCAAGAGCCCTCTAATCCACACCTACAACAAGAACAACAGCGTGCTGCAGGGCACTCCCTACTTCCAGCAGCTGAGCACACGGACGAGCATCATCCTTCTGGGGGACTCCATGGGCGACCTGACGATGGCAGATGGCGTTCCCAGTGTGGAGAACATCCTCAAGATTGGCTTCCTCAACGACAAGGTGTGTGGGGAGCAGCATTCCTGCTGCCTTCCAGCCCTTCCCAGGGCTGAGTGCCCGCTGCTGGGCTCTAGGTTTGCATAAGGGCCCTCGGAGCCGCCTTTGGGCACGGTCGGCTGGTTTTGTCCCCTCTTTTCTGTAGCATCAAGAGATGCAGGGCTGTGGGTACGGCGCCTTCATTCTCAGCTGTTCACAGTTCTCTGAGCTCCTCTCCTCGCTGCAGGTGGAGGAGCGGCGGGGGAAATACCTGGATGCCTATGACATCGTGCTGGAGAGCGACGAGACGTTGGATGTGGTGAATGGGATTCTGCGGTACGTCCTCATGGAGACATGAGCCGGGCAGCAGCGCCCCAACCCCGGCCCGTCAGCCGCGTGCTGGGGATGAGTGCCCTTAGCAAAGCCGGACGGGCGTCCTGGTACCTGCCTGAATCCACCCCCATACCGGGGCTCCCCCTGCCCCAGCTGTTGTGTCCCAAACCTCACAGCTCTTCTGGTCAGTTTGGAGCTGAAGGGCTGATCGGGAGGAAGCGAGGAGCCTGCCCTGCACTCTGCATCCTCCTCAGCCTCCAGCAGCACCGGGGCCACAGCAAACATTTGTGTTCTGGGGAGGGACGTTCTGTGCTTCTGTCCAGCAGCTGAGCACAGAAGGAGGGACTGTTGGCTGTGGCTTGAGGGCAGGCTGGTTTGAGTTGAAGCTGTTTGGTTTTACTGCATTCCTGTCTAAGGAAATGAGCACTGCTGCTCCTATCCTGTTTTCTGTGGCCCCAAGGTGTGCAGGCTGAGCCCCAGCTGTGGGGAGGGAGCAGGGTGGGGTGGTCCTGCAGCCCCGGGAGGTGGGTGCTGGGGATGGTGGGCAGCTCTGCTGGGTTCCCATGGGCTCTGACCTCAGCCCTCACCCTGCAGCTCACTCACCGCCCTCCACACCATGGGCTGCTAAATGTCACTTCTGGGCAGTGCAGATCTCTGCTTCTTTGCAATAAAATCATTGACAAAAGCTGCAGTGTGTGTGCATTGCACCAAGAGCGCAGTGCCCCAGGCAAAGTGTCCTCTCCATCCCTGATCCCTTGTGCCCCATCCCTGCCTCCACCCCTCTGCAGGGCTCCTGGGAGCGGAGCTCTTTTCCTTTTTCTCCTGCCCAATGCAGCAGATGCCATTGTCTGAAGTCCACCTCTGCTCCACAGACCATTGGGGACAGACAGGAATGAATCTTCCATTGCAAAGTAACTGACACAAAGGGAAACGTCTTGGAAACCACTTGGAATTGTTTATTTGGTGCCACTTAGAAGTCATTGTTTGAGGGGCTTGCTCTGGCCCTTTGCACAGTTCTGCTCCTGCGTTTTTTCTCTTTGCGAGGTCACACTGTGCAAAAGCTTCCAGAGCTGCTGGGAAGGTGGAGGGGATGTGCTGGGCACAAACCTGAGAGCACCGAGTTAATGGCTTGCATTTTGGCATCGGAACCAACCAGGACTGATTTCTGGCACCCCCCGGCAGCTGTTGCTGTGAGGAGGATGAGGAGGGTCGGCCTGCTGCTCCCGGCGCCAGCTCTGGTCCCAGCCATGCAGCTCTGCAGCAGCCGAGGGGCTCTGAGCCACCTTCAACCTCTGCTCCTGGGAACTGCAGCAGGCAGCAGCAGGGATGGCCGCTCCGTTTCTCCTTTAAAGGACTTTACATGCGCGTGTTTAAAACTAACCCACGATGAACAAAAAATCCCTAAACTACAGTAATACTGCAAAAGAGGAGCGGGGAGCTCCCCTGTCCCTGCGTGGGGCCCGGCAGGCCGTGCAGTCGTTGGCTGAGGACGAAGGAGCAGAGATGTCGGAGTTGGGCTCGGGGCTGAGCTCGGCACACGGAGAGGTGGGAGGGCAGGGAGGACCCTGGGGGGGGGGGGGGAGGAGGGGGGCGGGCCCTGCTGGTTTGCTGGGATCGATGGGTGCAGTACGGGGGGGGGGGGGGGGGGGGAATGCGCCGACCCGACCCACTGCGGGCACCCGGAGCCGCTTCCCACCTTCCTGCCTGCGCGCATTGACTGCGGGCTGCGGAGCTGCGCCCGTGAGGAACGACAGAAAAAAACCGCAGTTAAATAAAAGGGGGGAAAAAATCATCAGAAAACGGCTCCCGGGCCGGCGAGGGGCAGCGCCAGGCGTGGGCACGGCGGTGCTGCGTCTCACAGCTCCTCGTGGACCTTCTCTCGGTCCTCATCCGACTTCAGCTTCAGCTCCTCGGCCGTGATGCGCCCGTCCTGGTTGCGGTCCTGGTTCCCAAACATGTCGGCGATGACTTTCTCGGGGTCGGAGCCGGGCAAGAGGCGTCCCTTCCCCTCCGCCACCTGGGTCTTGATGAAGGTGGAGAACTGCAGCGGGGACAGAGGATGGGGTGCGCGCACAGTGAGGGCAGACCCGGGGCCATCCACGAGGTCCCCATTGCAGCCCCGTTGTTCCCAGCCGTGATTTCTGCGTCAGACCATTCCTCCCACCCGACCTCAGCCCTTCCCCAGCGCCCGGGGCCAGCAGTGTCCTTCGGGTGCTGCTCCCTGGGTGGGTCCCTGTGCTCTCCGTGTCCCCCCCCACCCATAAACCCGTGCTGCAGGCACCTCCTCAGCAGGGATCTGCCCATCCTTGTTGAGGTCCATCTGCTCAAAGAGGTTCTCAGGAGGGTCCCCGTGCCAAATGAAGAGGTATCCTTCGGGAACCCCCTCCTCCAGGGAGATCAGCTCCACCTCGAAGCGGAGCACTGCGCTGCCTGGCACTCCCCGGGCTGAAAAGCAAGTGAGGGCTGCTGGGGAGCTCAGAAAGGCTCTGAGCAGAGGTGAGAGCTTCTCCAGCAAGGTGTGGGAGCCCCACGGGGTTCCAGAAAGCCCTCAGCACATGCTGTAGGCACTGCTGTGCCATCCCTACCTCCATTCTCGCCGTGACCCAGGTGTGGGGGGACGATGAGCACCCGCCTCTCCCCCACACACATGCCCAGGAGGCCGCTGTTGAGACCCTCAATCACCTTGTTGGCCCCCAGGGTCACCTCCTGGGGCTTCTCGTAGTCGTGGCTGCAGGGGCGCAAAGAGAATGGCGCGACTGAGAAAACTCCCCGGTCCCATCAGGCTGCAGCCCACACCTCAGCCCTGCAGAGCCCACAGAGCCCACAGAGCCCGCGCCCTCCAACCCAGCGCCGCCAGCCCACGCACGAGGAGAAGAGCCGCGTGCCGTCCAGCAGGGAGCAGTTGTAGTGGTAGCGGATGAAGTCCCTGTCGCGGGCGGTGATGTTGCAGCCTTCGGGTCGGTGCACGGCCTCAATCTCCACCGGGTCAGCCGGGTTGTGGAAGTCGATGATGTGGACATCAAAGATGAGCACAGCGGAGCCGGGAATTTTGTTCCCTGGAAGAGGAGCAGGAAGAGCTGAGCAGGAAGCACACAGAGCCGGTAAAGCCCTTCTTGCTGCTGCCACAGCTCGCAGCACCAGGCCCTGCAGCTCCGCTCCTTTCTGCCCCAGCCCACCCAACTCCCCCCCACCTGCCCACAACGCTCCCCATCAGAGCTCCCAACCAACACCTCTCCACCCTGCGCTCCCCCTGGCCACGCAGATCCCCTGCAGCCCCTTACCCACTCCGTTCTCGCCATAGGCCAGGTGTGGGGGGACCACCACCCGCCTGCGCTCGCCGATACAGACGCCCTGCAGGCCCTGGTCCATGCCGGGGATGATGTAGCCCTTCCCAATGTAGGTGTTGTAGGTTTGGTTGCGGGAGTAGCTGCAGCAAGAGAAGCGCAGGGTGCTGTCAGGTAACAGAACTGTTCCGTGCGCTCATCCCCCACTGCACCAAACCTCCTCCAGGGATGCAGCAGGTAGGTAAAATCCTTTTTGGCCCATTTCTTACTTCTCACTGCCCTCCACTCCCAGTTCCCCCTGGATACCCCAACCTCTCCTTGCAGCCCGCTGCTGGCCATGGGGCGAATGTGAGCATCCCCCCCACACCTGGAGTCAAAGAGCGTCCCGTCCATCAGCGTGCCATTGTAGTGGTAGCGCACGAAGTCTCCGGTCACAGCCCTGCGCCTGCAGGACGCCGGCACCTCCAGGTGCTCCAGGGAGACGCCGTCCTTGGGGTTGTGGAAGTCCACCAGCAGCACGCTGAACACCAGCGAGGCCTGTGGTGGGATCACGGTCCCTGTGGAGGGGATGGGTCAGCCCACACGGGGGTCCCGCTACCCAGGCAGGGGCAGTGGGCGATGCCCGACTCACCGTAGCCCTTCTCCCCATAGGCCAGGAATGGTGGGATGATGATGCTCCTCTTCTCCCCGGCACACATGCCCAGCAGGCCCTGGTCCATGCCCTTGATCAGCCAGCCAGTACCCACATATGTATCGTAGGTGCTGTCTTTGCTGTAGCTGATGTGGAGGAATGAGGAGAATGGCTCTGGGGCTGTGCCAGCCCCCCCCGCCCGGCAGTGGGCTCCCAAAGCCACCCCCAGGCCCCCCCTGCCCATCGCCCGCTGTGGTGAGCGCTGTCCCCATACCTGGAGTCAAAGGGGGTTCCATCCAGCAGAGTGCCGTTGTAGTGATACCGCACAAAGTCTGAGTTCTCCACCGTGCGGTTGCAGCGCTCAGGTTTGGCCAGGGTGGTGATCTGCAGTTTGTCATCCTTGTTCCAGATGTCCAGCATCACCACGTCGAAGTACAGCGTGGCGTCAGGGGGGATCAGCCCCGCTACAGCAGCAGCAATGAGGACAGAGCGCAGAACAGGGTGAGGAGCGACCAGTGCTAAGAACACAGAGCTCTGCAGCGCATGCGGCACCACTGGATGGGGCAGGGAGGGTCCTTGCTCACTACAGCCCATCCCACAGCTTCTGCCTGGAGTGCTGGATGGGGACCTGACCTGTGCAGGTCTGAGGCCAAGCCCTGCCTGTGGTGTCTGTGGAAGGGACTGCTGGGATTTGGGGGCCCCCGAACACCCCATAAGATTTTCTTTGCAGAGGAATCAGATGTGAGCCCTCCGTGCCCACCATGGAAAGTGACACAGTGTGTGCAGTGTGTCTGCAAAGCCCTGTGCAGACCCCACCTGTGTTTGCTGTTCAGTGTCCCAGCACACATCCATCTGTCCCCAGCTCTCCTGTCTGGGCGCCCATCGCCCGTCCCCCCCCACCGCGTGCTTTGAGGACCCCCGGCCCCGCAGCCCTTACCCACGCCGATGCTGCCATAGCCCAGGTGGGGTGGCACAATGAGGTGCCGCCGCTCGTTGACGCACATGCCCTGCAGCCCGCGGTCCATGCCGGTGATCAGCCGCCCCACGCCCACCACGCCGGCCACTGTGGCCCCTCGATCATAGCTGTGAAAGGACAGAGCCGTCAGCACCGCGTAGCACAGGGGGGCTGCAGGGTACCTCGGTTCCTGAGCAGCACCCATCTCCCCCCGAGCATCTATGCGGAGTTTCCAGCCTTGCAAGTAAGCTTTGTTCAACAGAAAAGCACAGCAAGGCTGCTTGGGGGTTGCACGGCCACGGGGCAGCCGCCTCTCCCCTGTTCTGCTCTCTTGCAGAGCTGCAGCTCACAAGCAGTGAGGCGTCCTCCAGCCCTGCCTTGAGGTTTTGTCTGGACTGGGGCTCCTGCCACAGGCACAGCCCCCCGCTCAGCCCTGCAGCGCTCAGTGTGGGGCTGAAGCTTCACTGCCTGGGGGGAGACACCCTGAGTGCGGGCAGCCAGGGGCGGAGGGCCGGGAGCTGCTTGCAGATGCTCCCCACACCTGGCACAGCAGTGCAGCACACAGGGCTTCCTGCTGCCTCCTGGCAATTCTAAACGCAGGGAGGAGGAAAGAAGGCAGTCCAGGCCTCATTTGTGGACTGCACATTTCTCTTTATTTTTAAATCTTTAAACTACAGGCTCTAAGAAGCAACTGGGGGCCATTTTGGGTAAATGGAAATCCTTCATCCCCTGTAATGTGCAGTGAATGCTTCTCCTGGAAGCGTGCTGCCGTCCTCGGGACAAAGAGTTATTTCAGCAGCAATATTTTAGCAGCTCCCATCGCTTTGGGGCTCACAGCAGCAGCAGGGGCAGCGCGTGCTCCCTTCACTTTCTCTCCCATCCGTTTTTTTGTGAGAAAAGTACCACTGGACCGCGATAGGGATCCCTTTGCTTTTCAGGGGCTGAAAGTTTTTGTTCCCGTGTTTTGTCGAGCCCCCACCGCTGCCCCCACCCCGCTCACATCGGTGCCCATGGTGCGCTGCCCCACAGACCCCCGGGGCGCAGCGCGCGGCCGAGGACCGCCTCGGAGCGGCTGCTGCTGCCACGTCTCAGCGCCGCTGCCCGCATTCCTCCCGCAGCGCACGCACGGACACGTCCTGAGCGCAGCGCGGCTCTGCGCCCCCCCCGCCCACTGCTCCCCTCGGATCGGTTCCCCCCGGATCGCTGCGAGGCCGCGCACAGCGCAGCACGGGGAGGAGGGACGGGGGGCACCGCCGTCAGTCGGGGCCGTGCGGGGCGGGCGGGGTGTCCATGGGGGGGGAGGGGAGGGGTCCGGGGGGGCGGGGGAGGCGGGGGAAAACCCCGCGGGGCCGCGTGAAGCGGGAGCGGGCCGAGGGCTGTACCTGGAGTCAAACTTTTTGCCATCTTTAAAGGTCCCATTGTAGTGGTAGCGGATGAAGTCCCCCATCTGGGCCTCCCGCAGGCAGACTTTGGGGATGTAGTAGCGCTCTATCACCACGTCCTCCAGCGGGCCGGGGTCGCTCAGACCCAATGCCCCCAGGAGGCTCAGCAGGAGCGCGGCGCTGCCCGCGGCCATGGCTCGGAGCGGCGGTGGGGGGAGGCGGGAGCTGAGCCCCCCCGGCCCGGCCCCGCCGCGCTTCTGTACACGTGGAACGGGCCCGGCCCCCCCAGCCCCCGCCCCAGGCCCGGGGCGGTGATTCCCTGCGATGGGCCGGGCGGAGAGCCGCGGCGCAGCGGAACTCCGCGATGGAACTTTCAAAAAAACCGTTCTCTTCTTTGCGGGCGGTTCTTTGTGCGAAGGGAGCGGCTTTGTGCAGCGCCGGGTCCTAGCGCTGCCTGCGACCCGGTTTGCTCAGGCTCTGGCGTTCGGGAAGAGTAAATCCGAGTAATTAACGTAATTAACGCCCGTACGGATAACCCTGGCCGCTCCTCGGTCCGCTGCTGTTACTGAACGGCAGTGATCAAAACCCCTGCAACCGCCCCTGTAACAGACCGTCACGGATCGGAGCAGCACACAGAGCGCACCTACGCGTTGCCCCTCACCCCCTCACACCATTCGGGGCCGCGGGGGGAGCCCTCTGCCCGTTCCGCCCGCACGGACGTGGGTTGGGCCGTGTCCAGCGCGGCCGTGCCTGGCTCTGCGAGCTCAGCCGCAGCCCTCGGCTCTGCGCTCTGGGCGCTGCGCTCTGGGCTCTGGCACAGCGCAAGGATCCGCCTCCGGCTGACCACGGCCAGCGGCGAAACCAGCGCTGAACGCTGCCGGGCGGAGGGGGCGGGGGGAAGAAGCAGCGCAGCGCCGAGCGCGCAGCGCAGCGCACTCGAGGGATCCCCCGACACCGCAACTCCGAGCGGATCCGGGCCGGTCAGCATCACTCAGTGCCAACTCCGCCCTGCGCGCAACGCACAGAGCCGCACTAAGACCCTGCGCTCCCGACGCGCACCGCCCCTTCCTCCCCCCTCCGCCCCCGCTCGCCTCCTGCGCGGAGCGCTGCGCGGCGCTGCGCGGGCAGTGCGCGGCGGCGGCGGGGATGGGCTGCGCGGCGCTGGCGCTGCCGCTTCTGCTGTTGGCGGCGGGGCCGTGCGCGGCGCAGTACGAGCAATACAGCGTGCGCGGATTCCCCGCGGCCGCTCTGGAGCCGCTGCAGCGCGCTTACACACGGGCGCTGGCGCAGTACGCGAGCGCGCAGTGGGCGGAGAGCGCGCGGGCTCTGGAGGCCAGTCTGCGGCTGCACCGCCTGCTGCGAGACAGCGAGGCGCACTGCCACCGCCGCTGCGCCGAGGGGGGATCCGCGGAGGAGCCCCCCGCCGAAGGGGACCGCGCGGAGTGGGAGTGGGAGCGGGAGCTGCAGCTCTTCGGGCGGCTGCTGCGCCGCGCAGGCTGCCTGCGTGCCTGTAAGCGCGGCCTGCCCGTCTTCCAGCTGCGCTACCCGCCCGCGCAGACGCTGCGCGATTTCCAGCGCCGGCTGCCCTACCAGTACCTGCACTACGCGCTATTCAAGGTGAGACTGCGCAACGCCGGGAGTGACGGGGGTGGGGAGTGAGGGGCTGCCCTGACCTGGGGGTGTGGGCGTCCCCCGTCGTGCACCCCACATCTTCTGTACCCCTGTCTGACTTCCTCTGCTCTGCACTCCTCCATTTGCCCCCCTCACCCTGTGCCCCCCACCCTGTATCTCCCCATTGCCACCCCCATACCGTGTCCCCCCATCCCACATCTCCATTCCTCACCTCCATTCTGCACCCCTAGATCCTTCTCCCATCCCTCCCACATCTCTCTGCCATGTGTTCTCCCCTCCTGCTCCCCCCATCTTGCACCCCCTTCCCCCCATCTCCTCCATCCTGCCCCGGCACCGCTGCACGTCAGCAGCAGCAGGATGTGAGGAGCGTGCCCGGGATGGGGCCCCAGTGGCTGCCCTCTCCAGCCCCGTGTGCCCTGGTCTCCCCCCTCCCACAACCCCTGCTGGGGGTTCTCTGAGTCTCCCCGTGTCCCCCGACCCTCTGTGGTCACAGACATCCCCCAGCACAGCTCTGTGGGTGCCCCTGGTCCACATGGAGAAGTTTTCCAGGGACAGATGGAATTTCTCCAGCTCTGCTGTGCCTACATTCTGCCTCTGCTTCAATACTGCTGTCCCCAAGGCCCCCTGGGTGTGTGGAACGTTGCCCGAGGAGGGGGACACAGGGCTGTCCCAGCCAGTGGAGCGTGGCTTGGGTGGGTGGGTGCAGCACCACTGCTGCTTTGCTCCTCGGTGCTGTGGCCCCATTCACCCTGCGGCGACGAGGAATGGCCTGACCTGGATACTTAATGCATTTTCCTCTCGGTTGCTCTGGCTAAAATCCATTTAAGGGATGGTTCATCCAGCCCCTCCAGCTTTGTTTCTCGGAAGTTGCAACCTGAGAGCTCATAGAAGCAGCAGCAGAGTGGGGACAACTGCCGAGCTGGCAGTGGGGCTGGAGGAGAGTCTGACAAACCTGTGCCACGTGGGTCACTGCCAGAGGGGCTGCGCTGTCCGTGCTGCCACCGTGGGCTCGGGGAGAGCTTTGTGTGCCTCAGTGCACACCGCTCCATCAGCAGGACGTCCCCCCCTGCCCGCACGCTGCCCATCCTTCGTTGCCAGTGAGTGATGGGCGTTGGGGCTGCCCGTCCCGAGGATCGCCTGCTGCCCTGGGACGCATCCCAGCGTCGCCCCTGCGGCCCCACGCACCGCCCCCCTCTCTCCGCAGTCCAATAAGATCGAGAAGGCGGTGTCGGCTGCTCACACCTTCCTGCAGAAGAACCCCAAGCACGAGATGACCCTGAAGTACCTGAACTACTACAGGACGATGGTGGACGTGGACGAATACCTCGTGGACCTGGAGGCTCAGCCCTATGAGGTAAGGAGGGGATGGGCTTGGGTGGGAGAAGAGAAGGAAGAGGAGCATCCCACAAGGGCCACTGCATGTCCAGCAGAGCCCATCCCAAATCCCAAAAGCCCTTCCAGCAGAGCCACTTCCTGCCCCAAAAAGCATCTCTGGGGCCAGTGCCAGGGATGGAGCTGTGTCTGGCGAGCACAGGGCAGCTCTGAGAGCTGAGCCATCTGCTGTGGGGCTGGGCACGGGGCCTGGAACCCAGCGGGGAGGTGAGCAGAGCCCTCTTGGCCTCCACAGCCGATCTTTGTGCGCTCGGTGAAGCTCTACAACAACGGGGATTTCCGGAGCAGCGCGGCTGACATGGAGCAGGCGCTGGCTGAGTACTACAAGGCGTACGAGGACTGCCTGGCTGGCTGCGAGGGCGCCTATGAGCTGCAGGAGTTCAAGGACTTCTACCCGGCCATCGCAGGTGGGTGGGCAGAGGGCGGGGGGGGGGGGGGGGTTGCAATGTGGGGCAATGCCTGACATTATCTTGTCCCCAGACCACTTTGTAAGCGTTCTGCGCTGCAAGGTGGGCTGCGAGAGCGAGCTGACCCCCAACGTAGGCGGCTACTTTGTGGAGAAGTTCGTGGCCACCATGTACCACTACCTGCAGTTCGCCTACTACAAGTGTGAGTGTGGGCTGGGAGTTGGGGGCTGAGCCCCTGGGGTGTCCCAGGGCAGGGTGTCACATCCGTGTCACACTCTGCTCCCTGCAGTGAATGATGTGAGGGATGCGGTGCGCAGCGTCTCCAGCTACATGCTCTTCGACCCGGATGATGCGGTGATGCAGCAGAACTTGGTTTATTATCGCTTCCACCGCGAGCGCTGGCACCTGCAGGAGGAGGACTTTGAGCCCCGGCCGGTGAGAGCCCCCCCAGCCCCTGCCCTGGGGCTCAGTTGATGTGGGGCTGATGTGCTCCCCACCCCCCCGTTCCCAGGAAGCCGTGCGCTACTACAACAGGACGGCTGCACAGAAGAAGATGCTGGAGTTTGCCAGGCAGTTCCTGCAGGCTGACGACGAGGTGGGTGATGACCACTTTCGGCGGCTGCTTTTCGGGGTCCCTTGCGGTTGGGGTCTGTGGGTACCCCAAAGCAGGACCCCTCCCCGTGGGTGTGGTGTGGGGGTCCATCCCTGAGCAGCCCCGCAGGAAGAACCACTGTGATCACTGCACTGCTTCCTCCTCCCACCCTGTGCTGCAGATGGAGGTGGATGATGGTGAGGAGCCAGACCTGCAGGATCTGCCCTCAGACGGCGAGTTTGAGGGCGAAGGGGACTACGAGGAGGGCTTCTTTGCAGAGTGGTGGCAGGAGCCCAACACCAAGGGGGACAAAGCCGATGAAGGTTCCTGACGCTGGGGCTGGGTGCTGTGATGTGAAGTTGGGGGGGGGGGGGCTGCTGCCTCGTGGTGCCACCATCCCCTGTGTTTGCAGAGAACCTCTGATGCGCCAGGAGAGGGGGATCCTGGCCCTGACAGAACAGAATGGCTGTGATGCCATCCTGGGGACTCCAGGCTCTTGCTCCATGCTGCACAGGAACACAGGTTCACTGAGAAGGGTCGATCCTGCCCAGTGCTCCCAGCAGGACTGCCCCTTCCACTGGGACGTCGCTGCCCTAATTCCTATCGGAGGAGCAGCCACAACACAGTGACACCACCTGTCTGGTGCCCCCTGAGCCCCCCGGCCCCGATGCCCCTGGAGCCCTGGCAGCGGTGCCCGGTAGCAGCACCGGGATTTGCTGCACCCCTTCACTCCTCCCCAGGCGCCACAGACCAGGGGGGCCGGCACCAAACTGCTGTGTTGCCTTGTGGGTTCTGGGCACGGTGGTGGTTCTGCACATCCTCAGAGCTCAGTCGGGGCTCCTGCTCTTGTGCTGGCAGCAGCCCACCCCCACCGGCAGGTCCAGAGACCCCTCTCCCCCCCGGAGCCCACGGCTCGGTGCTGAGCGGTGCTCCCGGGCACGGCATCCCTCTGCCGGAGCATCCGTCACCACCTCTGCCCCACACGTGCCTTCAACTCTCTCCACACCAGCCCTCCATAGCTTTAAGCTCCGTTAATTTAATACTTCCCGTCTTCTCGCTTTTTTTGTTCGTTCGTTTTGTATTTTAAATGTACTGGTGCTGAACTTTTAATAAAATCCGGACCGGTCTTTTGACGGCTGCCTCTGCCCATGGCTCCTCGGGAGGGCACGCAGAAGTGCTGCGTATCCCTGCAAAGCCGGGGAGAGCTTGAAAGACTGGGGAAGGGGGTGGCGGTCGGGGCGGGGACCCCAGGCCGAGCGGTGGGCGACTGGGCTGCAGACCCCCCGTTCCTTTCCGCCTTGCGGACGTCGAGGGGCCGGCAGCACGCGGCCCCGCTCCGCACCGGGACTTGGCTGCGAAGACTGAAACCGAGAGGCTGAATCACGGCGTCGGCCCCGGGGCAGGGAAGGGACGGGCGCTGCTGGCGGCTCCCCGCCCCGCGCCGCCTGCAGGGCTTCCCCGCTCCGGTCCGCAGCGCCGCCCCCTGGGGCTGAGTCCCCCAGGCTGCGCTCCGCTCGCCGCGATCGCTCCGGCCGAAACGACCCCCGGGTGCCTCGAGCCGCTCCGGATCCGCCCTGCGCCCAACCCGCCCGGCTCCGTTCCGGGCGAAACACCGCGGTGGAGCCGCGCCGCCCCCTGACGTCACCCAGGTGGCCCTTGGTGCGAGCACGCCCTTCCCCACCCTCCCTCGCCCCGCCTCCGCCCCGCCCCGCCGCCCAATCACCTCCCGGCGCGCGGGGGGCGGCCGCGTCTCCACCAATGGCGAACGGATAAACACGGGGAGGGGGCGGGGCCCGGCCCGCAGCGGTGAGGACGGACGGCCAGCAGAACCAATGGGAGGCGGGCAGCGCTGGGCGGGGCGGGGCGGGGAGGGGCGGGGCGCCGCTCGCCTTTTGTTCGGGCAGGAGCGGGGCGGGCGGCAGTGCCCGCGCGGGGAGCGGTGCGAGGTGAGCGGGGCGGGCGGGGTCGGGGCGGCGGATTCCGGTCGTGCGGGGCCGGGAGCGGTGCGGGGCGTTGCGTCGCGTCGCGGGGCTGAGCCAGTTTGAGGGGCTCCCGGCGCCGCACGTTGTTTCGGGGCGGGCTGTGCCGCTCCCCTCCGGGGCAGCCGCCGCGCCCGGTTGCGCGCATCCCGTCCGACCGGTCCCGAACGGCCCCGGGGCTCCGCTCCCAGCAGGGCTCGGCTCGGCCCGGCCGATCCGTGCGGTTCCGGTGCTGCCGGGGCCGGCAGTGGGCGCCGCTCCCGGGGCGGCCGTTCCACCGCGCCCCGCCCGAGAGAGCCGCGCACCTGCCCCGTGCAACCTGCGGGGAGCGGTCCATGCTGCGGGAGGGGGGGAGGAAGAGGAGGAGGAGTAGAAGAAGAAGAAGAAGAAGCAGAAGCCCTTCCTCCCACTGGGCGCCCCGCGGGGTGCTGACAGCGAACGTCGGGGGGAGCGGAACTCGCTGAGCGCGGGGAGCGCTCTCGTTGCGTTCGCCGGCTGATTAGCTTAATTAATCAGGCAGATGAAAGGATAACGCGGAGCTGGTGCTGGGAGTTGCCCGCGGAGGAAGGCGTGGGCTGCGCGCGGGGGGACGCGTGGGAGCGTGGGCGCCTCCAGGGGCGCAGCCCGGGGCGGGAGGAGCGGCGTTGACCTCAGCGCTGTCCCCGCGTCCTGCCGGCTTTGGGTGGTGCGGGCGGCCGCTGCCCCATTGGTGCTGCGCGGCGGTTTCCCCAGGACCCATCTGCCCCCGTGCCGGGGCTGCGGCCCCGCGCTGTGCTCCGCGCTGTCCCCTGCCCGCCCGCGGTCTGGTGCGTTGCGGGCCTGGAGGAGGCGCGGGTCCCCTCCTGTGTCCTTGTGGGCGTGCACCGGGGCAGCCTGCGGAGGGGAGCAGCCATTAAGTGTCCTTCCACCTCTGAAGGCTGTAGTTGTTCACCGCTTTGGAGGGTTTCCACGAAGTGGTACGAAAAACCCATTTGGCAGCGAACTCGGCTTAAACAGGTGGGCGCGGGACGCGCCTGCGCGAAACCCGGGTGGCGACGGCCGGGGGTCGAGTTATCCCCGGCCCTGGTGCCATTCACCGGGCAGTGAGGAGCTGCTGCGGGGGGGGGGGAGCTGCACTGCAGCTGCCCAAATCCGGCGGTGGGGAAGCGCTGGCGGAAGCGTGGGGGGGCTGCAGGCCGCTCTCCCCCCGCCGCCACAAACAATGGCTCCCACTCCATTGTCTGGTGCTGCGGCCGCTCCCTGGGGGCGGCGGGGATGCAGGCGTGCGAGCGGCCCGCGCCCCGTCCCCGTGCGGGTCCCGGTGGGCAGCGTTGGCGGCGCTGCTGCTTGCGGTCTGTTTGCAGCTGGGGACCGCGGAGAGTTTTGTCTCTGGTCCCAGTGCTGTGCTTTAGCATTAAGGTTGGGTGCTGCCCTCCTCCTGTGAATTCCTCCTTGTTCCCCCATCAGACCCCCAGCCGGATGGGGTGCCGGTGGCAGCCTGCAGGAAGGAGCTGCTCTGTGCAGCTGCAGCACGGGGGCTGCATTGGGAGCTCGCAGGGCTCTAATTTAAGTGTCTGTACCACAGCTCAACGCTGGTCTTGAAATTTTAAATTAGGCTGGCTTCTAATTAGCAAAAGTTAAAAAGAAGTTTCGTTTCTATTGAAGCAGTGCAAGTCTGCCTTGGCAGACTCTTGTGGCACAGTTGCCAGCTCTGACCTTTGTTTCAGGTGGTGCTTTCCCACCTCGGTGCTTTAAGACTGTGCCCAGAATCAGCAGCAAATGGGGTCTGGGTGGCAGCTGTGGGTCTCGGTTGGTCCCCTGGGACCCGGGGTGTCCCCAGCGGGGCTGTGCCCTGCTGGCAGCGCCTGGCTCGCAGTCAGCCCTGGAGGATGCAGTGCTTGAGCTGATGCAGCATTTCCAGCTCCACCAGGGTTGGGTTTACCCCGTTTCCCAGGGATGGGGTTGGGTGTTTGGGGATGGAGCAGGCATGCTGTCTGTGTGTGGGAGAGGCTGCCAAAAAAGTCTTAAAACTTGACCTAAGCAGCTTAAAAACACATCTGTGCTTACAGTGCTGCTGGCCAGCACTGAGCTGCAGAATGCTCCAAAGCTGCATCCTGTGCTGCCAGCTGAAGGACGGCCCAGTACAGCGCTGAATGCCATGCTTGGCGTGTTGCTGCCTGCTCTGCTGGGTGCTCCCAAGTCCCACATGCTGCAAGGGTGGTGTGGTGCACCCAAAGCTTTGGGGTCTGGGTCTGTGCGTGCTTCATCCCCCCCCACTCCCCCCTTGTGCTGCATCAGTCCTTGCTGTGCTTCCTATGGATTGTCCTTAGCGTTTGCTGGCTTTGGGCTCAGGAGGCTGCTGGGTCACTGCATCCTCCTGCATCGGTGGGGTGAGAGCTGGCTGTGCTGGAGGTGCTGTGCTTCCCCCTTGTGTGCAATGTGCTGTGCTTTGTAAGGGTGGTGAGGGGAGTGAAGGAGGAGTGAGGGGCAAGATGTTTCTAATTAGATAGGTTTGAGATCTCTCTCCGAATCTGCCATCCCTGGTTGGTTTCTCTGCAGCTGCTGACAGGCCTGGAGGCATTTCATAATGCTTGAGTTGCTGGGATCTAAAATCCCTTTACGCAAAGGGCAGGCGCCTTGTGCTGGAGCAGAGCTCCTGTTGGCCCGGGGTGCTGAGCTGTGCTGGGGGCTGCTGTGGGATGCTCAGTGCTCTCTGAATATCCCATAGCTGCTGACCTGACCCATTCCCCCAGTGCTGCGGAGACGCACAAGAGGGGTCATGCAGCACTGCAGCTGGGACTGGAATCAGCCTTGTGGCATCGTTCCGTGCCTTGGGCAGGGGTCTGCTGGGGGGAGGGCAGGTGTAGAGCTGAGCTCCTCCAGCAGCAGCATGAATCCCTGGCAACCTGAGGCAGCCTGTGCTGCTGGGTGATGGCACAGCTGTTCCATGCTGGCAGGGCTGTGCCAATCCCCACCTCGGTGCCAGCAGTGATCCTGCTCCTTTATCCACATCCCCACAATCTCGGGGATGTGCTGCTGTGCTGCTCTGTGCAGACATGGGGCCGGGATCACAGGCCAGGCGCATTCACTTTGCTGGTGGCAGAGACCTTTGGCTGCTGTAAGAGTGCTGCTGTAATCACAGTGACACCCGGCCGAGCCCTGGTGACAAATCATTAACCTGCTCCGACAGGCTGTGTGCTGACGGGTGTTGGCGATAATTCCCCGTGAAACATTTGAACTTTGCAGATGTAATGCAATTGGATGGGGAAATTAAGCTGGGGCGCAGCAGCCTTCAGCCCTGCTTCCCTCCCTCTCGCCCTGCTCTCCTGGCAGACCTGGGGCCGGGTGGCAGAGCCCTGTGCCGACAGACACCATTATTCTTGCTGGAAACACATGTGAGCCTCCAAGCTGAAATCCTAAAAGCCTGCAATTATCGTGTTCGTAAAGGACAATTTGTTCTTGGTGCTCTTTAAAACAAAATATTTTTTTTTCTTATCCAGATGGAGTTATTGTGATTAATTGCACTGTGCCAGCTCTCCTTTTCACAGGCAAATGGCGAGCTCCCATCCTCCCCTCCCGTGTTCCTAACGAGATGCGTGAATTCTTCGTGCTGAGGGGATGCGCCCTGCCGGGCCGTGGGTTCCACGGGGCTGTGGGCGGTGGGGGCGCCTCCCCCGTCGGCCACGTTGTTGGGGGGGCGGAGGGGCGAGGCTGCAGTGTGGGATCGCTGCGCGGTTCCCAGGTGGGGCAGGGTGCGGTGGGAGGCGGCTTCCACGTGCGGGAGCGGCTCCTGCTCATGGCAGGGGACGGGAGTTGGCTCCGAGGGCGGAGGGAGGCTCAGGGCTGTTCTACGCTGGGAAGGAGCCAGGAGAGCGGCTGCGGTCCTGCGTGGGGTGTGAGGGTCCCCGGTGTGGGCAGAACCGCGGGGGTCGACGATGTGTGGGTGCTGATGGAGCTGGCAGGGGGGGGCCGGCTTTGTGCTGGGAGCTGCGCTTCTGTACGGTGGCTGCGTGCCGTGGTGGCAGCGCTGCTCTGGGTGCTGCTGGGTGGGAGCTGGGCTCTGCCCGCAGTGCACGCAGGGGGGCTGCGTGGTGCCGCGCCACCGGCTCAGCCTCGTGGTGAATAGAGAGACAAATAGAGACAGACCTGTGCCGAGAGCTGATGCGTGGCGGTGCTGTGCGTGCTGTCATGACAGGAATGTGCGGCAGAGCACCTTGTCCCTGTGTGCCCGCACTGCCGGAACGTGACAGCCCGCTCCTGTCTGCGCTGGAGCTGTCAGCAGCCGCTCTGTGGGGTGGAGATGTGGGGCTCCGGTGGGCAGTGGGGCCGGGGGGCTGAGCACCAAACAAAGGCGGCCGTGCTCAGCTCCTCTGTGGGCAGCCAAGGGCAGGGCTGCGGTGCCCGGCTCCGGGATGGCCGCTCCTCATTAAACTTCACTCTGCTCTCATTCCCTTTCAACCCTTCGAGTTATCTGTGCTGCAAAGCCCTCATGGAAGCAGCCGGTGCCAGCACAGAGCTGACTGTGACGCAGCCCCTTGATCCCGGGAACGTCTGAGAAGTGCCTTTCTCTCCCTCGTTTGCCATTTGTTCTTCCGATGGATCCTGTTAAAGCCCATTGAAGCTCTGGCCCGGTTCTTAGCAGTGGTGCCAGCCGTGGGATGTGGCTGCTCTGGCACTGCTGTGCTGTCTGGGCAGCTGGGAAGGACAGAGGTCACTGATGTGCAGCAGGAGTGCTTCTGAAATTGCCCTTTCTTACACTGTAGTCGTTGAATTGCATTACTCGCCTCTTTCCTGTCTTTAAAAGCCTCGGTGGCTGTAGCTGCCATTGCTCACACGCTTCCTGCAGCCCAGCTCACTGCTGGTGCACGGTGCAGCTCCGGTGCTGTGTTTTGCTCTGCGTCCTGGTGGGGCTGGGGCAGCAGCCCCAGTGCTGCTGTCCCCAGTCGGGGCCTCGCACCACCAAATCCTCGGGGTGCCGGAGCCATCTGCCATGGGAGGCGGTGCTGCAGGGGCCGCTGAGCAATGCAGCCCTGCAAGGTGAGGGGAGCCCAGGCAGCCCTTACCTCTGTTTGAGGCTCTGCTTATTGCATCCCTGCTGCTGTGCTGGGCAGCTCGGCTGTAGATCAGCACCGGCTGTGGGTGCTGCTGTGTCTGTCCTGCCTGCTGTCACGGGAGCCACAGGAAGGGGCTGTGGGGGAGGGGGGGGGGGGAGGTGTTTACTGGAGATTTCCCCTGCAGACGGTCTGGGGGGGCTGCTGGGAGGGGACGATGCTGTCTGGCTGCTGATCAAACAGCCCTGGAGGAGCCTTCTGGCCGGGCTGTGCAGCAGCTTCCCCTGTTTCTTCACCAGGATGCCTGGCTCCAGGAAGCAGGAGGAGAGGGTTTAACCTTTTCCCAGCCCCAGTCCTCGCCTGCCTCTGTGTGCTGTGCTCTTCCAGAGCTACTGTATGCCCCAGGTGTTCCTCTCCTTGTGTGAGCTGCTGAGTCCTTCTGTGCCCTATTCCTGACTCTTGAGCTGGGGGGGGGGGGGAGGAGGGGCAGAGGGTCCTGCTTGTGCTCCACTGCAAGCTGTTCAGCACCAGAGGCACCAACACTGGCTGCAGTGATCAGATAACAATGAAGGTCGAGGAGGGCCAAGCTGCCATTCCCTGCCTGTAGTGTCAGCAGGTGCCTCTGGTCCCTGCTGAGGAATGGGGACAGGAAAAACTTGTCTGGTGCCTGCCCCTCTGAGAGAGGAGTGGGATGTGTGCTGCAGGGCTCAGGAAAACGTTGCTTTGTGTGCCATCGGCTTCACCCATTTGGCTTTGAGCAAACCTGCAGTGTCCATCGCTGGGGTGGTGCTGGGCCAGCCGTGCCTCCCTGCGCTCAGTGGGGCTGTCAGTTCAGCCTGTGCTCATTGGCGAGGGCCCATTCTCCTGATTGCAGCTGTCCCTATCAGATCTCCTGAGCTCATCCTGCATCTCAGCAGCTCAGCTCACCTTGGGTGTCACGGTGTAGACAGGGAGGAGTGCAGGGAAGGGGGGGACTGCATCGTGTGTCTGATGAACTGCTGTGTAAGAAGTCGGTGTCTGAGCCAGACTCAGGAATGCTTGGGAAATGAAGTGTCTATCATATGCCAGTAATTGCAGAGCAGCGTTGCAGGTTGACTGGCTGTGTGCAGATGAGAACTGGTCCCTCTTAGCAGCTCTGTGCCATGTGTGGGATCTGGGTTCTGAAGCGTTAACACTTTTGGCTTTGTCCATCCAGGGCACTTTCTGTGTGGGGCTGTGGGGACCTGGTGGGCTCCTGTGGCTGCTGCCCAGGCTCTGTGTGCTGCTATGGGGCTGTGTGGGCACCGTGCAGCCCTCCAGTGCCAGCTGCTCCGAATGGCACCAGGCCCTGCACTTATCTCTGCTGCAGGGGGAGAGGGATGAGCCCCCCAGGACCCGTTGGTGAGTGGCTGTGTTGGTGTTGCCTTTATCAGGCTCCCAGCAGCGTCTGGGGGCTCCAAGTTCATGGCCACAGTGACCACATGGGGACAGCTCCTGTGTGCACTGGGGGCTTGGCTGCAGGGTCCTGGCTGGGTGCTGGGCCCCACAGTGCAGCATCACCCCCACATCTCTGCTGCACTGATCAGAGCGCGCAGCCCCTGCCGTGGGAATAACCCCCCCCAACAGCCTCCATTAGCGGGGCTGTCTCTCACTGCTTTAAAAACATGCATTATGCACAACCCATTAAAGTCGGGGCGGCTCTGAGTGCGCGGAGTGCTCCTTTGCAGCTCGGAAAACATCGAATTGACGAGCAGCACCCTGCCCTGCTTCCAGGAAGGCTGCTGGGGGGGTGGCGGCATGCGGAGCGATCCGGCTCTGCGCCCCACAGCCGCTCAGCAGGAAGGAGTTTTCCGTACCTGGCCGGGATGTTTTCCCCGTGAGTGTGGGGCTGTGCCGCTCGTTCTGCTGGGAACAGCCCGCAGCGCTGGGGCGAGCCGCGCCAAGCCCGTGCGCGCCGCCCGGCATCCCCAACCCCCCCCCCCGTGCGCAATTCGCGTCCCGGCACCACCCGACGCCCTGACTCAGCCGGGCGGTGCGGGGCCGGGGGCTCCTCCTGCCGCCCCTCGCTCCGGGCAGAGCCGACCTGCGGGACCCCCCGAGCTCTGGGCTGCAGCGGGGGCCCGTGGCCGTCCGGGTGCTGCGTGCTCAGGTGGTGGCGGTTACGCCTCGGCTGGGCAGCGCTGCTCCTCGAGTCTGAAGCTCTGACTCATCTCCTCCGTGCGGCCTCGTGCGTGGCGACGGGCCGGGGGCTGCGTGGGGTCGGTGACTCAGCCTCCTGCCCCCTGTGCTTGTGGAGCTGTGACACCCTTCGCTCCACCAAATCGTGCTCTAAAGTAAGCCCAGGCTGCATTGGTGGGGGTTTGGGGCTACTCTGTCCCAGCAGTGCGTTTGGGGAAGTCGAAATACCTCGACCCCCAGTGCGGGCAGCAGGACTGGGAGCAGGGCTCGTCCCAGGGCTCGTCTCTCGGCACCTCCCTCGGCAACTCCCTGCCGGCCGACAGCTGCTGCAGGCTGCCGAGGAGCAGCGTCAGCCCCGCGGTGACTCACAGCATCGCCATGCGGGCGGCTGCGGGCGGGCGCTGCTCCTGTCTACGTGGGATCTCCCGTGGGGCCCGGCTCGCCCTCTGCCCTCGGAGCCTCCCGTGTCGGGGTTGGGTGCGGGGTTCCCGTGCCCGGATAGTTCCCAGCGCTGCCCCCCCGGCGCTGCGAGCCTCCGTGCTGGGTCTGTGCCAGCACCACGCCACGCTGCGATAACTGCACCCGGTGCTGCTGGGGCTGCCCTCCCCCCTCAGGACTCCGTGCCGGGTTTCCTGCTGCTCCCTGAGCTGCTCATGGGAGGGGGAATCGGTGGGGGTCGCGCTGGTGTCCCTCAGCCCCTTGCTGCCAGGAGCCAGCCTTGAGTATGCTGTGGGCACCCTTGTGTTGTGCCGGGTCTGCCTGATCATTTTTAGGGGCTTTAGGAGCATCCGCTCAGAAGGTTTACTTTATTATCGAGGGCTCAGCCTTGAGCTCAGCTCCGTCGCAGGAAGCAGCCTGTAAGCACTGAGGCCCATTTGCTGCTGGGACGCGGTTTTGCGTGGCAGGCGCTGGCTGAGCTCCGCTGCAGCCGCGGTTCGTGTCTGAACAGGAGCAGCAAAGTGCTGAGCTGTGGGTTCGTCATGGCTGTGGGTTCGTCATGGCGGGGCTGCCTTTCATCTCGCTTGGGGGAGGAGAGCAGATAGCGATCTGCGGGGCCGGGCTCTGACGCTCCCCTCTGCCCCGCAGTGCAGCCATGGAGGTGATGAACATGATGGAGCAGCCCATCAAGGTGACGGAGTGGCAGCAGACCTACACCTACGACTCGGGCATCCACTCAGGTGTCAACACCCAGGTGCCCTCCGTCAGCAGCAAGTGCATGGGGGACGACGACGAGGTGTACGGGAAGCAGTACACCATCAAGAAGACCACCACCACCAGCTACTGCCAGGGCGGGAGCCAGGGTCAGGGCCAAGCGCAAGGTAGGGGCGGGGGGCTCTGCTGCTGCCTTCCCGGGGCTGTTGCTGTGTTCCTGCTGGGCGCTGCTCCACACAGCCTTCCTGTGAGCTGCTGCTGCCTGAAATCCCCTCCTGCTGCCCTCCTTCCCTGTACCGAGGGCACGCAGCCAGCCCCGCGCCGTGCTGAGCTGAGCACATGTTGCAGCCACTTGGCTGGCTCTGGGGAGAGCAGCAGGTCCCAGCCCACGGGTCGGCGTCTGCTCCGGTGTTCCTGCTTGGGAAGCTGCCTTGGCGCGGCTGAGAGCTGCCTGTGTGTGCCACAAACCTGACAGCCGGGGTGCAGCCACGTGGGCACAGCCTGCGGTGACGGAGGAGACGCTTCCCCTCACCCTGTCCCCAAAAAGAGGGCAGAGCTGTGCTGGTTCCCCCCCGGAGGTGGGACCTCGAGGACAGAGCTGCAGTTCTCTGGGAGCAGAGCTCTGCTTGGTGCCTGTCCTGCGCTGGGGGGAACGTGGGTCTGTGATGGGTTTGCTCCTGCTGTGCCCATTCCTGCAGCCTCGGCCTTGGAGGGCTCTGTGTCCTTTTCCTAATCCCAGTGCCAGCTGGTCTCAAGTTGAAAATACCCTTAATTTTTTAATTAACAGGCCTTGTGTGACAATTGCTTAATCATACTGCCTAATTAAGTGTTGCCTTATCTCTGTACTGCCGTATCTGTTTACACTGGAAGCGATGGCTCCTCGCAGGACGTGCCAGGACTGCTGACGGGGCGGGTGGCATCATGCTGGGCTCACTGCAATCAGGAAGCAGCGCTGGGAGCACTCCTGCAGGAGAGCCTGGCCTCACACTGTCTCTCCAACTCCCCACAGCCGACATGGAGGCTCAGCTGGCCATGACCCGGGCTCAGCGTGTCCGTGCTGCCATGTACCCCGAGACGGTGGAGGACCGCTCACTGCTCATCACCACGCAGGTGGAAGGGCAGCAGACCAACGTGCAGCGCCTGGCAGAGCCCTCGCAGATGCTGAAGTCGGCCATCGTGCACCTGATCAACTACCAGGATGATGCTGAGCTGGCCACCCGCGCCATCCCAGAGCTCACCAAGCTGCTCAATGACGAGGACCCGGTAAGCAAGCATGTTTTGCTTGGGCTTTGAGTTTCAGGGCTCCTGGGACATCCTTCCCACCACCTCCTTCCCACCACCTCCTTCCCACCTCTGTGCTGTGGGTCTGTCCTCATGCTGCAGTGCAGCTCCTGGAGCAGGGTGAACGAGTTGTTAAAACCAGCAGCCTCGGCGCAGGGCAACACATTGGAGAGGAATCCTGCTGTGCCCCAGGACCCCCAACCACCCCTGACTCCCTTCCCCACTGCAGGTGGTTGTCAGCAAAGCAGCCATGATTGTGAACCAGCTCTCCAAGAAGGAAGCATCCCGCCGTGCCCTGATGCAATCATCTCAGATCGTGGCGGCTGTGGTGCGCACCATGCAGAGCACCAGCGACCTGGACACGGCGCGCTGCACCACCAGCATCCTGCACAACCTCTCCCACCACCGTGAGGGACTGCTCTCCATCTTCAAGTCTGGCGGCATCCCGGCCCTTGTCAGGATGCTCAGGTACAGGGGGCTGGACAGGAGGGCATGGGCTTAAACTGAAAAAGGATGAGTTGAGATTAGGTAAAAGGAAGAAATCCCTTACCGTGAGAGCAGTTAGGTCCTGGGATGCTTCCGGAGCAGCTGTGGGTGCTCTACCCCTCAGGGTGACCGAGGCCAGGCAGGGTGGGGCTTTGGGCAAATGTAGAGTCCTATACTTGGGGAGGAATAACCACAAGTATCAATGCAGGCTGGGGGCTGAGCTGCTGGAGAGCAGCTCTGCAGAAAGGACCTGGGGGTCCTGGTGGCCAGCAGGGTGTCTGTGAGCTGGCAGTGTGTCCCAATGGACCCCAGGGAGATGCTCCTCCCCTCCGGTGCCCATGGGGAGGAGCAGCGTCGAGCACCCCCAGGAGCTTGGGGCCATGCTGGGGGGCAGAGCCGGGGGTGCCCACACTGTGCTGACGTGGCTCCGTGCCGCCCGCAGCTCGCCGGTCGAGTCAGTCCTCTTCTACGCCATCACCACGCTGCACAACCTGCTGCTCTACCAGGAGGGTGCCAAGATGGCGGTGCGCCTGGCTGACGGGCTGCAGAAGATGGTGCCTCTGCTGAACAAGAACAACCCAAAGTTTCTGGCCATCACCACCGACTGCCTGCAGCTGCTCGCCTACGGGAACCAGGAGAGCAAGGTGAGCCCCTGGCTTGGGGGGCCTGGGGAGGGGACGGCTGCCACCACCTCAGCATCGAGCCTGACCCCTCGCAGTGCAAACAGTCCCAGTTTGTCCCACAAACAGTTTGGCCCAGTTCGGCATGGCTGGTTCTGCCTCTCCTGCTCAGAGCCATGGTTCTGTCTTTGTGCTTGGGCTGCTGCTCTCCTCCCATGCATGAGCCCCTGCAGCCCTGCGGGGCCGCAAGATCTGCTCCCTGGGTGGGTGATGCTGCACATCCCGAGGGTCTGCAGTACGTGGCCCTGACCCTGCCCGCCTGCCTTGCAGCTGATCATTTTGGCCAACGGAGGCCCCCAAGCCCTGGTGCAGATCATGCGCAGCTACAACTACGAGAAGCTGCTGTGGACCACCAGCCGGGTGCTCAAGGTGCTGTCAGTGTGCCCCAGCAACAAACCCGCCATCGTCGAGGCCGGTAAGGGCTCTGGGGCCGCCTCCTGAGGTCGGTGGGCTTTTGGGGTGATGCCGCTCGCCCTCCCGCAGCACCGACTGCTCCTGGCTGCTTGCTCCACACCCCCCCTATGCGCCGGGTGCTGAGTGTGGCCCCCGGGGCCCTAAGAAAAGGCCGGTGCTGCTGCAGCCCTCCCATGGACAGCTGCCCTGTGGGGCACGCCAGTCCTTGAGCCGCCAGGTCCCACCACCCGTGTCCGGGTCTGCGGCTGCTGAGGCACTTTCTGGGGCTGTGTGTGGGCAGGAGCCAGCCTGGCTGGCGGGCAGGAGCTGCTCTGCTCCACATTTAGCAGTCAGCCTCTGCTGAGCCGCGGCGACGTGGTGCGTTGGAGGCGGCAGCCGGGTGGCACCCAGCCTGTGCTCACTGTGCGCGGTGCTGCGGCTCCATTTCCTCTCTGCCGGGAGCTGTGTGTCAGTATTTATAGCACAGTGTCTCGTGTCCCTGGCAGGTGGCATGCAGGCTCTGGGCAAGCACCTGACCAGCTCCAGCCCCCGGCTGGTGCAGAACTGTCTCTGGACCCTGCGGAACCTCTCTGACGTGGCCACCAAACAGGTGGGTCTGGGGGCTGCCGTGTTGTGTTCAGCTCAGCTTTTTGGGGAGCTCCATGCCCGTGCCAGGCTGATCCCGAAGTGCTGCCTTTAAGTTGCTCTGCATCTGACCTGCTGTGGCAGCATCCCCAGACACCCTGATCGTGCAGCTGCCCGCCAGCTCCCAGCCCCATGAGGATGCAAAGCCCGAGGGGTGCCCAGGGCTCAGCTCTGAGCTCTTCCAGCCCTTCGTCACCTCCTGATGTGTTCCCCATGTGCTCAGGTTGCAGATTAGCGCCTGATGCAGTGTGGAAACTATTTGTGCTGGCGGTGGAAGCGTGCAGCCGGGTCCCCTGGCTCTGGCTGCAGCACTTTAACCCCTTCCTGGTGCTGCCTGCACAGCTGGGGCCAGAACTGTAGTCACTGTGGGGTTCTTCTGGTAAATCTCGCTCATTGCATCAGTCCCAGCAGCCGGGGTTGTATTGTTTCTGTGTTTCCAGCAGGAAAAGCCTGGTGGGGATGTTAAGCTGAGCAAAGCTGTGCACATTGAGCACTGCCACTTGTGCTGCCAAAGTGATGCTGAGGAGTACTGGGGTGCAGCCAGGGGTGCATGAGCCTTGGTGGCTATGGAGATGAGAGCCTGGAGCTCAAAGGGGGAGACGGGGTGGGGTCTGGGGGAGCAGCCCCTCTGCACACATTGAGAGCTGCAGCCCCCAGGAAGGGTTTGGGTGGAGCCCAGCTGGGAGCCATGCAGGGTCAGGCTGGGGGGAGGAGCTGCTCTGACCCCTGTCTGTGCTACTGCAGGAGGGCCTGGATGGAGTCCTCAAGATCCTGGTGAACCAGTTGAGCTCTGATGATGTCAATGTGCTGACCTGTGCCACCGGCACGCTTTCCAACCTGACCTGCAACAACAGCAAGAACAAGACCCTGGTGACACAGTCCAACGGGGTGGAGGCACTGATCCACACCATCCTGCGGGCGGGCGACAAGGAGGACATCACCGAGCCGGCCGTGTGCGCGCTGCGGCACCTCACCAGCCGGCACCCCGAGGCAGAGATGGCGCAGAACTCCGTGCGGCTCAACTACGGCATCCCCGCCATCGTCAAGCTGCTCAACCAGCCCAACCAGTGGCCGCTGGTCAAGGTGAGGAGGGGAGACCGCGGGGGGGCCGCAGCTGGAGCCGTGTGCGTCCGCTGCTGCGTTTCCGTCGAGTTAATGGCTGCTAATGGGAGGAAATTGCTCGTGCTGCTGCGGCGAAACCCATCCTCACCCCCCGCCGTGGGGGTGTAGGATCCGGTGTGGGAGGATGCAGGAAGCCGCAGGCAGCCTATGCTGCGGGGGGGCTGCGGGGTGCCCTGTGCCTCTGGTCCCTGTCTGATGAATCTCCGTGCCCTCGCTGCAGGCCACCATTGGGCTGATCCGCAACCTGGCCCTGTGCCCGGCCAACCATGGGCCGCTGCAGGAGGCGGCCGTCATCCCACGCCTGGTGCAGCTGCTGGTGAAGGCTCACCAGGATGCACAGCGTCACGTGGCAGCCGGCACACAGCAGCCCTACACGGTGAGTGCCGGCACAGCCAGGTGTCCCCGAGCTGGCGGGGTCTGTCCCCATGCTCAGTGCACGGTGACCCATCTGACCACGGCATGGGGACCCATCTGAGTGCCCATCCCCTCGCAGGATGGCGTCAAGATGGAGGAGATTGTGGAGGGCTGCACAGGAGCGCTGCACATCCTGGCCCGGGACCTCATGAACCGCATGGAGATCTTCCGGCTCAACACCATTCCCCTCTTCGTGCAGGTAGGGGCTGGGACATGGGGCTGTGCCATGCTGCCTCCCAGCTACTGGGAGCACACGTGTCCATGTAGCACTGGGTTCACAGCCCCACGCCGCCTTCTCTCTCCTGGCAGCTCCTCTACTCACCGGTGGAGAACATCCAGCGCGTGGCAGCCGGCGTGCTGTGTGAGCTGGCCCAGGACAAGGAGGCTGCCGATGCCATTGATGCCGAAGGGGCTTCAGCTCCGCTCATGGAGCTGCTGCATTCCAGGAATGAGGGAACAGGTGAGCGCAGCCCCGGCCCCGTGCTGGGCTCTGCTGGATGAGGTGGATCCCTGAGCCCTGCCACAGCAGCTCAGCTCCTGTCCCCCCACAGCCACCTACGCGGCCGCTGTGCTCTTCCGCATCTCCGAGGACAAGAACCCCGACTACAGGAAGCGTGTGTCTGTGGAGCTCACCAACTCGCTCTTCAAGCACGACCCCGCGGCCTGGGAGGCGGTGAGCATGTGGGGATGGGGGGGGGGGGGGCAGCCACACTGTGCCCCCACAGCTGTGCCTGCATGGCAGCGGTGGGTGGGCGGAGGGGAGGTGGTGGCTCCGGCTCATGGGATGGGGATGCTGGGTGCCACGTGCTCGTTCCCCACATCTCAAAGCGTGCCACCTTCTTCCCCAGGCTCAGAGCATGATCCCCATCAATGAGCCCTACTCGGACGGTGAGTGCAGCCCTGCAGGCCGTGTGGCCCTCAGTCCCTCTCAGCACCATGGCAGCCAGGAGGGCGGCTGTCACCCACGGGCGCTGAGTGTCCCCTGTCCCCCAGCAGAGCTGGACCCCGGCTACCGCCCCATGTACTCGGGTGACATCCCCCTGGACCCCATCGACATGCACATGGACATGGATGGAGATTACCCCATGGACGCCTACAGCGACGGCGTCCGCGCGCCCTTCGCCGACCACATGCTCGCCTGACCGCCCGCACAACAACAGGTGGGGGGGGCCGGGGGTTGGGGGGCTGCGTCCCACTCCCGAAGCCCACAGTGACACCCGCTCCTCCATGCAGGCGTTTCCTCCGTGCCGAGGGCGGCCTCAGAGCTGAGCGATCGTGAGAAGGACTCGGGAGACAGAAGTGCCTGAAGACAAACGTCCCCATTCCCACGAGAGGTTTCATCTTTCCGTTTTATTTTCTCTTCGCTGTGGGTCTGTGCAGGTCCTTCCTCCTGGGACTGCTTCGAGCGCCTACTGCCGCATCCAGCATCCAAATACTGTTTCTGAAGCTTTAAAACACACAAATTCCGCATCTTTACCAACCTTTCATTGGCAGAATAGTCTTTTCTATGAATACATATATATTTCCTTTTTATTTTTAATATGGTGCCAACGGCTTTTGCCGTCTTTAAGTTTGTGCTTTCTAACGTCCCCACGATTTGTTCTGCGCGTTAACGTTCTAGGGAAGGGATCCGATGGGAGAAACCCTTTGTTTTCTGCAAACTCTGCTGTCAGAAAGGCAGCCCGGGGTTTGCTGAGAACAAACGGAGCTGCACCCGGAGCCCTGGGGCTGCCGTGGGTCTCAGATCTGCTGCTGGGAGCTGACTTGTCCCCGCAGCGCCCATGGAGGAGTGACTCCAGCATTACGAACCATGTCCTTGTACCGACCCCTGTTGCACATTTTAACCCTTTCCCCTTCTTTTGGTGAGTGGTGTGTTTCCGTCCCCTTTCCTTATCTGATGACTTTTCTGAAGAGGCTCTGGATCTGATGGTCTAACACTCCGCCTGGCAGTGGACAGACTGTTACTGCAGTGTGGGTCCGGAAGGGGAGATTTTATTATTTCTATAAGTTGTTTTTGTATAGACCAAAGTAAAGAATAAAATAACCCCCCCAGCCCCGGGTTGTCGTGAGCCTCTTCTTTGTCGGCCCGGGGGGATTTTGGGTCCCATTGAGGTGGGATGGGCATCATCAGGTACTCACTGGGTCGTTTGCATGCCCACCGTGTCTGCTCTGCCAGGAAGCAGCAGCTCCTGGTAATTAAGATGTTTGTTCATTAAGCAGCATCACCGGCGTCTCAGCTCTGCTGTGGTGCGAAGCTCATTTTAATGAGCTCCGGGGGATGAAGGCGCACCGCGGCCGAGCGGAGCCGCGACGGAGCTGCGTGCGGTGAGGTTGAAAGCGGTGATCGATTCCCATCCAACCTCCCGCAGCCGGGCGGCGCAGACGGAGGCAGGAGGCCTCACCGACAGCCGCTCCCTGCGAGCGGTGTGGAAGCGGCTCCGGGCGCCAGGCTGGCAGCGCGCTGAGAGGTGGAAACTTGCCAAAGTCACCCGCGACCTTCACGGTGCCATCTGCTGCGCGTCCCCGCGTCCCCCCGGCTCGGCACGGGGAGCTCAGCCGGGCGCTGCGGGGTGGGCGCTGCTGGGAGATGCGATGCCCCGCTCGAGGGGGCTGAGGGACGGGACGCGGAGGTTCGCGCAGATGTCGTGCTGCGTCCCCCAGCGCCCGGGGCGGCCCGGGGCCGTGTCCGTGCCCTGAGCTTTACGCCTGCAGGCCCGAGCTGGGGCGGAAGGCAGAAAGGAACGGGGAAGCGGGGTTGGCTCCAGGCCTGCCTCGGCTCAGCCCCGCGGCCCGGCCGAGCCTCGTGCAGCAGGGATGCGGCCCCGCTTCCTGCTCTGTCCCGTGCCAGGATCGGAGCCGAGCAAAACAACAGCTGTCTTCCGGGAGCCGTGGGAGCCGGGCGGCGAGGAGCGCACATCCGGAGGGCTGCGGAGCCCCGTCCGACAGAGCTGCTGCAGTGACGGGCAATGGTCGATGCCCTGGGCCCGGAGAGTCCCTGTGTGCCGCTCTCCGAGTGCTGCTCGCCGGGTGCTCGCGCTGGGGTTCGGCCGGGATCCCGGGAGCGGGGGTGCTGCTGGGGCAGAGGTACCGAACCCGGCCCCCCCCAGCGCCCGCAGTGCCCTCAGTCCCCGCAGCGCCCCGTCCCGTCCCGCCTGTTGCCCTCTGGTGGCAGCTCCGCCGCTCCGCGCCCCAGCGGGACCCTCCGAGCTCCGGACGAGCGCTCAGCTCCGCCCGTGGAGCTTCTCCCGTCCCCCGTGGGACCGTCCCCTCGGGGGCTGTCGTGGCCCCGCGGGTGGCAGCAGGAGGGGCCCGGCGGTGCCATCCCACCCTGCAGGGACTGCCCTGCCCGGCCGCAGAGATGGGAGGAGGAGAGAAAGAATGAGCTCCGGCTGCGTTCCGTGGCTCCCGACGGGTGAAGCAGGAAGTGTGGGAGCGGGGCGGGGAGGACTGCTACTGCCAGGAGACTGCAGAGGGCATTTCTGAGGGACTGAGCCATCGGCCTTGTCCTCCTCCCCACCGCTCTGCAGCCACGCCAGGCGCTGCGTCACCCTCTGACGCGGTGCCCAGGGAGCTCCCCCGTCCTTCTGCCCCTCCAGCCCAAATCCCGCACCCAGCTCCTCTGGCCGCCTCTCCCCAGCACTGCCTCCTTGCTCCCTCACAGCCTCGAGTTTTGCCGCAGCAGTTGGGGGCACAAAAACAGCCCGGAGCGAGCCCAGCCGCCCGCACCCCGCTCAGCTCCGCAGGGTGGGGGAGGACTCTGGGTGAGCTGAGCACGGAGGAGGTGAGGAGGAGATGCGTGACAGCGGAGGGGCAGGGCGAGCACAGAGCTGCACGTGCAAGCGGGCCGCGCTGCCCTCGTCCCGCCGCTTCGATGCCCGTCTCCGCCGTGCCGTGCTCGACCCCTGCAGCCCCGACTCCTCCGGCAGCGATCTGCTGGAACGGCGCACACGCATCTGTCGTGCTGCGTCCCCCAGTGACTGGGGCGGCTCGGGGCGGAGCGGTGCCGGTGCCGCAGCTGCAGCCCGCGCCGTCACAGCAGTTCTGGTTTTATGGCCGGATTCGTGATGGTGCTGGTTTTATGGCCGGGCTCGTGATGTGTTTATGGCCGCGCTGGCACTTCCTCGGGTACTCCCGGCCCCGTACCCCGCATCCCACTGGCAGTGGGGTGGAGGATGGCAGCTGAACTTTGCCCGGCGAGGTGCGGCTCCCGAGGGCTCCCGCGAGAGCTGCGGCACCTCGGCTGGGTCTGTCCGCTGCCGGGCGCCTGGATGGGGAGCGGGATCCCGCCCGGCCCCTGTGGAGCGTCCTCACCACCCGCATGTCACCAGGGATGTGCTTTGGTGCCGAGACCCCGCGTCACATAGCGGCCGTCGGCCCGGCGGCGTGGAGCAGCGCGTAGCAGGTACGCTGCCCCGAGATCCGCCCCGCATCGCCCAGGGCAGCGAGACCCACGCCGGGCCCGTCCTGGAGCTCCGTCCCCGCGCGCCCCGAGCACCGGCGCTGCTACCCGAGTTCCTCCAATCCCCAGAGCGGCAGTGCGATGCTGCCCCAGGGAGGGGTTTGCCGGGGGGGGCACTGAGGACACTCAGGATCCCCGCACGGCTGGAGGACGGGATGCGGCCCTGGTCCCCGGCATCGCCCTGACGGCTCCTTCTCTCCAGGCTCGGCCAGAGGAAGGACCTTGCGGCTCCCAGCGCTGCTCCGGGGATCCGGGGGGGGGGAGGCACAGCCCATGGCAGACGGGCCCCCCCCGTGACGCCAAACTGGACCCCGCCGCCCCTCAGGAACCGCCTCCCGGCCCGACCCCGCCCCACGCCGCGGGCAACCGCCGCGACGCCGCGACCGTCACCGGTGGGTCGGGCCGGGGGGTCAGGGAGGGATCCGGGAAATTCCCGGCTTCGACCGTTCCGCGCGTCCCGGCATCCCCCGCCCCGTGTCGCGGTGCCTCAGTGCCGCCGGGAGGTGGCAGCAGGGATTCTCCCCAGGAGGCGGAGGGGAGGAGGAGAAGGATGAGATGTGGGTCCCCGTGAGCCGCCCTGCGCTGGAACGCCCTCCCGGGGCACGGGCGGCTTTGGGGAGATCTGGCTGCCCAGGGCACCAATCCCGGACCCCACGGGGGCAGAGGGGGGGCAGGAAGCTCTCCTCCAATGCGCCCTCCAGCGCCAATTTTCTGTGCCCCCATTCCGACCCCGGGTGCCCACAGCCCCCAACTGACGCGCTGTCCCCGTATCCCCAGAGCTGTGCACCGGCGATGTCCCCGAGGTGGAGATCGTCACCCTGCTGGGTGAGCAGCTGCCCCGCTACACGCTGCGTGCCGACACCGTCTTTGGCTACGATCATGAGGACTGGCTGCGTGCCCCCCCGGCCCCGCAGCCCACAGCCCCCCTGACTCCGCAGCAGATCGAGGAGACCCTGTGGTACTTTCGTGAGTGCCCGGCCCTTGCCATGGGGCTGACCGGGGGCAGCAGGGTTTGAGTGGGGGCCGTGGGGTGTAGGATTCAGGGTGGGGTCACAGGGCAGTGCAGGAGCTAATCGCCACTAACGGGATTGGCGGAGTGGATTTCCTGGGCCAGAACATCCCAGGCTAATTCTGCTGAGCTGAGCCAGACGTGTGCAGAGAGCCCCAGCATCTCCTGGGAACCCCTGTGCAGCCCCCCCTTCCATACACTGCGCTCCATGGGGTTGGGACCTGGGGGGGGGCACAGGAGGGGTCTGTGCCCCGCTTGGACCTTGGTGCAGGTGTGCTGGGGGCAGGAGCAGAGCGGGGAGCTGATGGAGGTCTGGCGCAACAGGGCTGCATCCCGCTGCCACCCTCACTGCCTCCACCCATGCATGAGGGGCTGAGGGCACCGCCGGCTGTGCCATGCTTGTGCTTGTGGCCCCGTGGTGTTCTTGCCCCCCTCAGCCATCAGCCCCCCACCCTGCAGCCTCAGCCCCCAGCCCTGTGTGCCCAGTGTGGCTCAGCAGTGTGTCACCACTCCCACTCCATGTCACGTTTCTCAGTGCCCCATCTGTGTGTGCTGTGCCCCCACTCCCTCATCCCCTCACCCAGACCGTTAAGCTGCCATCAGAAATAGCCCCCTGTAATCTACTTGTGCAGAGATGCAGAGACCTGCATGAAGGAGCAAAGCTCCGGCGGGGATTAGGAGGGAGCAGCTCCTGCACACTGCGTCCTTGAGGTGCCCGTGGATGGGTGCCTGCCCACAAACTGCAGCATCCAGGGAGCAGCGAGAAGGCAGAGCCAGGAGGGTGTTGTGCCTGCCAGGAGGCAGAACTGGAGAGGGGTCAGGATCCTGGATGCTGCAGGGAGGGTCCCATGGGTGGGAGTCCAGCGGGCAAATAAAGGCATCGTGTGCTGCTGAAGGGCAGCTCCAGCCACGGCCTCATCGATTCATTGATTAGTCCAGTCCTAACAAGGACAGGCCTGGGGCAGGTGGTGGTGGAGGCACTGTGCATATCAGCACTCCTGGCATCCTGATGGAGAGCAGCCCCGCCGCTCCCCACCCAAAGCCCCCTGCCAGTAGCACCTGCACAGTGTGCCATACAGCTGCTCCATCATATAAGCAGAGTGTGATTCATTCAGCTCTCCCTGCCTCAGTGCTGCCTCTGCTCAAATCTGTTGGTGGAGGAGCAGGGGGTGCACCTGGATGGGGCGCGTGGGGGACAGGAGCAGTGCAGCCACGGCTGGCTCAAAGCAGGGGGTTTGCTGAGTGAGGCAGTTTGAGGATGGCAACAGCTGTGTGCTGTGGGGGTGACAGGGAGACGGCGCAGCCTGGGGCGGTGTGGGGCTGACAGGTGAGAGGCAGCGGGATGCAGCTCTGGCAAAGCTGTACTGTGCTGTGAACTGGGTGTCACTGGGCCCCCAGCCCTGCACGCAGCCCAGGTTCAGTTCAGGGACCTGAGAGCCCTCCTGGTCCCTCCAAGTAGGGCAGAAGCCGCTGTCTGTGCACTGCCAGTCAGAGGTCAGCCCTATATGGCTGCTGTTCAGGGACCGGTAACCCCTCAGCGTCCCCTCTTGGCAGCTCCCACTGGGGGATGCAGTGCACAGACCACCCCGTGTCCATGCGAGGCTGAGAGGTGGGAACCAGAACCATCCCCTGTGAGGAGCGCATCCCCATGGCGAGCGTGGTTCTCATCATCTGCCTGATGGGGGTTGCGGGGTGCACGATGGGGCCGTGGGTGCATGATGGGGGCCGTGTCCCCACAGCGCACAGAGAGCTGCTGCTGCCGGCCGAGCTGCGCTGCTCTGCGCTGCGCTGTGCCGAGCCGGGGGGAGCGCGCAGCCCGCGACCCCGCCGCCCCCGCCGCCCCCGCCCCGCTCAGGCCTCAGCGCCGCCCCCGGGACGCAGCGGGCAGGTGCGCGCCGAGCGACCCCATAAATAGGGGCGGGAGCGGACGGCTCGGCACGGCTCCGCGGTGGGCACGGCACCATGGAGATCTGGAGCAGCCCCGCCGCTTACGACGAGCTGAACGGGAACGCGGAGCGCGGCGGCGGCGCGGATCCCATCGCCCGAGAGCTGGAGGAAGGTGGGGGGGGCGCGGGGCTGCGGCGGGGCCGGGGCTGCGGTGGGGGTGCGGGGCCGGGGGCTCCTTAGGAGCCGTCCCACGGCTCCCGGTCTGTGTATTTCCCTTGGGGTTGGCAGCCCCCCCCACCCGCTCATTGCTATCTGGTCCCTTTGGGGATCACTGCGATCTCAGGAGGGGTTCACGCATGGTGGTGGTGGGCAGAGAAATGGGAAAGGATCTGTGTGGTTGTGGGGCTGGGGGCAGCCCTCCCATGGGGTGCGGGTCCCCATGCCGTGCTGGCCCGGCCGTGGTGGTTGCTGTGTACGTGTTGGGCAGCGTATGGCTCCCAGGGCCCGCTGCTGGCTCACGCCATAAAGATGCTCATGCTCCAATTATTTCCAATTAACGGCTCAGTGGCCTGACGAAGTGCAGTTAGAGACCCTGCGGGAAGCAGGCCCTGCTGAGGGGAGGGGGCCGGGGCTGAGGCTGGCCCCCCTATCCTCATAGATGCACCCACTGCGCTCTGGGCAGGGACACGGGTGGTGAGTGGGGGCATCGCCATGGCGATGTGCGCCATTACACAATCCCATCTGGGGCAGCATAATGGGATTTGTGTGGCTGAGCCTCCCCTGTTAACCCACTTTGTCTGCCCACCTGGGGGAGTGCGTGGGGTGGGGGCTGCAGGGTGAGACTGCTGGGCTGCTCTGCTGGGGAAACTGAGGCACGGTGCCACAGGGCTGTGAGCACAGTGAGCGGCTGTGGGGTGCGGGCAGTCCTGGGGCAGGCAGAGCTCAGGGCCTCGTGCTCACTGCTGGCTGCCTCTGCAGGTGGCGGCTCGGTGCTGGGGGTGGACACCCCTTGTGTCGCCCATCTGCCCCAGATCCCCAGATATAATGGGGAGGAGGTGACCCCCCCCCAGCTCGGTGTTTGTTCCTGCAGCTGCTTGTGTTCCCGTTGCTGCTCACAGGCACTGCTCTCTGCAGCATTGGGTGGGCAGGGGGCGCAGCACCCCAAGAAGGCAGATCTTGTTGTTGGGCCCCGTTGTGGCTGTGGGGTTGGGATGCTCTGGGCTCTGTCCCTTTGCTTCTGAACATGGGCTGGAGCAGATCCCTGTGCTCAGCCAGCGACCCCATGGAGAAACTAGGGCAGGGCTGGCTTCCTGCAGTGACATCTGGGGGAGGGGGCTGGGGCAGGCTGGGGGGACGCTGCCTGCAGCTCAACTTCACGCAGTGCTGCATGGCGTTGTTTGTGCCAGTGCTTCCAGCCTGGCTTTGTGTTGGAGATATCACCTCCCTTCGGCCCCTCCTTCCCATCCGTGTGCCTTGTATCAGGATGGGGGGACGCTGACACCTTCCCCTTCACAATGAGATGTGGGGTGATGTTGGTGTGTGCCCCACAGTGCCACAGGAGCATCCCTGCCTGCACTGTGCTGCTGCTGCTGCCCAGCAAATGGAAGCAGTGCAGGGCAGCTCAGTGCAGCTGCTGCAGCCATCGCCCATCACCGTGCAGGGGCAGCAGCGCCTGCCCATGGGTGAGCTGCAAGCTGCAGCACAAGAGGAGGGGGCAGCAGGGAAGCTCCAAGCCCCTCCTGTAGCCCTGTGTGAAGGCACAGCCAGGCTCAGCTTTCGCCCTTCTCCCCCAGTCCTGTGCACTGAGCGTGCCGTGCGGATCACCAAGACGTACCACGACATCGATGCTGTCACCAACCTGCTGGATGAGGTGAGCTGGTGCATGGGGACCTGGGGCTGTGGGACAGGGACCAGAGAGGATAATCCTGGTTGACATTCAATCCATTTCCCCCTGCCTCCTGCAGAAAGAGAGAGACCTGGAGCTGGCGGCGCGCATTGGGCAGTCCCTGCTGAAGCAGAACCGCAGCCTGACGGAGCGCAATGAGCTGCTGGAGGAGCAGCTGGAGCTGGCCAAGGAGGAGGTACCACCCTCGGCCTGGTGCTGGGGGGTTTGCAGGCTGTGCCCCTGAGCTGAGCCCTGATGTCCCCCCAGATCGCACAGCTGCGCCACGAGGTCTCCATGAGGGATGATCTGCTCCATTTCTACACCACCAACACGGAGGAGAGCGAGCCCACCTCTGCCCCCATCACACCGTGAGTGGGCTCTATGGGGCTGCCCCATGGATGTGGGTCAGGGGGCTGGCAGGCCCTCATCCTGCCCACACTGCAGGTGCTCAGCGCCCACCCTGCTGTCCCCAGGCTGCGCCGGAATGAGTCCTCACTGTCCCTGCAGCAGTTCTTCCAGTATGATGCTCTGCAGCAGAAGCTCCGGATCCTGGAGGAGGAGAACCAGAAGCTTCGCCTGGAGGTGAGGGCAGCGTGGGGCACCCAGTGGTGATGCTGGGGGGGAAACGCTCTGATCATCAAGCACAGCCTTTGTCCTCTCCTCCAGGCCACCACCATTGTGACAGAGACCAGCCGGTACGAGGACCAGGAGCAGCAGCTGATGATTGACTGCGTGGAGCAGTTCTGTATGTGGGCTGAGCCGGGGGGAAGGTGGGGGGCACCTGCTGGGTGCTGGGGAGCACCCAGGGAGGATGGTGATGGTGCTCCCCCGCAGCTGCAGCCAGCCAGCAGGTTGCCTGTCTGTCAGAAGAGCTGGCCCGCAAGGCCGAGGACACAGCGAGGCAGCAGGAGGAGATCAGTCAGCTCCTGGCACAGGTGGTGGAGCTGCAGCAGAAGTGCAGAACGGTGAGCTTCCCTCCCCTGCTCTGTGCTGAGGGGCCCCGGGGGGGCGCAGCACACAGCACGCAGCACGCAGCCCCCTCTGACTCCCCGCCCACCGCTCCGCAGTACGGCACGGAGGTGGAGGAGCTCCAGCAGCACCTGGCCGCGGCCAAGGAGGTGCAGCAGCATCTCCGGACGGAGGTGAGAGGTTGGGGACGGAGCGTGGCTGCAGGTCCCACCGGTGGGGGCTGTGCTCTGAGCGGTGCCCCCTCCCCGCAGCTGCGGGACCTGCAGGACAAATACGTGGAGTGCGGCGGGATGCTGCAGGAGGCCCAGGAGGAGGTGAAGAGCCTTCGCAGCCGCAGTCTGCCCAACAGCACCGTCAGCCGCTACGGCGCCGGCAGCAGCCTCCTGCCCCTGGTGTGTGTGGGGGGGTGCGGTGGGGGTGGGGGGCACAGCTCCCCTGTGCTGACGCTGCATCCCAACCCTGCAGGAATCGTTGGCTGCTGAGATCAAGGGGACGATGAGGAAGGGGACGGAGTCCTCCTCAGACTACAGGTGGGGGCTGATGACCTGAGCCCGGGGGGGGGGGGGATTGGCCTAAGAAAGGAGATGTGGCACTTGGGGACGTGGTAGGGATGATCTGACGGCAGCGATTCTGTGTGCCCCGTGCACACTCCCCCTGCTCCCTGCCCACAGGAGCTGTCTGCGTGTTTTCGAGACGGTGAAGGCAGTGAACCACGCGGCCAAAGCCCGGTCGAGCTCCGCATCCCCCCAGCACACACCCGGCTCCAAGCAGACATCGGCTGCTCCCTCCGGGGGGAGCAGCACTCCTCACCCCAGTCCAGAGGGTCCCCAGTGAGTGTGTATGGGAGGGGAGGGGGGCTGGCTCAGGGCAGAGGCTGGGGGTCCTTTAACGCCGTGCAATGCACCGCGCAATGCGCTGAGCCCCTGATCTCGTGCCCCTGCAGGACGGCGGGCCCGCGGGCAGCTCCCGGCCGCCAGGATCTGGAGGCGGCGGTGCAGCGGCTGTCGGCGCAGCAGCGGCGCCACTCGGAGGAGCGCTCCTTCTTCGATGCGGAGCGGGAGCGCAAGCTGTGGCGGCTGCGGGATGAGGACGGCTCCAGCGGGATCCCGACGCCCGACGGCAGCGTTGTGTCCGCCGGCACCACTTGCTCGGGGGGCTCTGAGCACACCGCTGCCTCTGGCTTCTCGCTGGGCTCGCTCAGCTTCCTGCCTGACAAGCTGCAGATCGTGAAGCCGCTGGAAGGTGAGGAACGCGAGGGGACGTCGTGCAGCCCCGGGAGTGCCAGAAAGGTCCTGTGTTCCCAGCTGAGCCCCTCTGCACGCCTGTATCCTCCCTCCAGGCTCAGTGACGCTCCACCACTGGCAGCAGCTGGCGCAGCCCAACCTGGGGGGGATCCTGGTGCCGCGTCCTGGGGTGCTCACTAAGGACTTCAGGCCGCTGGACACCGACCTGGAGGAGGTGTACAGCCTCACCGACCTGGAGGAGGATGAAGTGGAGGCTGCCTCCTTCCAGCTGCTGCCCACCTCCACGCCTGCCAAAGCCATGGAGCGCCCCGGGGGTGAGCGGTGGGCACAGAAATGGGGGGGACGTGGCCCCCAGTCCCTCTCTGCCCTCCTGTGCTCTTTGCCCCGTGCTCCCCCTTGTGCTCTTCCTTCTCCCCTCCCTTCCGCCTGTCCATTCCCACAGAGCTGCCCTGGTGCCATGAAGGCACATGGCCAAGGAGGGTCCAGGAGCACTCTGGGCACTCTGTGTCTCCTCTGAGCTGTATAGAGCTGAAGCACAGCCAGCTCTGCTCCCTGGGTGTGGGATTCTGCTGCTTGTGACAGCTTCCAGCCTAACACTGATGCCACTCTCTACCCCCACCCTGCTCTCTGTGCCCTTCCCTCCATGTCCCATTAACCCGCCGTCTCCTGTCCCCTCCAGTGCTCCTCTCTGCTAACAACCTCCCCCAGACCCCATCCACCTTCACCATCACCACCTGCCACATCCTCCACCCCACCACTGAGCTCACCACGGTGATCCCCAGGTATGTGCCTCCCTCCCCACCTGCACCATTCCCCGCTGCCTCCCCTTGTCCCTCCTGCCTGTTCTCCCCCCACCCTCGGGGGGGAGCTTTGTGTGGAAGGAGTGAGGCATTGAGGCTAGAGCTGAGCCTGCTGCCTTCCTGCTGGGCTCAGGATGGAGTAAGGAATGGGCGCCTTAACTGCTGAGCCCTACTGCAAAGCAGTAATAGGAGTGGAGGGCATTGGTGTGAGCTGGAGTTCACAGCATTAGCAAAAACAAAAGCCAAACACCACCACCCGACCTGCCCTCCATGCACGATGAGTGAGCGCGCAGCACTGGTCCCAGCCCTGCCGCTGCTCCTCGCTGACCTCCTCTCTCTCCCTGCAGTCTGCATCACTCGGTCGTGCCTTCTTGTGGGCCCTTTGAGGGGCTGAACCGCAGCTCCCAGTCTTTGCGGCCGTCCTGCCCGGCGCCGGCACACTGCCCCGCTTCCCCTCTGGGTCTCGTCCGCCTCGTGCTGCTGCGCGGCATCAATGCTGTGCTGCTCCCGGCCCCCACCAGGAGGGCCTCCCCGCTCACCCACCAGCCCTGCGCTGCGGAGGAGGGGCAGCGGGGACCCGCATCGCGGAGCAGCATCTTCAGCGGGAACCTCGTGCAGAAGCTGCTGCGCCTGGGGCTGCACCGGGTGGTGGCCCGTGGGGAGCGGTGCTACGCGGACGGGGAGCGCCGGGAGCAGCGCGATGCGCCCACGTGAGAGCACGGCAACGGCACGCGGGACGGAACGAATCCTCCGCTCTCTTCATCTCCAGCCGCGGGCGAACAGCGCTGGGCTCCCTCGACTACTGCGCGGCGGCATCACCCGCCCTGGGGCAGCGCAGAGCCCGGCAGCCGCTTTTGGGGCTTTATCTCAGCGGCAGAACGCGGAGCTCTGCAGTAAGCGGCCCCTTCCCTGCCTCCCGGCCTCCTTCCCTCCCGGCCCCCCTGCTGGCGGCACAACCGGATGGAGAGGAGCAGCGGCTGCACGTGCCGGGCTGAGCCCCCACCGCCGGGACCCGAACTGACTCCTAAAGCAAACGGCGGTTTTAAAGTGGTGTTTTCTAAACTCTTTTCTGCCCCACAAATAGATGTAGCAGCGCTGCAGCTGTGCCCCATCTCTATGGAATAAACGCGACCACCTGAGGCAGCTCGCTGTCTCCCCCATAGCCGCACCTCCAACAACAGCAGCAGCAGAGCTGGGAGTGCCAAAGCTTTATTGTGGGACCAGAGGTGGGCTGAGTGCCGGGGCTCCGCGCGGGGCTACGCAGCATCGGCCGCATCCTCGGCGCTCCGGCGGCCGAAGTCCATCCAGTCGGGGTAGAAGTGGTCGTGCAGGGCCTCTACCGCCCCGTTCCCCTGCACGAAGCCTTTGCGGTCGCTCAGCTCTGCGGAGGTGAAGGGAGAGGGTCAGAGCCGCCCGGGGCCGGGGCTGGCGGGGAGAGAGCCGGGAGCTGCGGTACCTGCGAAGACGTGGGGCAGGAAGCGGGAGATGAAGCGCTGCTGCTGCTCCTGGGCCGGGGGCTCGGGCCAATCCCGCCGGGCCGGGCTGGAGGGGGGGCGGTGGGAGCCTCCCGGGACCTTCGCTGCCGGCCGGCACAGGCAGGCGGTCACCGCCGTGCTGAGGATGAGGCCGAGGAACACCTTCGTCTTCATGGCTGCGGAGGGAAGGGGAGAGAGAGACTGCAGCAGCAAACCGGAGCGAGAGATGGGCAGCGGCGTGCTCGACCCCAGCGCCCCTCCGCCCCTCCCGGCCGCTCCGCACGCCCCTCCTCACCTCACGCTGCTGCTCCGGGGCTCCGCGCGGCTCCCTGCGCTCCGTCCGCACTTTTGAAGGCGCCCGCGCTGCGCTCCGCCCCGGGGCGGCTCCGACCGCTGCGGTGTTCGGGGCGCAGAGATACGGGGGATGGATGCACAGACATGCATGCAGCCATGCAGCGCACACACAAACGGATGCACACGTATCTACCCACAGGTGCACACATCCATGCATACACATCTGTGCGTGCACACATCCGCACACACACAGACACACATCCATACACACGTGCACATATGTGTACATGCACACACATCCCTTCACACACACACCAGCTCTGCTCCGAGCTGCCCCACAGCACAGCTCTGTGCCCCACACCAGGACGTGGGGGGCAGGGGTCCATGGGCCACTCAGAGGCTGCAGCAGCTGCAGGGCCCCTTCACAAACCACACTGTGGTGCTGGACACAAACCTGTACATGGACCATGGATACACGTGTGTTCACTCGGTCACAGAGGCAGAGATGTGGGTACACAGATATGTGTACAGGTGTATGTATGCATACCAGGTATGTGTGTGTCTGCGCAGATAGATGTACTTACATTTCCATGTGCTTACACACACTGCAGCAGACACAGAGGCACACACACAGTATTTCTGTAGAGGCAGAGTGCTGCACGGCTCAGCTGCACAGAGTGCTGTGTCTGCCTTTGAAGGTTCACAGAAAGGCAGAGCCGAGCTGCACAGCCGCAGAGAATGAGCGTACAGCCACGAGTGGCTGTGAAGCAGAGCTGTATTTCACACAGACACAGAGCTGTTCCTCCCCCCACATCATCCCCACACTCCCGGGGCGGCTCAGCCCCCTCTCTGTGCTCGGAGGAACAGCGCTGGGGCTGCCGTTATCTCACAGAGCCACGGCTCCTCTTGTATTGACCCTCATCCCGCAGTGTTTGGGAACATTTGCCTCATCCCTTCAATAGAGGATGCAGCAGTGACGTGTTGACATCTGCCCCGGCCCTGGCCGTGTTTGCAGAGGGGAACCAATCCTCAGATAAGCCCCAAACAAATGGGCTTTGGATGGGCAGGAGGCAGCGTGCCCTGCTCCTCCGCTGCCCGCAGCAATCAATGGATCCCTCTTGGGAGCGATTTTTACAAAGAACAAACAAATTGTTTTGTCATTTTGGGCTTTTAATGGCTCAGTCTGGGCCCAATGAGCCGTGCTGTGATGGGCTCACAGCGGCTGCTCCCTGCAGCCCTCGCTCTGTGGGGCTGTGATGTGGGGCTGTGACGTGGGGCTGCAGTGCCCATGGGCACAGGGCCGTCCTTGTGTCCTTGTGCCATCAGAGCACTGCACCACAGCCATGGGAGCAGGGACAGCACGGACACCTCGCAGACAGCAGGTAAATGTCTGGCCCTGCAGCAGGCACTGCTCAGCTCCTCCAGCCCTGGCTGTGTGCAGAGGCAGCGGGGCTGTCTTCTTTACCTTCCCAACACAGGGACCACACAACGTCCCTCAGTGCAGGCAGGAGCTCTGAGCAGTGTTGGCACGCAGTGCCTTTGCTGATGGGTGGAAGGCAGCTACTGCAGCAAACTGCTTTCCGGGAGCAAGGTCTCACCGGGAAGTACAGGGCAGCAAGGTGAGCTGAGTGCAGGGAAAACCAGGCTGAAAGTCAGGGCCTTCCACAGCAGCAAGTAGATGAACACGCTTTTTGAGGGCTGCCAACCCCCCACAGCTCCCAGCGGTGCCACAGGTTGGGATGGAGCTGCCTGCAGTGCTGCAGAGGGAAGCACACAGACTTCCTGCTTGTGCTGCACTTGCAGACCCACATCTCCAGGCCTGTTGCAAAACTGTTCCACCCCTGCACTTTCAGTGACCTCCAGCTGCAGCCCGGCCTGCAGCAAAGCCTGGTTGTAGGAACAGAACCCTCCCCTGCAGCTCCTGAGCCCGCACACCTATGGGCAAGCAGGGGGCACCTGGCGCAAGGCTCCGTGCGGCCCAGTCCAGCGAGGGAGTGACTCAACCTCCGCCCTTGGGCCGTTTACTTCAACTTTGGCCAGGGATGAGGAAGAGCAGCACTGCAGTTGCTCTGCGTTCCCCTTCTTGCACTGGGTCGCACTGCACTGCACTCACAGCTGCGCAGCACAGCAGCTCCACGCAGCACCGGGGCTCCGGCGCTCAGTGCTGTGCCACAGCCTCACCGAAACAAAGCATTTTGGCTTCAAAATGCAACTGAATAATCCACCAAGCCAACACTTTTCAAAACCATTTTTATTTAAATAAGACTTTAAATACATTACATAAAACATTAAAAATGAAACCAAAAATCTGTTACTTCACAGGGCATTAGGCAGCAGTCGCTAGTAACACGTAAGCTCTGCAGCTCTATTTACAATGATACTTGTTACATTAGTCCAAGATTGATCCCTTGTCAGAAGTTTAACCCAAGGCGATGTTCCTTCAGGTACAGCAGCCCACGCTCTTTGGGCTTGTGTGACATCAGCACCTGCCAGGCCAGGACTGCAGGCACCCAGCCTTAAGGTCACTCCATTTGCTCAGCTTCCCCAGATCCCTCTACCACTGGGAATGACAGCCTACAGAGGGGTCCTGTCTGCCCTGGCCGTGCCACAGCTCGGCACCTTGCTGCAGGGCCCCCATGGTCACTGCCCATGGAAAGGGGAGGGCAGAGCTGGGGGCAGAGCTGGGGGCAGGCCCTGGGCTCAGCAGGGCACTTGTGGCGTTTTCCAGCCTGAAGCTAAACGCCCAAATTACCTCTGTTAAATGAGGGACAGCAAGACGAGATAGCATGGGCTCTTGTCAGTTTATTACATCACTGAATTACACCAGTCCAGACTGAACAGTGGACCCAAGAATGGTACATTACACAAACCGACTGGTTTTAAACTTATGACAAGGGACAGATGGGAATCTCATTGTAAGGAAATCTTCTTGCATAAAGCTTCAGTGGCCCATGGGCACTTAAAACCCATGGACTTTCAGCTGGTCGTCTTTGGCCAGTCCAATCTGCAAGAAAAAAATGCACTTCATAGCACCTCACACCACTCAAACCTCTGTGAGCATTCATACACCATCTGCACTGCAGAACTGACAAATTCCTGCTTCGCCCCAAAACACGGAGTGCAAACAAGACTGCAACTGCAAAATCTCACAGAATAACGTATTTCTCCAGCAAATGTTTCAGTAAGCACAGGAGCAGTCTCCTCCCTCCGCTGCTCTTTTGCACACAGTCAGGTTCTGCTCCGCTCCCAGTTCAGCAATTAAGCCTTACCTCGACGAGGAACTGGCAGATGTTCTTGCGCTGGTCGCCCTGCAGCTGAATCACTTCTCCATACTCAGGGTGCTCGATCACAGTACCATTGCAGGCAAATTTCTGGGGAAAGAAGAAGGCTCCTTCAGGACGACAAAACCTCTGACTGCTACCCCAGCCCCACAGCTCCCCGTGTCCCACCGCCCCCGGCCCCACACAGTCCCACAGCCCACCTTCTTGAACGCCTTCACCAGTTTCTTTTTATCGTAATCATCCGCGATGCCCTGGACAGTTGTGAGGGTCTTCCTGCCGTTCCGCTGCTGGATCCTTATATGGATGTAGTCCTCAGTGCCGGCAGGAAGCAGGTCATCACCCTTACTTGCATCAGCAAAGGGGTCTGCGGGGAGAGCGCGTCAGCGCCGGCCCCGCCCCGCCGCGCTCCCATTGGCCCTCCCGCCCGCCTGTCACCCTCCGCCCCCACCCCCTCCCCGCCCCCGCCCCCCCGCGGCTGACGCAACGCGGCCCCGGAGCGCAGCTGCGCCACGGGGCGGAGCCGCCGCAGGGAGGGGCCGCCGGGCCCGGCCCGGCCCAGCGCCGCACAAAGGCCTCACCGAAGGGTTGGAGGTTCTGGATAGCGGACATACGATACGCTTCCCTTCCCTCGGCGAGGCGGCGGCGGCGGGCGGCGGCGGAGGCGGCGACGCGGCGGGTGGCGGCGGCGGCGCGAGCGGCTGAGACGGAGGATGCTCTCGCGGCGGCGGCTGCGGACGCTGTCACGGGGGCGGGACCGGCGCCGCCCGCTTATATACCACCTCCGCGTGACGTCAGCACGCACGAGAAACGAGCGCGCCGATTGGCCCCTCCGCGGGGGCGTCACGACGTACGGCCGAACGCGGCCACGCCCCGGCTGGCGCGACGGGAGCCGTACGCATGCGCAACTCTAAGCCGCGCGGGGTGGGGGGGGCAGCAGCACGCGGTGCGGCGCACGCGCAGTACGGCGGCGCCTCGCGGGGCCTCGGGCAGCGCCTGGCCGGGCGATCGCGCTGTGCTGCGGCCGCGCTGCTCCCGGCGGCCCGCACGGCTCGGCTCGGCTCGGCTCGGCTCGGCGCTGTCCTCGCGTTTGCGGAGCCTGCCGCCCCCTTCGTGCCATCCGCTCCCCGCAGTGGCGGCTCCAGGCCCCGCGATGGCTGCGGTCCGCCCGGCCCTCGTCCCCGCCCCGTGAACGTCGGGGTTCGGTGCCGCGGAGCCCCCCGGGCCGCTCGCCCCGCGCCGAGGCGGCTGGGCGGCTCTGTGAGGCCCCTGCCCGGGGGCTCCGTGGGCGGCGATGGGCCGGAGGTCCCTTAAAGCAGACGCGCTCAGAGCAGCTTCCAGGGCTCCCGCCGTGCGGCCCCGGCTCTGCGCTGCGAGAGCGGTGCGATCGGCTGCTGAGCGCCGCGTGCCGTCAGGCAGCATCGCACGCAGCCCTGCGGTGTGCTGAAGCAGCGTGTGGGTACGGAGGGAGGCGAGAATGGGGCAGAAGCCGTGAGGTTCGTGCGGGGTTCGAACGCCTCTGGGCGCCGATGGGCCGCGCGGGGACGGAGCCGCACGGCGCTGTGCCGCTCAGCCAGCGCTCCTCTGCGGCCGTCCGCGCCCCGCCGTGGTGCCGTTCATTTCCGAGGGACGATCGGCACCGCGCCGTGCCTCTGCGGCCCTGGCAGCCGTCGCACGGTGGGGACACTTCGTTCCTGGGGCTTTGATTGAGATATCCCCATTCATTGCCTTCTGCCGGGAGAAGGATCGTTTGCTTGGCTGTACTTCAGCGTCTCTCTGGTGCTTCTAAAGCATCTGTTACTTTTCCGTGTCGTTATGTGCTGGAGCACTGGCTAAAATTGTCATTAAAATGTGGATTTGCTCCACAGCCGCCGTGACCCAGCAGACAGCACTTCCCTCCCCTCTGCTTCTGCTCAATTTCCCCTCTCCCGGATCAGGAATCATCTCCCGCAGCCACGTACCGCCCCGCCGGACAGCAGAGGAGGAATCTGACGATGTCAGCGCACCTCGACCGGCAGAGCGCTGCCAACGGAGCGCTTTTACCGCCAGGGCTCCATCGGAGCAGGGAGCTGCGGGCCCCGAGCTGCCCGCGAGGTGGCAATGCTGCTCCGTCCGCCTGCACGGCGGTTTTGCAGTGGCTGCGACATTCCTAGAAACCAGCTTTTCTCCTCCATCCTTCCTGCAGCCTCCGTGTGACTGCACGGAGCTGGATTCAGGATGAGCTGCATTTCTGGTGTGCGCTATTTGATCCCATCAGTCAGCAAAGCAGCACCAGCAATAAATGTGCTCCTGGATCGCACCGCAACACGGCTGCTGTGAGCACAGCGCTATGGGGCAAAGGTCATGCAGGGAATCCCAAAGGTCACCACCCCTTCTGCACGTGGGCATTCCTGGGAATGCCTATCCCAAAGGTGGCAAACCCCGGAAAAACACGGGGCGATTGTGCTGCTCTCTGCCCGCCCGAGGTCAGGGCTGTGGGGCGTGCAGTGAAACACATCTGTCTGCTGGGTGCTGCTGGGATGGAGGCACCGTAACTGGGCCGTGCGAAGGGCAGCTCCTGACGCTCTGTCCCCACACAGCAATGTGTCCCGATGCCATCCTGCCATGTGCTGCTGAAAGCAGCTGCGGGCACCTTCAGCTCCTGCCTCCCCCTCTGCAGCACTTTGCTGTGCTGCTCCTATGGTGTCCCGCAGGGTGCGCTCCGCCCGCTGCATGGGGCTGAGGTCCTGCCCTCCCCAGGCTGCAGCCTTCCTCCCGTGCTGCTCAGCCTTTGTCATCTCCGGCTGTGAAACCTCCTCTCTCCGCGAGGTGCCAGGAGAGCTCTGAGCACGGGGCTGTCTGGGAGCACTGCTGGGCTGCGAGCAGGAACAAGCTCAGCTCTTTGCTGCTTGGCAGTCCCTGAAGCAATGGGGGCAGTGCAGCTCCTCCTGGGGCAGGGACATGTGGGGTGGAGGGCGGGGAACTCCTGTGGGTAGGGATGGCAGTTCCAGACCAAGGAACTGTGCTCGTACTGTGCATGGTGCATTTGTCCTCTTGCCTACATTTGGGGCTGCAACATTCTGTGGGTTTGCTGCGGAAAAGGAGACCGAATCCCTTTCCACCCCAGCCATGCCCTGCATTGCTCCTTGGGGCTGTCCTGCAGCAGGATGGTTCAGACCCCCCCTGGTTCATAGCCCCACACACATTGCTCACACCACAGGACGGTGCTAAGCAGCGCTGTGCTGGGAGCCCTCACTTGGGCACTCAGCAGCAGCCAGGAGCAGCAGAGCAGCCCAAACTCACAGCAGGGAGCAGCAACTGGGATGGAGAGATGGGGAGATCGCCCCCAACACACCCCATGTTGTTCCTGCCTGCCCTGTGCAGCTCCGCTGTGGAGCAGAGCTGCTGCTCTGGGACACTGTGATTCCTCTGCATGAACCACCTCTGGGGATGCCCCCTCCTCACTCAGTGATGGGGATTGAGGTCAAAGGGTTTTCTGCTATGGAGAGGCTGAGATATAGCATTAAGGCAGCTCAGGGAGCAGGGCAAGGGGCTGGGCGGGTTCTCATGCTGTCTCCTGACAGAGGCACAGGGCTGACTCAAAGCCATTGCAGCACACCACGGACTGCTGTGCTCAGCAGCTCTCGGTCCCATTCCCACATGTCAGCAAAGGAGCTGCTGCCAGGTGTGCCCGCTGTCCTGCTGCTCACACACCGGGGTCACACTGTGGCTGAAGGGTGATAAAGAGGTGCTGTGAGAAGGGGCTGAGCTGCCAGGGCTGCTCACAGTTAGATCCCAGTGGGTGCAGCAGGGCTGGGGCTGAGGCAGAGGAGCACAATGGGACATGGGGGGCAGCAGGGCTGTAGCACATCTCCTGGGGGGCACGGAGACAATGGGAGCACACTGCTTCCCACTGTATGCCAGGGAGAGGTCATGGGGAGACCTGAGCTGGGCCCAGCCCTGGGCAGCTCTCAGCCCCGGGAGGTTGGTGCCATTCAACAGCTGGGTCTGGGCCCTGTCCAGAGCGCCCGATCACGGGGTGCTTCCAATGCTCCAGGCAGGACAGTGAGGCCCTTGGTGTGGGTGCCCCTGTGTTCAGCCCCATTCTGCTGCACACAGCGGGGCCTGAGGCAAAGCTGCTGTCAGCCAGGAGCTGCCCTGCAGCCAGCACAGCGCTGTGCCCTGAATGGCTCGGAGCAGAAGGGACCTCAAAGATCACGCAGTTAAATGGGAGCGAGGTGCCGGACTGCTGAGCAGGGGAGGGGGGGACCGGGGCTGCAGGGGGTGCGTGCAGCAGCAATGGCGGCAGCGGAGGTGGCAGCGCCTGGCAAAGGGCCACAGCCCGGCTCTGCTGACTGGGCTGAGGGCCGGGGCGAGGAAGCCGAAGCCTTCGGTCAGCACCTGCTTCGCCCCACTTCGCGTTTCCCTTACGAGGCAAAACCCACGAGCCGCGCGCAGGAACGCGCCCAGCCCTGCGGCCCCTCCCTGCTGGGCGCCGCCTACACGCAGCAACTCCCCGAGGGCCAAACACGGGCCGCCCGCCAGCGCCTTCCGCGCAGCCCCGTCCCGGCGCCGCGGGGATCGGCCGCTTGCACAACGCGGCCACCGCCCGGCCCGGCCCGGCGTCCGTGGGGACAGCGCGCCCCCCGTGCTGCTGCGGCTTTGTGCCTTGTGCCCTCCGGGTCGGGGCACAGCAGCAGCCGTGTGCTCTGCCCGTCCCACGGAGCATTGATCGCGGCCAGCGTTGTGTGCCGGCCTGGAAGAGGAACGGGGACCTTTTGTGGGCTGCGTGGAGGTCGGCCAAAGCCCGGCTGTCGTCCCTGCTTTTGGCTGGGAGAAGTCAGTGAGCAGGGTGCCCGTCTGCCTGCAGAACGCTGCCATCCCTCATCTCCCGCTGCCCTTCTGCTGGCACTCGAGCTGCTGTCTGCATCAGGCCCCAATCCCCAAATAGGAATTGTTGTCACCCTGAGCTGCACATCTGCCGTGGGCACAGCTCTCCCAACGGCCAACATGCTCCAGGCTGCACGGACAGCCACACCACCACAAAGCTGCTGCCTTTCTGCCCTGCGCTCACCACGGCCCCCCTGGGCTGGCAGCAGGTTTGGGTGAAACTCATGGGGCTGAGGTCAGTTGCTCCCCACAGCCAGCAGCACCACAGTGTGCAAACCCTCTGTGCTCTGCATCCCCTGCTCCAGGACGGGCTCACGCAGATCTCAACCTTTGGTTTTCAGACCCTGGCTGCAGCCCATCCAGCATCACACGCTGGGAGCTTCCTCAAACCTGGGCCCCACACTGAGCCCATCGCCTCGCAGCCCAGGGCAGGTGCTGCCCAGGGTCGGGTTGAGGGGCTCCAGCTGCACTCACCCGGCAGCCATTTTGGGGACGCGGCCGTGCCCTGCTGTGGCATGCCCAGCGCCGGGCGGGGAGCACAGAGGCGGGGGCCCCCCGGCGTGTTCCCATCGCTGTGTCAGCGCCGCCGCCCCGCCGCCAGCCAGGCGTGCCGGGAACCGCCTGCACCTGATTGCAAAACGGCCGGGCGCTGCGCTGGTGCCACGTTCCCAGCAGCTCCTGGGAGAGGCTGGAGGCCAAGGTGGTCCCCCCTTGCACCCTGCAGAGCCCCCGCAGATGTTCTGAATGCCACCTGGGGTCCCCATCACGTCAGAAGAGGTGGGGAGGGATGCGGGCACGGAGCTGTGGTCTGAGTGTGGAGCAGCACCAGGTGTGGGAACCACGTACCGTGCATGGCTGTGGCACGGCCATGGTGCGGGCATGTGTTCTGTGCCATGGCTGCGGGTGCACAGTGCCCAGCTCCTGCCCTGGGCCGCAGCGGGTGGCTCGCTGCCGGGCTGTGCCACATGCTGTGCTGGCCTGGCTCACAGATGAGCCTGGGACTGCTGCTGGGTGCGAGGCCTCACTGCAGCGAAGCTCACATTCCTGCAGCAGCTTTTGGTGTTGCTCAGTGCTGCGGCACATGCTGGTCAGGATGGCAGTCGCATGGTGACCCCAGCACTGTGTCCCCAGCACAGGGTGGGAAGCACGGCGGTGGCTGGAGGTCAGTGGAGCTGTGCAATGAAGCTGAGCCAGGGCTGCCCACGGGTCCCCAGGGTCACAGGGATATGGTGAGCTCAGGGGACAGGAGAGATGCAGAGCCTTCTCTGCTGGCTTAGCACCAGGAGGGCCGGCACATGTCTGGTGGTGCTCAGTGAGTCCTGGCCTGTGTACAGTGGGGGGAATCTCTCCCTCTTCCACCCACAGGCCTGGGCACAGGGCAGCCACTGTGGAGCCAACCCGTGCCAAATAGGGCAAGGGCTGAAGGACCTCCTTGGCTCAACACAGCTGCTTGTGATGCTCCGATCTCCTGGGGACACCAGTGTGAAGCCCCCAGCTCTGTGTCACTGAGACCCACGCGTTGTGAGCCGTGGGTTTGGCTGCTCAGAGCCCAGCTGTGCCGGTGGATGGGCCTGCTTGGTACCACACAGGGACAGGGCAGGCACGAGACCCCCAGAGCTGTGGGACCCCTGGGCAGCAGCACAGGGCTGGTTCTGCTGGTTCTGCCCGCAGTGCAGGTGAGCCCGAACCGGGGCCAATGGGGTCCATCTGCCCACCGAGTTCCCCGGGCACAGCAGTGCGGGTGGAGAGCTGTTTCTCAGGCTCTGGCTGATGGTGAAAGCTGTTTCCCAGGCGTGGGCCGGGAAGAATGCAAACCCTCTGAAGTCCTCTGTAATTACCGCCGGGCGAGTTGCAGCGTGGAGCCGAGCCCCAGCCGCGGGCGTGGGAGCGAGCGGGTGACGCACCGACCCGTCCCCTCCTGCCCCAGGAACGCGGCGCGATGACTCACGGCCGCGGGGCAGGTGGGGACACGCGGCGTGAATGGGAACGGCAGAATGCCGGGGCTGCACCCCGCTGCACTGTGGAGCCCCGTGTCCCACAGCCGCTCACCCCGTGGGGCCGAGTTCCCCGTGCTGCCCGCACCTCGGTGCCGAGCCCGGCTCTGTCCCGCACGGGGATGTCACCAGGCACAGGGAACGCCGCTCCCCGGCTCTGCGGATGGCTCGGGCCGCGCAGGGGCCGCGCTGTGATGTGACTCTCGCATCCCTCCAGCACCCCCAAGCAGCCCTCTCCCAGCCCGCTCTGCAGACACAGCCACGGACGGTGTCACACGGCCGTGTTTCGGACAGTCCTGAGCCAGCAGGTGCCGAAATGCCACTCAGCGCTGCACTGCGGCCGGTGTTCGGCCCACCACGGGGGGCTGCGCGTCCGTACGGCGGTGGGCCGGGTGGCCTCGGGCCTGGCAGGGAGAACAGCGGGGGTCAGCACGGGGGGGGGCATCCCAGAGGGAAGGGCTGGGGCGGGTCGTGGGCTGTGGCAGAGGCGCAGCTACAGAACCGACTCAGAGCTGCCCGCAGACATGCGTGCACATTCTTGCACATACGTGTGCACCGCTCACACGTCCCCTCCCCTCTCCGCCCGAGAAGGGCTCAGCGCAGCCCCCGCTCCGGGACGCTGAGCCCGACCTGGAGCAGCACCGAGCTGCGTGCGGGCCGCAGGCAGGGAACGACTGTCCGCACTGCAGTACCCCCGCACAGCCCTGTCCGCTCCGCAGCCCGGTGAGCTCCAGAGCACTCCGTGTGTCCCAGCGCACGCTGCTGCACCCCCCACCCCCCCGCCGCCGCCCCGCCCCGCCGCACCCCGCCCCGTTCCCGTCCCGCTCCGCCACCAGCGGAGGGCGCCCGTGGGCAGCGTTTGTGCCTCCGGCAGCGCCCGGCGCATCCCCGCGGGGTTCGGGAGCGCTCATCAGCGCGTCCCCGTTGGGCTCAGGGGTCCCTGCGGGTCTGTCGGGTCCCAGCGGGTCCCTGCGGGAAGGCCCGACCCCGTCCCAGCGCGTCCCGGAGCCGCAGCGCATCTCTTCCCGCTCCGTGTGCCCCCCCGGCCCGGGGACACCGCCGCCACCGCCGCCGGGAGCTCTCAGGGCAGCGTCGGACCGGCAGCACGCGGCTGGGGGTGCCGGGCTGAGGGGCTCCCCCGATGGTTCGCTTCCCTGCAGTGGCTGAGCGCAGTTATTTGGATTTTTAAAAAATCAAATAAATGATCATGAAAAAAACAAACAAACAACAACAACAGGGGAAAGAGCTGATGCGAAGAAGAGACTGATAATTACTGTTGCTTATCGGGAGGATCGGCCGCGCTCCAGGCGAGAGGAGCACAGTGCCAAGCGCGGCGCCGGGCCCGGGCAGATCCCAGCCCTGTGCCAGACAGCCGCCCGCGGCCCTGCGCTTTGAACGCCGCACAGAAAACCATTAAGGGCTGCGAGGCGTGCGCTGAGCCGGCGAGCTGGAGGCAACCCAGAGCACGCTGACAGGGGGGACCGTCGGCACCCAGCGGCAGCGGGGCGGGGCTGGCGGCTCGGAGCGCACGGCCTCCAAGGGGCCGGGATCACAGCCAGTGCCCACCCAGGATTGGGGCTCCCCTGGCGAGAGCCCCGGGAACGCAGTGCCCGCAGCTCGGGATTCACAGCCGCCCGAGCGCAGCGCTGTGGGCAAAGAGTGAGAGCGGCCGCGCTCTGCCCGCGGTCAGCATTGGAAAGAATGCGCGCAACTCTGTGCTGCGTGCCGGGGTGAGGGGTGAACAGACGGGGTGTGATCGCGTTTGCACACTGCCAGTACGAGGGTGAGGAAATGCAAGAGCCTCTCGCTACCTGGAAGACAGATGCTGAAAAAATAATGTGGGGAACTGCGAAGGTTGGGGGTTGCTGTGGAGATAGAGCTGAAACACTTTGTGATAGCCTGAGAGTTTGGCTCTTCTCAAACACGAAGAGCATCCTCTTGTCTGGGGTAACACAAGCTCTGTTCTGTCGTCCTGCCTTTCCCTTGCCAAGCCCTGGCCGTGCCCCTGACTGCAGCACGAAGGAATTCCCAGGAGGAGCTCTGGGCTCTGCACCAGGGAATTCCCGGCCTTGGGACGCTCAGCGTGCGGCTGCTGCCCTAAATGTGAGCTGAGTGGGGCTGGGGCGGCACCGCAGCGCCTTCAGGGGCACCAATGGAGCACAGCAGGCTGCCCAGGGCTGCATCCAGCCTGGTGTGAGCACTTCCAGCACAGAACTTCTCTGTGCCTCACCACTCTCGTGCTACAGACTTCCTTCCTTAAAGTCATTCCTGTGAGCTCCCCTCCCATCAGTCCCTCACCCTGCTGGTCCCACTGCTGCCTGTAACTCGCTCCATCCTGCTGTCAGCACGCCGGGAGCAGAGAACAGCTGGGTGGCCTCGAGCATCACTCATTGCCCATCGCCCACCTCCCATCTCTCATTGCCAGCCCCTCTCCCAGCTCCTGCCCTCCGGCTGAACGCCCCAGGTCTGCCCAGCAGGGAGTTTCCACTGCACACACATCATAAAGATTCCTTTCATGGTAACAAACCTAAGAATGCTTTTTTCCAGATAATGTATTGGAGCTGTCAGGACATGTCCTAGCAGACGATAAAGAATCAGCAGCCGAGATAAAAAGAAAGGCAACGCATTTCACTCCACGCCTTGATGTATTTGTTACCCATCCTGGTGCTGTTCAGCCCTACGGAGCGGAGCTGCCAGCAGGGCACAGCCTGTCCCTTCCACGCAGCTCTCCCTGCGCCGCGTCCTTCAGCACTTCCTACAGAGCTGTGAAATGCTGCGAATTGCACTTAGGAGAAGCTGGCCCATAGGGGAAATACAACGATTCCTAATTAGCTCTCATTCATTACATTAAAAGCTCAATTAAGTGCTATTGTCTGAGGCAAGCGCAGCACGCTGACCCCAGCCTTTCACCGCAGCCCTCAGCACCCGGCTGCAGCTCAGCCCCATCCCACGCCGCACACCTGCGCACCGATAGCATCTGCGGCGCGCCTCTGGCTGGAACGGGCGCCGACGGCGTCTCCCGAATGTTGCGATGTATTTTTATCTCAGGGGAATTTACCGTGGGTGTCTCAGGAGAGCCTGGGAGGCAGAATTCTTCCACCGCGAGCTGGGGAGGGCAGCGCTGCGGGCTGCGGCTGCGAGGGGATTCCGGGAGGGTCAGCCGGGGCTGCAGCGGGGTTTACTGTGGGCTGAACTTCTGTATTCCAAAGGTATCGAACGAAGGCCCTCAATTCGGGTCTTTCTGCCCATGGGGCTGTGGCAGAGTTTTGTCTCTTTGTGGCGGTTGTCACCTTCGGGTTTGGGATGCTCTGGGGGATGAGTGTGCAGGCAGAGCTGAGCACAGGGCAGACCCCACGCCGGGGCTCGGAGCTGAATCGCTCACGGCACGAAGTGTTCACTGGGAGCTGCAGTGTGAGCAAAGCCAGCACAGCTGCACAGCTCAGCGCAGGGGTGGCCGAGGAGCGCGGCTCCACACGGCGCTGTGCCACCGGCACTGCTGGGAAACGCCGACCCCCCTGTGTGCCAGAGGGCAGCGTGCCAGCAGCAGGTCAGAGCCACGCATCTGCCTGGGCTGCGGTGCGCTCCTCTGCGCTCTGCTGCTGCCAGGCCCCGTCCCCGGCTCTGAGAGGGACGTGGCACCGCCATCCCAATTTGCAGAGTGTGCAGTGTGGGGAATCAAAACACAGATCCGGAGCAAATGAACTCCAAGGCTGTTCTGCAGAGCGGAGCCTTCAGCTGGGGGTCCTGCACCGACCCCGGCCAGGCTGCTCCGTCTCACCGCCCTCTGCTGCTGCGGGACTGTGCAACTCCCTGCGAAGGCCTTGAGGTGCACCACGGATGCAGCTAGGTGTTGTTGCTGTTGTGATCTTCAGGGAATAGATGAAAGGAAGGAGGCACCCCGAATTACTGAGGGCGAGGCTCTGGGAACATTTTAGCAGCTCCAAAATCAGTTAAGTTCTTTAGAATGTGAAAACAGCCAGAGGGGCCCCGGGAAGGAAGGAGATCACCGCGGGAGAGAAGTACAAAAGCTGCCTAATCCCCATAACTCCACCGCTGCCTCACAGGAACCTCTACTAAAAGCAAGAATCACTTCTCTTATCCGCAGATGACATCTCTGGAGCCAGCCAGGCCAGCAGCTTGGGTGTGCGATTTTCCACTGCATACTGCAACACCTGGCGCCGCATCACTGAAGGGATTGTTTTTTTCCAAGCAAAGAATACAACAGCGCAGTGTCTCCCTTCCCTCTTCTCTGCCGCCTTTCAGGCTAAGACCCGTCCAGCCACATTGCTACAACCACGGCACCCAGTCCCTCCGTGTTGCTGCAGGTGTGGCCCCGTCCTGCAGCTCCGGGCGGTGCTGATCAGCCCCCATTCCTGGTGCTGCAGGGCTCTGTGCTGCTCCTGTGTGCCCCCACATGCTGCCCCAATGAGTTCAGCAGTGCTGCCCCAATGAGTTCAGCAGTGCTGCCCCAATGAGTTCAGCAGTGCTGCCTCGCAGCAAAACACTGAGCCGTATGAGGCACAAGCACAGCTAAGGGCCGATCGCATTCTTTGTATTGGTAACCATGCCTGATGTGTCCTGGCAGTGGTGTCTAATGCAGTTCCAGTTTATCTGACCTCATCTGCCTGAGCATCGCACCTTGCCACAGCAGTGAGACACAGGGAATGGAACACAGGCATTCCTGATTCTACAAACGTTGCGGAAGCCACAGCTGCTGCTGAAAGGCGCTGCAGGAAAGCAGTCAGGTCTGAAGCCGTGACCCAGGTGCCACCGGGAAGCAGTGAGCGTCTGCACCGTAAGTGACCGAAACCCATTGCTGTGGGGACTTTCCGACCTCTTCAGAGATTCGCCCTACACCGCTGTGTCAGCAGAAACCACTGCAGTTTCTTCTCTTTTGAATTACAGGGTTCTGCCAAATGCAGTATCAGTACAAAGTACCGCCAGGTCTGTGCTTGTCCTGGATAGAGGTCCTGGCTGGAAGGTTTCCATCTGGCTTTGGCTCAGCCCTACGTACAGATAATGGATGCTCAGAGCTCCTAAGTCAGCAGCTTATGTTGGCTTCGGGCACTTTAAAAAAGCAAATAGAGAAATGTGTAGATTTCAAGGATATCGGGTGCTTGTGGACAGTGTCACAGGGGATTCACTTGTTGCTTCATGAAGCAGCGCAGGGTGGAGTTGGAGCGAGCACCTCCACGTCTCAGGTGCAATACTGAAATGCTAAAACGTAGCCCTGAGCGAGGAGCCTCCGTCCTGAATCACAGCTGTGCTGGGAACGAAAGCGGAAAGAGCAGATCCTGGTGTGCTGCAGCGATGCTGGTGGGAAGTGACAAAAGATGTGAAACAGGGGCGAGAAAAGTGATGATTCTGGAATTTGGCTGCGAGTGTCAGGGGTGACGAAAAGCAGCGGCAACGCCTCCCGCGTGGGCTATAAAGGGCTGCGGGCAGGGGAAGCGCGCACTGCTGCCTGCGCTGCCAGCCCGCCGTGCCCGGCCTCTGCCCCACCATGAGCACCACTGTCCGGCAGTTCTCCTCCTCCACCTCCCTCAAGAGCCTGGGGGGCGGCTCCAGCAGGCTGTCCTGCGGCCGGGCGGCGGGCTACCGGGCCCCCAGCGTCCACGGCGGCTCCAGCAGCTACTCCATCTCCTCCCGCATCGTCTCGGGGCTCGGCGCCGGCTATGGGGGCGGCTACTGCGGCAGCGTCGGAGGGGGCCTCGGCGGGGGCTTCGGGGCCAGCTATGGGGCTGGCTTCGGGAGCGGCTTCGGGGCCGGCTTCGGAGGCGGCTTCGGGGGCGGCGATGGCATCCTCCCGGCCGGCGAGAAGGAGACGATGCAGAACCTCAACGACCGCCTGGCCATCTACCTGGACAAGGTGCGCGCCCTGGAGGAGGCCAACACCGACCTGGAGGTGAAGATCAGGGAGTGGTACAAGAAGCAGGGGCCCGGCCCCGAGCGCGACTACAGCCCCTACTACCGGACCATCGAGGAGCTGCGCAGCAAGGTGGGTGCGGTGGTCACACGGTGGGACACCCAGTCAGCTGTTAAGCAGACTGCTGCCTCTCATTAGTGAGCACCAATGGTGAGAGCATCTCAGATAACCTGTGTGGTGTCAGGATGGAAATTCAAAGATTTCTCAGTACGGTTCTGATTGCATTCTTCTGGATGCAAATACAGATAATTTTCACTGGAAGAAACCGATGTAAAAGGAGATAATGCAAAAATGAAGAATTAAGGACAGGTCTGCTTTGATCATGTGCCTTTTTTTTTTGATACTTTCAAACCAGTACTTGGGAAAGTTGTAGGTGTCTGCAAACTGTGAAGCACTGCGATGACATTTGTAAACAGTGATGTGAGATTTGTAAACATGAAGGCGGTATTTGTAAGCACTCGGTCAGACTTTGCAGACTGATGTCCCCTGTTCCTGGGAAGGCTGCGTGCAGCAGAGATGCAGGGATGCTGGCATGGGATGCAGGGAAACCCCTTCCTCACTGTCTCCTTTGCACCAGAGCTAATGTCCTCCCAAACTCTGCTTCCAGTCTTCTCCCAGCATGCATTCTTTGCTCCTATATTTGTAATACAAACATCAGAGGCTCTAGGCACCTGTCCTCTGCAGTCTCCTCCATTTCTGCAGTCAGAAGGTCAAATCCATCCCGGGACCAAAGGGCACCAAGTTTGCCATGCAGGAGCTTCCTGCTGACCTGTCGGCCTATCAGCAGAGCTGCTGTGTGCTGGGGTGGGAGCGGTGATTCCTGCTTGACCCTTGCATAACCACCCTGTGCCCTGAGGCATGGGAACCAGTGCTGTTATCTCACATCTGACAAGACTCCTGTGCTGCCTTTTGAAATACTTAGTGATAGAATGTTGGAAACTGAGGTCAGAGAGGTTTTGGAAAGCCTCAGGCTGCCCCAGAACTGTCCCTGTCCCCACAGCCTCAGTGTGCATTGCTCCCTTGGGTTCTGATGCTCATCCAGTGCTATCTTTTCATCCTCCCTCCTCCAGGTCCTGGGGGCCACCGTTGACAATGCCAACATCCTGCTGCAGATCGACAATGCCAGGCTGACAGCCGATGACTTCAGGACCAAGTAAGTCACATCTCCTGGAAAAAGGGAACAAGGTCTGCAGAGGTGTTTGATGAAAAGTGGGAAAAAATTCCCATCCCAGACCCAGAAAGGCAGCTTGGAAACAAAGCCTTCAAAATGAAGATGTGATTTCCAAAGCAGCCAGTTACCTAAATCCTGTAGGCACTCCATACCTTCACTATTGCTTGTGTGAGACTGGGCTTCTGCTGTGCCATCACCTTCCATGCATGCAGCTCAGCAAAGCCCAGAGCAGCACTAAGGCCCAGTAATGACAAGGCAAGGCTGTGTTGAGGGCTCAAGTGACACTGCTTTGCCAGCCGTGACACTGTGCACAAGGCACGATGTGAGCAGCAGCCAAGGGGTTCTGTCCCGACCAGATGCGATCTCAGCATCCTTTGTCTCTGCTGTTGTGTGCCAGGTTTGAGACGGAGCAGGCCCTGCGCATGAGCGTGGAGTCCGACATCAACGGGCTGCGCAGGGTGCTGGATGAGCTGACCCTGTCCAGGGCCGACCTGGAGATGCAGATCGAGAACCTGAAGGAGGAGCTGGCCTACCTGAAGAAGAACCACGAGGAGGTGAGCGCAGCACCGGCACCCAGTGGGGCTGTAAGGTGCAGCCGGGCAGAGGGGGTCAGGCACGGGGCGCGGGGCCATCCGCAAGCAGGGCTGTCACTGCTGTGTGTGTCACGCCTTTCCTTTTGCCCAGGAAATGAACGCGCTGCGCGGACAGGTGGGAGGAGAGATCAGCGTGGAGATGGACGCGGCTCCCGGCATCGACCTCACCAAGATCCTGGCCGAGATGCGGGAGCAGTACGAGAGCCTGGCAGAGAAGAACCGCAGGGACGCCGAGCAGTGGTTCTTCAGCAAGGTGAGCTCGACGCCCGCGGCTGCACGGCCACGGCTGCGCCCACGCCGGGCTGTGACGTGCGGCTCGGCTTCTTGCAGACGGAGGAGCTGAACCGCGAGGTGGCCATCAACACGGAGCAGCTGCAGAGCGGCAAGACGGAGATCACGGAGCTGCGCCGCACCATCCAGAGCCTGGAGATCGACCTGCAGTCCCAGCTCAGCACGGTATGCGGGGCCGCTGCCTGCCGGCGTGGGGATGGGGCCCTTCCCCGCCACCCCCTGAGCCCGTCCTCTCCTCCGCACGCAGAAAGCGGCACTGGAGGGCACCCTGGCCGACACCGAGGCGCGCTACGGCACCCAGCTGGCCCAGCTGCAGGCGATGATCACCAGCGTGGAGGAGCAGCTGGCCGAGCTGCGCTGCGACATGGAGCGCCAGAACCACGAGTACCGGGTGCTGCTGGACGTCAAGAGCCGCCTGGAGCAGGAGATCGCCACGTACCGCCGGCTGCTGGAGGGCGAGGATGCCCAGTGCGTGGGGTTTCGGCAGCACAGTGGGAGGCGATGGGATGTGTGAAGGGGCAGTGAAGCTCTGTGCTCCCTGTGCCCATGCCATGATGCTGAGCATGCACCGGGGGTCCCTTTTTGCTGCTGCTACTGCACAGTTGGGGTCCTGCAGTGCTGTGCGCCTCAAAACAGGCAGCAGACATTGCTGGGAATGGACTGCCATCTTGCCCCAGTCCCCGGCACACACCACCCCAACACTGTCTTCTCTGAACATAACATAGTTCCTGAATATATAACGTTTCCTGAAGGCCTAATAAGCATATTCTGGTACAAAAAGAGAAGGCAGGGCTTTAAATAATGGTTTTGTCTCAGTGTCTGCTCTCTTTTTTCCATTTTTGACCTTATTTCATTTCCCCCTGCAGCATGACCTCCCACTACGCCTCGCAGCCCGTGAAAGAAGGTGAGGACCCCTCAGGTCTGAAGCACAGAATGCACCCATAGCACCTTCCTGCCACAGTCCCATGCTCTCTAACTTAATGCAATTAGTATTTCATGACATTTTCAAAGTGTGAATTGGCAGGAATTGTTCTCCTAATATACCAAAAACACGTTCTAGACGGTTATCAGTGTAGAGCAACTGTAATAACAGTTGTTAAGGTGTGGGTAAGAGCAAACCCGTGGCACAGCACTGCCATACAGAACAGTTCCTTCTCCCCTTGCAGGGCCCGTGACCACACGCCAGATCCGCACCATCTTTGAGGAGGTGCAGGACGGGAAGGTGATCTCCTCCCGTGAGCAGGTGACACAGGCTGCGCTCTGAGCGCTGCACAGCTTCGCTTCGTGCTGCACTGCTGCAGCCCATTCCCTTTCTCTAAGCATTGTGCTGAGTGTGGGCGTCAAATAAAGCTTTTGGCATTTGTGCACACCTGTGTCTCGTCTCACTGCTTGGCCAGGCCTCTCATTTATTCACCTGCTGGACACGGGGCTCTGGTGAGCACCCTGTGCAGTGCAGCCCGGGCAGTGGGGGGCTGTCAGGGGAGGGGTTGGGCAGCAGGGGGTGATGCTCCTCTGGAAATATGGAGTCCCAAGGGGCACAGCCCCTGCAGGCGGGTGAGGGCCCTCCTGCGAGGAACTGCCCGCAGCCCTGTCTGTTCCTGGAAAGCAGCTCAGACACATTCTTGGCTGCATTCTGCCACATGACCTCATAATTCACAGAATCACAGAGATGACTCAGGAATGTGCTATTCAGTGTATGTAAGAACAGAGCCGGCTGCACAGTTTTAAGACCCCTTTCAACAAGCATCTATGGGGAGATGAGACAGCTCTGATTTACCAAAGCACTGAGGGATGCCGCTGTGCAGCCTGCGGGGCTGCCCTGCACTGGCTGGGTTCGGTGCGGCTGCAGCAGGGGGTGGCACAGACACAGCCCCACTCACAGCCCCACAAGGATCCCAACTGCCCCCTGGCAGAGCACTGCCGGAGGAGCTGCACGTCGATCCATCCCTGCGCTCCACTTTTCTCCCAGAAAAGCGAGGCACGTCCCTGCAGCTACAGGAACAGCAAACAATGGCTTGCTAACAAAATCCCATTTTAATTACACCCGTGACTGCAAATTGTGAGGTAGGTGTGGAAAGCAGATGTCGGCTGTCCCACCTCAAGCAGCAATAAGCAGCGCTGACCCCGCAGAGCTGTGCAGCAGGAGGCAGCTCCAGGCACGCCTGGCTGTGCGCTTGGGCTCCAAAAGGCGCTCTGATTTCTCCAGCACTGAATTCCTCTGATACAAAAGACCACTTAGGAAACAGAAATGAAGGTGTAGCTTTGCAACCTTTTATGGAAGCTCTGTAGAGTAATTTGATCTCTTGTGAGCCCACTGAAGTCGTGCGGTTCCAGGACAGATGAGGGAGATGCGCTCTGGTCCTGCAGTTCTGGCTCCCAGGTCTGCTGTAGTTGGAGCTGCTTCTTTCACCTCTGCTTTCCTCCTGCAGTTGGACAGAAGTGCACACCTGAACAGGAGTGTGCTGCAGTGAAACTGCTGTGATACCACAAAATGGGCATTTTGGGGTCAGAAATATGTAAGAAATGGGCTACAGTGTGCATGGGAATCTGACTTGTTAATAGTTGGCCTTTCCTTCAAAGGAGAGTGCGATGAAAACAGCACACAGTCACTGCGGCTGTGTGTGATGGAGATCATGTTAAAAATGTTTTAGAATTGTTAATTTGTTGTCTTACATCTTAATTAGCAGCTCATCATTTTAATTGCTGCCGTGTGGCAGTATCAAAGCATCACAGATATTTGAGCTGTGTGTGCTCTGATGGCACTCGCAGCGGTTAAACGAGAGATGAAAGAAAGGCAATTCCATGCAAAGAAAGCTGTGCTGGGACAGGCACACAGCGGGCACGGCGGAGCTGCTCTCCTGGAGGGCTCTGCTGGTCAACACGAGGCTCTGCAGGAACTTCTGCTGGTGTCACTGAGTACTGATGGCAATGGGGAGGGATGTGCTCCTTGGGGCCACGTCGCTGCCCCTCACTGCCCCCATACTGTGTCCAGTCCCAAGGAATGGGAGTCCAAGGGAACACCTCACCCCCCCCCCCCCCCCCATGCTGCTTTCCTCACACAGGAGAAGGAATTGCATCACCCAGAGCCACTCAGCAATGTACCTTTGCTGCTTATTTCCAAACTCTCCCCCCATCATTGGCAGATGATCTAAGGAACACTTGGCTGTTGGAAGGGGCTGTCGGGGCCTGTCGGGGAGCAGTCAGACAGCTCACCATGCACACACATGAGAAATTCCTGCTCCTCCACACCCTGCACCACCGCCAGTGCCGCTCCGCTCTGTGACGCACGCGGCAGCAGCGCAGCTGGGCAGCAGCGCCCTGAGCCCCCCGCCCTGGGGCAGCACACTGCGTGCCCACCGAGCCCTGCTGGCACTGGGCTGCCAGCTGCAGTCCCACACGGCTCCGTCCTCCCTGGTCACAGCAGCTCAGAGCATTCACACAAAGAGCAGCTTCACCACAAGCCGCTGCCAGCTGTGAGCTCCTTACAGCGCAGGGACCTGTAGCTCTCCTCCCTATGACCTTCCACTGCTGGATGCTGTTCTGCAGTTTCTCCTGGAGAATCTCATGTTTTTTAAGTTACTCCATCTCACAGCCATCCCCTGCCCTTCTGGAGCACTTGCTAGGCTCCTGCTTAGAGCACTTGCGAGGTTCCTCCTCAATACCTTTCCATATTCCGTCCCTCCTGGGTGGTCTCTGAAGTGAAGAATTAAACAAGCCCCGAAGGATGAACTCCTTTTAATGCCAGAGAAAAGCCCACCCGCAGATAAGAGAGGAGAGCTGCACCTCTGCTGGCTGCCCAGCTCTCCAGCCCCAGACACAGCACTGCACTGTGCGCCTGCATGGCTGCTGCCCCATGGCACCGCTGTGTGCTTGGACAGAGGGGCTGAGCTGCTGGGGCAGATGCAGCAGAAGAGCTGCTGAATTCCTCCACTTAAACACCGCCTGAATAGATCCATTTCACAGGTAGCGCTACAAAGGAATATTAAAATGTAGCCCTGAGCAAGGAGCCTCCTCCTTTGAATCACACCTGACTATTTACTTGGAAACGGAAGAAGCATAAAAACGCCCTTCGTGAGATAAGAGCTTTCGAGTGAAATATGACAAAAAGTGTGAACAGAACAAAGGAAAAATGACGAATCTGGAAGTTGGCTCAGATTTTGGGAGTGATGAAAATCTTCGGGAATGCATCAGAAAAAAAAAAGAAGCAGCGGCAACGCCTCCCGCGTGGGCTATAAAGGGCTGCGGGCAGGGGAAGCGCGCACTGCTGCCTGCGCTGCCAGCCCGCCGTGCCCGGCCTCTGCCCCACCATGAGCACCACTGTCCGGCAGTTCTCCTCCTCCACCTCCCTCAAGAGCCTGGGGGGCGGCTCCAGCAGGCTGTCCTGCGGCCGGGCGGCGGGCTACCGGGCCCCCAGCGTCCACGGCGGCTCCAGCAGCTACTCCATCTCCTCCCGCATCGTCTCGGGGCTCGGCGCCGGCTATGGGGGCGGCTACTGCGGCAGCGTCGGAGGGGGCCTCGGCGGGGGCTTCGGGGCCGGCTATGGGGCCGGCTTCGGGAGCGGCTTCGGGGCCGGCTTTGGAGGCGGCTTCGGGGGCGGCGATGGCATCCTCCCGGCCGGCGAGAAGGAGACGATGCAGAACCTCAACGACCGCCTGGCCGTCTACCTGGACAAGGTGCGCGCCCTGGAGGAGGCCAACACCGACCTGGAGGTGAAGATCAGGGAGTGGTACAAGAAGCAGGGGCCCGGCCCCGAGCGCGACTACAGCCCCTACTACCGGACCATCGAGGAGCTGCGCAGCAAGGTGGGTGCGGTGAAAATCAAAGTCCTCATTAACGTCACTTTTTAATAGATTAAATGGCAAGTTATTGGTCTGAAATGGGAAAACAGAGTGCCATGCCTGGAAATAAGTGCTGAGCGCTCTGCAGTCGGGGGCACACGGTGGCCTTGGCACTGCTTGCTGCTGAAGATGACACGCAGTGATGTTAAAGCCAGATCCTGCAGTTTCTAGCTTGGTGCAAGGCTGCGGATAGAAGTTAACAAAGAAAGGAGTGGCTGATGGGATGCTTGTTCTTCGGGAGGTGCAAACACGAGAGCAAGGAAAAACCATGGGGAACCCAGCCATGGGGAGTCGGTGGTTCAGAGGTTCTTTGGGCAGATCCTTCCTTCCCCGCTGCAGCTGGGAAGCAAAGACATCCAGATTTGCACCTGGATTCCTTCTGGATATCCCCTGGAGCATCACAACTCACTGCGAGCATTTTATTAGCTTGTGGCTACAGAAATTACTGCTCATTAAATGGCCAATCCTTCTCAAAATCCCAGAACAAATATTTGGGTGTAATTATGACAGCCATTTGGGCGCCGTTGCTCCTCCTCAGCTCCTTTTCCTCCCAGTTGGGCTCTTTGCAGTGCCTGCGGTGCCATGGGCACGCTGCAACCTGCATGGGCAAGCGCTACCAGGCAGCGGTGCAGCTCAGCATCACACTCTCTGCAGAGTCCTTGTGCAAGGCCAAGCCGGGGGGCAGGAGTTGGGTGCTGCTCTGGTCCTCTCGCACAAGATCTCCACCAGCAGCATGCAACATTTTGTGTAATGACTTTTTCACTCCCTTTTCTGCTTTTTTTTGGCCTAGATTCTTGCTGCAACTGTTGAGAATGCCAACATTGTCCTGCAGATTGACAATGCCAGGCTGGCAGCCGATGACTTCAGGACAAAGTAAGTGCAAAGCTCTCAGGGAAAGGAAGGGGCAGGGCAGCATGCTCCACGCTGTGCTGTATGCACCTGGAGCTGCCCCACAGCTCCTGCTGCCTGCTGGTGGCCACAGGGTCCGGACAGTCCTGCACTGCAGAGTGCTGTGCATGCATCCCTGATGTGAGGTGCGGGCAGACATACACAAACAGGGACAGGGAAGAGAAAAAGACTGCTATCAGCTGGACCCAAACTGAGACTGTGTGCATGTCGCCAGGTTTGAGACGGAGCAGGCCCTGCGCATGAGCGTGGAGGCCGACATCAACGGGCTGCGCAGGGTGCTGGACGAGCTGACCCTGTCCAGGGCCGACCTGGAGATGCAGATCGAGAGCCTGAAGGAGGAGCTGGCCTACCTGAAGAAGAACCACGAGGAGGTGAGCGCAGCGCCGGCACCCAGTGGGGCTGTAAGGTGCAGCCGGGCAGAGGGGGTCAGGCACGGGGCGCGGGGCCGTCCACAAGCAGGGCTGTCACTGCTGTGTGTGTCACGCCTTTCCTTTTGCCCAGGAAATGAACGCGCTGCGCGGACAGGTGGGAGGAGAGATCAGCGTGGAGATGGACGCGGCTCCCGGCATCGACCTCACCAAGATCCTGGCCGAGATGCGGGAGCAGTACGAGAGCCTGGCAGAGAAGAACCGCAGGGACGCCGAGCAGTGGTTCTTCAGCAAGGTGAGCTCGACGCCCGCGGCTGCACGGCCACGGCTGCGCCCACGCCGGGCTGTGACATGCGGCTCGGCTTCTTGCAGACGGAGGAGCTGAACCGCGAGGTGGCCATCAACACGGAGCAGCTGCAGAGCGGCAAGACGGAGATCACGGAGCTGCGCCGCACCATCCAGAGCCTGGAGATCGACCTGCAGTCCCAGCTCAGCACGGTATGCAGGGCCGCTGCCTGCCGGCGTGGGGATGGGTCCCTTCCCCACCGCCCCCCTGAGCCTGTCCTCTCCTCCGCACGCAGAAAGCGGCACTGGAGGGCACCCTGGCCGACACCGAGGCGCGCTACGGCACCCAGCTGGCCCAGCTGCAGGCGATGATCACCAGCGTGGAGGAGCAGCTGGCTGAGCTGCGCTGCGACATGGAGCGCCAGAACCACGAGTACCGGGTGCTGCTGGACGTCAAGAGCCGCCTGGAGCAGGAGATTGCCACGTACCGCCGGCTGCTGGAGGGCGAGGACGCCCAGTGCGTGGGGTTTGCATGGGCGGTGCGGTGGGAAGGGCTGGTGGGAGTCCCTAACGTGCTGCTTGGGGAGTCATCCTGATTGCAGCCTTCAGGCCTCCTGATTCTTTGCATTCCAACCACAGTTACCCAAAGGTTCCTTCCCCAATTGCTGCCTGTGGAAGCATGCTCTGTTGCATGTCAGCACTCCCTGCTGCAAGGAGCGGTGGTCCCTCAGCCTGCAGGGGCACCCAGTGCAACAGATGTTATCATAGTTCCTACGACTTTTCTGCTTTCCTCTCTTGTCTGCATACAGTGCTGATGAAACAACAAGAGTTTCTCCCTAACTTCCCTTTTGTTTTCTCCTCTTCTTGCAGCATCTCTTCCCAGTACTCCTCTGCAATGTCCTCACACTCTGGCAGAGACGGTAAGAATGCATCTTGTTCCACATGCCCACGGCACACAGCTTTGAGACTCCTCTCAGAGCAGCTGCCAAAGTGATGCAGGGAAGGGCAGCCCCCAGGGTGTTGCTGATTGAGGCAGTGGCAGAGGCAGGATAGCATGGGAGCACCCCATAAAAAGCAACCACAAGGAGAAGCTATAAGAGTGGGAGATGCCCCGCATTCCTTTATCCTAGGGGTGCTTCACAGCAGACAAACCCTGTAGCTGAGCAGCCAATGTCCCCACACGGCACAGAGACAAAGAACTGAACCACCCTGAAATCGTGGAGTGGCCCCTTTGTGTTCCTGAGCCTTCCCATCAGCCGGGCGCTTCCCTCTTCCCAGCCAGTGCAGGGCTGTCCCAGGCTGTGTGCTCTGATACCCCACAGACTTTCCCATGTCTTTCTCCAGCCCATGTGGCACCAGACAGTCTTAAGGAATTTCTTTCCCTCCCCATCCCTCTCTGCCTCTCCCTGCAGCCATTACATCCTCGCGCCAGGTGCGCACCATCGTGGAGGAGGTGCAGGACGGGAAGGTGGTCTCATCCCGTGAGCAGGTGGCACTCACCACACGCTAATGGGACCCACAGCAGCCCCAGGCTCTGCCGATTGAGCTGTGAGGCACACAGCTGGCTTCGCCCCTCTGCTTCTCCCCCGATGTCCCCTAACCACGTGCAGCTGCCATCGTGCACTCTGTACACGTTTAATAAAGCTTTGTTTTCCATTCACGCAACTGCAGACTTGTCTGTCACTGGCACAGGAGCTCTCAAAGCTGAGGGGCTGGGCACTCATGGCAGGGAAGTTCCAGAAATCCACAGCTGGGAGCATGGGAGGAGATGTGCGTGCCTGGAGCAGCAGGAGCCCGGGCAGCTTGTTTGTGGAACTCAGTGCTGATGGGTGCAGGAACTGAGATGTGACCTGGTCATGTTGATGTGAGAAAAAGGCAATGATGTTTTCAGACAGAGTGCCAAATGAGAGCGGACTGAAGCCAGCAAACACAAACCTGTGCTCTCTGACGCTCAGTATCAGGAGGAGCTGCTCCCTCCTGCAGGCGGAACCCAGAGAGCTCAGCAGGACCGTGGCTGCCACGTGCACTGCACACAGACACGAGCACAGCATCAGCTGGCAAACCTCATCCAAATGTTCCTCCCGCCTCATTTGACTGCCTTAAAATCACACTGTTAGGCACATTGCACCAAGACTTTACACAGGTATATTAATGTTGCTGATGGCTGCATTTAATACCTCTACAATAACCACTGCTTAATCTGCAGGGGATGAGCAGCCGTAACTCGGTGTCACTCTGACACCCAGCAGATCCCTGCTAAATCCTTCCTGCAGCATCCCAGCACTGGGGCCCTGATGCAGGGTGGGAGGGCTCCTGTCTGCAAGTACTGGAGCTGCCGGGTCGGGCACACCGTGATGGGCACAGGATGGAGGGGGCTGCAGGGCCTGCTGCCATCACTGAATGCGATCGCTCAGCAATTACAGAAGATAGGAAGTGAAACACCAACCAGAGGGCAGAGTTCACTGTGCCGCGCTCTGCCAGAACTGCAGGCCTTGCAGCAGTAGGGAACCATCCGGCCCCGTGAGCTACGCCTGCCTCAAAATAAAATACAGATCAAAGGAAAACAAACTTCAGCGTCAGGTTGTCTTCATAGCAACGGACAAGGGCGCAGAGTGAAATCCGGAGTTATCTGAAAATGTGCTATTTTTTGCCATTGGAAGACGGTGATTTTATCTCAGGTGTGCCTGCTGGCAGCTACTGAACTCTTGAGCTCCCTGCAGAACGCCCCACGTGTGCCAAAGACAGAAAGGAGTTCTGCAAAAAATACAGCCACTGCAGATTGAATGTAAGTGGAAGGCTACAGGAGCGGCCAGCCAGGAGCAGCCCTGCTGCCCACCCTGGCAGCCCATCTGTGCCACTGACCCCCAGCGCCAGAGCCTCCCATCCACAGCAGGGCCCAGCCTGAGCACCTGGAGTTGCTGGGGGCTGCTGGGAGCCCAGGTCTGTAGAAAATCCATTTGGTTTCCTTGGGAGGACTGCACCAGGCACGGTTCTATTTATCCATGCATATATGCTTTAGTAAAAAGGCTTAAATTCAGCATAGGGCTCTGCAAACCCTGTGATCACAAAGATGAAAGCCTGTGCTCAGCACACATAACTGCTGTGCTATATTACAGCCATCTCACAGAAGGAAAATACCACCTACAGTTCACATCTGCGAAATGCGCACGGATTGCCACATCCACGAGACAGACACGCTGCTCAGGAGTGTTCCACATTTCCTGCAGGATGCCAGAGCAGGAAAAGCAGCGACTGAATTCAGCGAGGAATTCAGATGTAAGTCCTCAGCAAGCAATGGCAAAACTTGGATGGACAACGAAACAAAAAATGGAAACAGGAATTGAAAGATATTCCATGAGGAGAGATGCTGAGAGACAGGAAGGACGTGCCGGCGTCAGACTGAGGGCAAACGACAGAAGCTCACACAGCGACTGGCCTCTGCAGCAGCACTGTGCCCCAGCACGCAGGCTCTGTGTTTGCAGTGCATGTTTCACCCTTGGGAAGGAGAGCTGCTATTGCAATAACTGCCATTGCTGTTCCATCCCATGGAGCATCGAACTGAAACCCAGAGAACTGCAGGAGTGCCCGCAGTGACTCACAGTGCTGTGCTCAGAGCACTGCAGCCCTGATGTCCCTGCGAGCTGCAGGGCTCGGGCAGCAGCTCCTCCTGGGCAGCTTCACAGACAGCTGAGTCAACATTTAGATAAGAGAGCACCTGTAAGCAGCAGCACAAGGATTCTGCATGGGTGAAACTGTCTTGAAGCACTCCGAGATCACAGAGGGCTCCTCCCAGGGGAGATCCAGTCCTGCCTTCTCATTTTCCTCACTCATTTGAGCCTGGTTGTTCCTTGGGGCAAAACAGCCCTTGGGAGTGAAGGCGGGTGCCTGCCCCCTTTGGAACGTGGGGCACTGGGGCGCCACGGGAAGCCAAAGCACAATTCCTTTCTTTCTAATTTTTTAACAAAATTAAGTGGGAGCAGTGCCCTTACCCAAGGGAGGCCTTTCCATCCTCATTTCTTCTTGAAGCAGTAATGTTTCCTCATCAGTCCTGCACGGCGGGCTGCAGAGTGCCAGTGGAGGTGCACGCACACACGTATACACACACACTCACACACACACACTCACACCCTGTGCTGGGCACACTCATACACACGCACACACTCACACACACACACACTCACACGCTGCTGCCCAGGGACGGCGAGGTTCCCACTGCAGATCACTGCATCCAGCTGGGGAGCTCTTCCAGCAGTGCTGCCATTACACACATGGAGAGCATCGTTATCAGACTGCTTCATCAAAAATGAAAATCTCTTTTAGTAAAATAAAGATGGCAGCTGCTGGCATGCCTTGAGGTGTGGCCTGGTGTAGATGCACGTCAAAGCTTCCCATTATGGAAAGGAAAAACACCGCTGTGAAGAACACACAAATTGCACTGACATCCCCTGCAATCACGAGTGAAATACCTCTCCACAGCAGCTGTAGTATTCATCATTGGCTACAGAGACCTACAGCTACGTCTGAAGTTCAAAATGGACGCACACAACCCACACCACATGTAAGGTTTTCTGGATTTGCAGTGCCAGGACAAAGCCAAGGCTAATGAACCCAGCTGAATGGCATGGCAATGCCCCAAAGCAGGCGGGCGCGTCCTTCGTGTGACAGGTCTGGGTGAGCTGGACTCCAGAGACGATGCTGAAGAGCAGCTATGTGACAGGCACCACTTGGCTGCACTAATATTATTAACAAAATGAGAAATCCGGATGACAAAGCATTGTAATTATCTCTCCTGTCCCTCAATTCAGCATCCCTAGACTGAAAATATGTTGAATATCCTTTTTCTTTTGTAGTCTCTTTGACACGCTTCCCCCAGACTGTGCTTGGAGGAGCTCCGTGGTGCTGCCAGGATTGGCGTCAGACTGCTCCCAAAATTCTCCACGCTTCTATTTTAGAAATGCAGTGCACCATCTCCTGTGGCTGTCCTCTCCTGGCAGCGAATAGCCATAGCTAAGGAAGAAAAGGAAATATCCTTATCTCTTTTACTTTGGGAAAATATTTGCATGTTTTGTCTGCCTTCTAAAGCAGCAGAACACATACCCTGTGTCCCTCCTCTGGAAGGGGATGTCATGGTGCATGCTGGAGGAAGGGAAACAGCAAGCCATCACCTCTCAAGCTCCATATGTTCTGTGCACTCCATTTCCACGGTGAAATGCCAGGGGCCCTGGCGGGACCTCACTCCACTGCTGCCGCCCAGGGGGTCCCCCCCCATCCTCTGGGGCAGCTGCACCCCGAGGGGATCGAGCAGGCTCTGCCGGGTGGTGGCACCAGGCCACAGCAATCCCCTCCAGTAGGACTCGCCCCCCATGGGTAATTGCTGTTTTGCTCCCCAGGCACTCTCAGTTATCGTCGCTGTTTGTGTCACTGTTGTTTGGTTGTCATCACAAGTCAGACCTGATGATTCAGGAAGTCACATTTTTGATGTAGTTTTTAAACACGCTTCTATTAACCAAAGCATCTTTCTGTTGTGGGATCGCCGGAGACAAACGCCCATAGGGAAATATTCCAGGCACAGAACTACCAGGTCGGGAGGAGGAAGAACAAACAGCGCTTCTCCAGCGGCAACATCCACGGGGCGGTATAAATAGGGAGCAGTGGGGCCAGAGGCCGGCAGCAGCTCCTGCACCGCCCGCGCAGCTCGCGCGGCTGCACCATGAGCTGCGCCCGGCAGTGCGGCACCTGGGGCAGCGCGGGCAGCCGGGCGGGCACCATGCAGGGCTCCTCTGCCTCCCCAGGACGGCACGCAGCCTTCGAGCTCGCGGCAGCAGCCGGGGGTTTCTCTGGTGGCAGTTTGGGCGAGGGACTGCTCGGGCAGCAGCTGGGTGTCGGCAGCATGAGCGGGGGCAGCTTCGGAGCCACCCAGCGGGCCTGTTCCACCCTCGGGTTCAGCACGGGGGGCATGTGTGCGCGCGGCGTCGGAGGTTTCGGCAGGGCCGGTGAGGGGATCCTGTTTGCCAACAATGAGAAGGCGACGATGCAGAACCTCAATGACCGCCTGGCCTCCTACCTGGACAAAGTGCGACTGCTGGAGAGCGAGAATGCCGAGCTGGAGTGCCGCATCCGGGAGTGGTACGCCAAGGTGGGCCCCAGCTGTGAGCCGCGGGACTACAGCTGCTTCCACAAGGAGATTGAAGACCTTCAGAACCAGGTAAAGCATCTCGAGAAATGTCTCACACTTCTTTGGGCCTTGCTTTCACACGTGGACAGATTGATGCCTGGCGGCAGCCTGGAACACCAGGAGGTAGCAGCTGACATTCAGCGATCAGAATGCAGCAGCTGCGCTCACAGACAGCTGATGCTCCTGCAGCCCGCCATGCAGGCTCCCTGCTGTAGTGCATTTAACTGACTAATAACCCCCAAACATGAAACCATTAGAAAATAACCATATTGCAGTGCTCCGGGTTGACAATTCCTGCAGGCCTCCTGCAGCCAGCAGAACCTGTCAGCCCAAATCTCTCCCTGTGCTTTCTTTCCAGATCCTGTGTGCAGCCATGGAGACCAACAAAATCCTTCTGAACATTGACAACAGTCGGATGACGGCTGATGATTTCCGAGCCAAGTGAGCCCTGTGCTGGGTTGGGGATAGGGGAAGGAAGGGGTGGGCACTGAGGTGCTGTGGGGCTGAAACCTGCCAGCCCTGCTGCTGTATTAAAGCACAGATCTCTGTGCAAGGCAATGCCCGCAGCATCACGTGCCTGAAACAAGAGAATTTGGTCCTAATTTCGTCCCTCACACTCAGTTCAAGCACTTGCAGTGCTTTGCTGGCATGTTGAGTTCCTGTTCCTGTGCCTAAGGTATGAGACTGAGTGCAGCCTCCGGCAGAATGTGGACGCGGACATCTGCAATCTGCGCCCTGTGCTGGACCAGCTGGCCAGCTGCAAGGCTGACCTGCAGCTGCAGTGCGAGGCCGTGACCGAGGAGATGTGCTGCCTCAGGGCGAACCACGAGGAGGTCAGACACCCCTCACCCTAAAGAAATCTGCGGGAAGAAGGGAACTTCCCCCAGGTGGGAACATGACCATCCCGGTGTGTGCTGTCTGCAGGAAATGAGCTGCCTGAGGAAGCAAGCGACCGGAGATGTGAGCGTGGAAGTCAATGCCTGTCCCGGCCCAGACCTGAGGAAGATCCTGGAGGAGCTGCGCTGTCAGTATGAGACGCTGATGGAGCGCAACCGCAAGGAGACAGAGCAGTGGTTTGCCTGCAAGGTACGGTGCGGTGTGCGGCTCTGCCCTCTGCCTGCTGAGGGAGAAGTGAGAGATCAGTGCTTCTCCACTTCCTGGCAGTGTCTGGAAAACAGCAGTTCCAGCTAGGAGAAACTCAGTCTGGTTCCACAGCCCCATTGCAGCGCTCTTCTGCTGGTGGCTGAGGAGCTGCAGTGCTGTGGGGTCATGGGGCATGTGGGGCCTGGGCTGGGAACACGTGGGGGCTGCAGCACAAGCAGACGTCTGGGGCTGTGGGGTGGGGTGGGCAGGGGACACAGCGCTCCTTCTGACCTCAGGTGGAAGAGGTGAACCTGGAGGTCATCACCAGCAGCCAGGAGATAGAGTCGAGCAACAAACAGGTCACGGAGCTGAGACGCCAGCTGCAGGGCCTGGAGATCAACGTGCAAGCCCAACTGACCATGGTGAGTGACGCACAGTTCTGTCTCGGCCACCAGCTCCCTGCAGAGAGCTGCAGGAGCAGAACCGTGTGGATGGCTACACTGGGACAGCTCTGCAGTGGGATCCCTTGATAAGAAGTCCAGGCTGCCTGTGACAGCTGTGTAATCCATCCTCCTTTTTGTTGCTTCCACACTCAGAAAGAAAACCTGGAGTCCTCTCTGGCTGAGACAGAATGCCGCTACAACAAATACCTCACTGAGCTGCAGAGCCAGATCTCCTGCGTGGAGCAGCGGCTGGCAGAGATCCGGGCGGAGATGGAGTGCCAGAACCAGGAGTACAAGAGCCTGCTGGACGTCAAGTGCCGCCTGGAGCAGGAGATCCACACCTACCGCTGCCTGCTGGAGGGCGGGCAGCAGGACATCATGTATGCAGGCTGCAGGCAGAGCCGGGCACAGTGACATCCCTGGGCCGTCACTCACAGGGATATGAAAACCTGAGATACAAGTGGTAAAAGAACACAGTGGCGAGGAACCAGCAGAGCCCTGCTTCCAGCCAGGGCCGGGAAGCCAACCGTGAGGAGCTGAGCGTTTGGCTCTGACCAACGTCTGACCGTGAGCTCCTTCTCTCCCTGGAAGGGGGTCAGCCTGCGCCAGCCCTGCCCTGCGCTGTGGGGCGGCTCCTGCTGAGCTGGGGAAGGTGCTTCGTGACAGCTGTCATTTAGCTGAGTCCTGCTGGCTCTGCACTGATAGACAGGATTAGGGACGGGCAGTTAAATTCCCTGAAACAATAAATTATCTAAACGTTTTCAGTTTCACACGACAATTTTAATTATGGTTTGGGGAAATTTAATTTGTATGCAAAGCAGCTGGCTCTTCCCTGCTTTCCATGCACTGAGATTTTGAAACAGAGAGGCGCTGTCTGAGCCTCCAGCGCCCCGCAGGTGGAGGTGTTTTAATGGGGGTATCCCAAAGAGGGCTCTCCAGTCCCATGTGAGCTACATGAAGCGTCAGCTCTCATTCCCAAAGCTCAGCTGCTGCAGTGTGTGAACAGCACTGTTACAAGTGATGGAGTCACTGTCCCTGGAGGTGCTCAGGAGATGTGTAGATGTGGCACTTGGGGACGTGGCTGGGCACTGTGGGGATGGGTTGGTAGCTGGATTTGGTGATATTAGAGGTCTTTTCTATCCTGAATGACTCTATGGTCCCACAGTCAGGGTGTTCTCCAAAGTGGGACTGAAGAGCTGCAGGGGGAGTCAAGGCCTTCCCAAGCCATTCACCAGGGACAAGCATGCTTGGGGAAAGAGGGAGGAGAAATGCGGTACAAGAGGAAGCGGGGGTATGAGAAGGACAGGGGGGTGCGCAAAGAAAACTCCAGACAAAGCCATGCTGTCCCTGAGCAGGACACTGCAGACAGGATACGTCCCTTGGAGGGCTCCCAAAGAACAACCCCCAGGAAAAGTAAAGCAAACTAGCGGGCAGTGCTCAGCTCCACGCGCAGCACCGGTGGGATGGGAGGTACGCATGGAACCAAGCGGAGGGGACCCAGCACTGCGCTGCCCGCTGCCCTTACCTGGGACGTGCCGGGATCCACGCGCTTGCCCCTGATAAAACTGTGCCACTACTGACACAGCCCCGAACCTGAGAAACAACTTCTACAAATAAGGAATTACACGGGTATTTGGAAACACGTTACACAGATCGTTGTGCTGCAGCAGGGATGTCTGCACTGGGGAGAGCTCACGCTGGGAGCGGAGGTTGGAGGTGACGAGGAGGAGCGATTTGGGCTGCAGGGAGCGCAGGGCGGCCGGACGGGCAGCCTTCTGCTGGAAGGGACTTTCGGGCGAAAGTCAAGCTTTCATTAAAGAGGGCGTGTGTTAATATAATCTAATATAAGACAATTTGCAGCACCTTTTGAGGTATTATGAATGTGTAGCAACAGGATAAAATCAAGAACAACAAGTTTTCCCAAATAATACTGAAGTAGTAATTTGAAAGCAAAGCAGTGCTGGACCTGACCCGCCCTTCTGCCAGGGGAAGCGATTCCAAGAGAAAATGCTAAATAAGGAACTATGAAAGCATCTAAAAAGAAAAAGCAAGCAGGAAGAACCTGCTGGCAGCGTGCGGGCAGATAAAAGGGCGAGACAAATTAATACGTGGGAGAAAGAGGTTTTGGAAGTCAGATGCAGTAAACAGACAGAAAAAAAGTGGTGGTGGTCTGTTGAACAGAGAAAGGAAAGGCAACAGCCAGAGGAACCGCGCTGTTATGCTGCTGTGCTCACTGCTGTGCTGTGGCCCCTTCCCTAACAGCAGGAATGGGGGGGGTCAGGGGATGAGCTGCACCAGCAAAGTGCGACAACAGATCCCCGAGAAGTGATCTGCACAGCCGTGAGACGTCGGTGGGAAGAAACCAGACAATCAGATCTGCAGAGTGAGCGCTGGGAGCAGCCGGGAGTGCAGGGCTGCACTGCACACGCACTGACACTGATTGCAGGCGTTAGAATCGTGGGCCGTGAGTTGCTGTATGGCACAGGCTCTAATTTCCCCATAAAAGTCTGTTCCATGAAGCACACAGACAGGTGAGCCTCACCCACAGCCCTGTCACTGTCTATGGAACTTGTACTTGAGTTTATTGGGTTGTGTAACATTTGTAAAGAGTTATGTACATCAGTAACGTACTATTGTAACGAGCAGATTTCTTGGCCTGCTGCACCAAAAAACTTCATTTACACTGCCTGCAAGACCCACACCCTGGAGACGCATTGCAAGTAGCAATGTTTTAGTGCAAGTATTAAATAAAGGCACACAGAGTTCTCAGGGCCACAGATAGCCCACACTCGGGCTGCTTATGGGGTCTGGGCTCTGTCAGGACCTGCCAGGCTCTGGCAGCAGCACCGCAGGTCACAGCTGGAGATCTCTGCAGCTTCCTGCTGCCATCAGTCCCCATCCGGCCCAACACGAATTCCCTCACGCTCTGCTCTGCCCCGAAGAGCGGCTGTGCTCCCAGTGGTGCAGAGGCTGTGCAGTGCACTGCGCTCGAGGCCGGCAGGCGCTCAGGGAACTGAAAGCCCTCGAGGTGTGGATCAGGCTGGGAGCTGCAGCAGGAGGAAATCCAGCTGAACACCTCGGCATCATGCTGAGCCTCACTGCTGCCACGAGCCCAGAGCTGAATTGGAGATGTGAGCAGTCTGCAGGAAAGGACTGACTGCCTTCCCCAGCTCTCTCAGAGCGCCGCACCGCAGCCCACAGCGCTTCCAGCTGCCTCCCAGCACCGCCGATCAGCGCGGGGGATGCAGCTCTGACTCACAGCCCCACAACATCACAGTCTGCATCTGAAAGCTGGGAGTGCGAGGTCTGGAGCCGGCTTAGTATCACTTCAAAGCAGGTTTTAATAAGTGATCCCCAATGGCTATTATGCAAATCATTACTCGTAATTACAAGTGACAAGATAACATCGTATTCCAGAGAGGTTGCACAAACATCACTGAAGCAATGCTTATGAAAGCAAAGTTCTGTTTGTGTCTCCTTGTTGACACGAGGAGCGCTATCAGTTTGATAAGCAAAGCGAGCAAAATGTGGAAGAGACGGTGGCACGGCATGCACGGCTGTGTGCTGGGATCACCACAGTGCCACTGCCCTTACAGACCTTGGCACCATCTCACAGCAGTGCAGCTACAGCCCGGTACGAGTCCTGTAGTAAGATGGATCCAATCTTGGCTGGTGAATGTGACTCTGCAGCCCGTGGGGCTCTGAGCCAGGATGCATAAAAAGCGCCCAGCAGTGACACCAACCAGTTTGCCGTGTGCTGTAAGACCTCCTGCTTCTGCCATTGGTGGCTGAGGACACGAGCCAGCTGCAGTGCTCCATATCTGCAATGTGCCTGCTAAACTGAGACTCTGAAAGGGAAAAAAGGCGACCCAAGCCCAGAGCGCTGCTCTCTTCTGCTGGGCAACTTCTGAAAACCAACGCAGCAGAAGCAAAGCTCCAAGCAATCCAGACACTATATTAATTTCTGCTGGCTCTCACAGCCACACCCTGTCTTCAATTACATTCCTCAAAATGTCTGACGAAAGCCAAATTTATTCCCTATCCTCCTTTTTGCTCATGATTTTCACTCCGATGAGTCTGGGCTGTGTGGGGAGCAGGGAGATGTGCTTCCAGGGGGAGGATGGACTCGTATTTCAGGCGCTGCAGTCGGCAGTCTGAGCTCTGAGGGACTCCAGCGCAAGGTATTTCTCTGCACCCTATGAATAATGAATATTCTAGGATGCTGCCAGCCTTAGGTAGGCGTTTCTTATCACTTTTGATCTAAACAAAGAAATAAATGAGCTCACTGGAGAGCAGAATCCTAACGTATGCTCATGAGAAGATGATCACATTTACACATCCTTGGGGTCATTTGTCACTGCAGTGCCACTAGCAGAGAAGGGGGAGCGCATTGGTGTGGTGTCCCCTGCCCTCGTGCCCAGGTGACGGCTGCTCTCAGGGCTGCCCGTGGGCTGTCACAGATTTATCCCAGCGGCTTCTTTAACTGTGCACGGGACATCCTCAAATGGAAGGTTGCCTGTGAGTAAGAGTGGCTGGAAATTCCACGCCGCAGGGAAGAGAAGCCTCTGTCCCTCGAAGAGCAGGATGTCCTCTCATTACTGCAGTCTGCTGGACAAAGGCACCTGTGCTGGCTGAGCCAGTCCTCCCCGCGCTCCCCAGCTCTCCTGCCCAGCCGGGGAGATGCTGTCCCAGCAGTGATGGTCGGGCCAACGCACTACTGCTCTGACAAACACAGGCAGTAAATGTGGAAAGCTTTCCTCCTTTTCCTTTTGTGCTCAATACAATTTTGGTTGTTGGCGATGGCAGTGACCTGCTGGATCTCATCACAGTCGGGACAGGGAACCCCATGAATCGCCATCACGCCTTTCCTGCGAGTTCCTTCTTTACCTATGGATGGCACAGACTGAATGATGACAGCAACAAAAAATAACTTCAGAGAGGCACCTCAGTCTGTGTGACACCCGGACCAAGGGGCAGGCAGGAACTTCCAGTGCTTTGCAGACTGTGAGCAAGTTGAGTTCCTGGGCTGGCGTGACAGAAGCATGGGCTATGGATGATGTGACTGGAGAAATCTCGCAGCAGAGGTTCCTGAGCCCTCTGCCTGTAATTGCGCCGGCTGGCAGGCATCAGCACCGCGACACCCCGGCTCTTTTTGCTCCTATGGTCACCATTGTTCACGCTTTTCAGAAGTGTAAATTTAAATTAACTGCCCACTTTGATTCCACGCAGTCTACTGTAGCACATGATACAAAAATGTTTGCTGGACTAAGAATAAAATAAATACAGATTAATAAAAGATAAAAGGGACTTTGATGTTATAAATACCAATGCTGCTGCTTTGTACATAATCTAGGGCAACTTCTTTTCTTGACTTCTTGTAAAGTTTGCATCACACAAAAAGCTGATGACTCATAAAACATTATTTTACTTTTTGGAATAAGCTGCTGACATGTAAAGTATCTTCCTTGTGAACTGGGATTTCTAGAGGGAAACTGCCTATGGGTTATTTATTCCTGGCATAAACAGCAAGACTAGCCAGCCCCGTGGGAAGAAGAAACACCCCAGAGGTGGCACCCGCTTGGAAGGTATAAATAGGGATCTGCGGCGGCGACCAACCTGCAGTCTGATTCTGTATCACGCTGTGCATCTTGCTTTGCGCTTTGGGCTGGATTTGCAGCTGTCCTCACAATGAGTTGTAGTATTAAGCAGACAACCGGCTCTCTCAGGGGCAGGACCAGCGGTGGCAGCTGTGTTATTGGTGGTGGTGGTGGTGGTGGAGGAGCGCGGATTTCCTCGGTCTCCTCTGGAAGATACACGACCTGTGGGATAGGCGGTAGCCGAGGGTTCTCTGGGAGAAGCTACTGCAGTGGTGTGAATTACGGAGGAGGACTGAGCAGCGGCAGTCTGGTCGGTGGGAGCTATGGAGGTGGCTTAGGAGCCACTGTCCTCGGAGGATGCTCAGGCATTGGATTCAGCGGTGGCAGTGCCCGCTTTGGTGGTGGCATTGGAGGTGGCCTTGGTATTGGCATTGGTGGAGGGGTAGTTGGAGGGGGTTTTGCTGGTGATGGCATTCTTCTTTCTGGTGACGAAAAAGTCACCATGCAGAACCTTAACGACCGCCTGGCTTCTTACCTGGACAAGGTGAGGTGCCTGGAACAAGAAAATGCTGACCTGGAGTGCAGAATCAGGGAGTGGTATGCCAAGCAGGGCCCCTTTTGTGAGCCGCGGGACTACAGCTGCTATTACAAAGAGATAGAAGATCTTCAGAACCAGGTAACATCACTTCTCAGCTGCTTCCTCGCTTGTAAACTTCTCCCACGCGGTTGCTTCACAGCTTAATGCAGCTATTGAGAGTAACATTTCACTGCTGTAAAACACTCCTCGTAAACAGACATTAAGACAACTGCCTGCAGAGAGCCCTGGAGCTCAAACGTAAAAGTCTTGAGAGTTTGGATTGTTTCCATTGCTTTTATTCATCGCTTATATTTGAAAGGGAAAGTGTTGTGAGCATGGAGTACATCTGGATTGGCTCAGCAGTCTGTCTGCGTTACATTTTGCCAAGGTGTTTGAGTGGATGATTGCCAGGAGAACGACTGCATGAGAAATAAATAACAAGCCGTATGAGCTTTTTCTGTCATTCATCTCGCAGAATTCCAATTAAACATTGCTTCCTCTATTTACACATTTACTCTTTCACACAGAACTGGGAAGTTTGGACACCTCATTAAAAGTGAGAACAAAGAAAGCATTGCCAGAATAAAGTTAAAATTAAAAAGGTTTTTGCAGAGCATGTGTTTGGCTAAACTTCTAGGGTGCCAACACAGAGAGAAGAAAGTGAAAGGAATCCAAGAAACAGACAGAATGAGACAGACCTATAATTAAGTCTTGGAAAAGCTTTTATATCTCTTATCCATTAAAGTAAGATTTAGACTTAAAAGGTTGGGAGGATCCCAGCAGGCGCTGGGCAGCACTGATAACGCCTCCCTGTCTGCACCCAGACTCTGCTTCAGCCTTTTAATGCCTCCCCAGTGCTGTGCTGGATGCTCACACCGTCCTGCTGTGCTCAGCCAACAGCACTCAGAGCCTGGGGTTTGGTCTGCTGCACTGCATGCGCTGCAGCCCGAGGGGATGGGGAAGAGGCTTCAGGAGTGACCATGGAACTCTCTTCTTTTCCAGATTGTCTGCGCAACCATAGACAACAACAAGATCATTCTGAACATCGACAACAGCCGGATGACAGCCGATGACTTCCGAGTGAAGTGAGTGCTCCTGGTGCTCAGCAGGCTGTCAGGATGCGGCTCAGGGTTGCAGGCTGTGCAGAAGGGCTCCTGCAGCCAGAGCTGCCTTCGTGTCTGGGCAACAGCACAATTCTGCATGCAGATGAGAGCTGTGCAGGAAGCACCAGCAGGTTTTGCACAGGGAGCAGTGCAGGCTCACTCGGCTTCTTAAGGGAGGTTTTTGTTTTCCCTTGTTAGAGCATGGAAACGTGGAGAGTGACCCCTCCACTAAGCTGTAGAGAAAGTGGGTTGAGGGCAGAGCTGGGAAGGGGATCCTCAGACCGCTTCCCTCAGCATCCCGGGAGGCTGGTTAGGAAATGGCTGTAAGAAAGGCGCCTGCAGAAAAGAGCAGATGATGGGGTCGGATGCTGACTGCTCTCTCTTGCCTTCTTTCTCACTCAGGTACGAGACGGAGCTGGCCCTTCGCCAGAGCGTGGAGGCTGACATCAACGGGCTGCGCCAGGTCCTGGACCAGCTGACGCTCTGCAGGTCCGACCTGGAGGCACAGCTGGAGTCACTGCGGGAGGAGCTCTGCTGCCTGAAGAAGAACCATGAGGAGGTAGGCTGATGGCCCCCGCCCAAAGCCTCCCTTCACTCAGGACCTGTGCTCTCCCTCCCTTTGGCTGATGCTGCAAAGGGCTTCTCTTCCCCTGCCACACCGCTGGATGGAGGTGGCACAGGGAGCCGGGAGCCGGCAGTGCCCCCAGCTGGGATCCTCCCTGCTCTCCCTGGTGTTTTCCTTGCTGCTGAAACCTGATATGGTTTCTCCAGGAAATGAACTGTCTGAGGAAACAGTCGACTGGAGATGTGAGTGTGGAGGTCAATGCCTGTCCTGGCCCTGACCTCAGGAAGATTCTGGAGGAGATGAGGTGCCAGTATGAGACGCTGATTGAACGCAATCGCAAAGAAGTGGAGGATTGGTATGAGTGCAAGGTGAGCAGAGTTATTCAGCTGTGACTTTTCCAGGCTATGGTTTCACAGCAGTTTACCTTAGGTTAAATCCACACATCTGTAACAGTATTTGGCACTGATTTTGACTGCCCAAGTGCCACAGGGGATGCTGCCTCTGCGCGTCCCTTTGGGTTGAGAGAGTTCACCCAAAGTGTTCTCATTTCATGCTTTTTGCTACCTCCACTGCTCTTCGCTTAATCCTTAGCCTGAGTTACAGTGAAACATCCCCTTAAGAACTTTGCTCTGCCTTGGTGATTTGCAGATCGAGGAGGTGAATCGGGAGGTTATCACGAGCGGTCAGGAGGTGGAGACGTGCAACAATCAGGTCACCGAGCTGAGGCGGCAGCTGCAGGCGCTGGAGATCGACCTGCAGGCTCAGCTCAGCCAGGTGCGTGCACAGCTCACAGCTGCAGCTCTGCTTCAGGGCAAGATCCTGCAGTAAAATGCAGCTTCCTCATGCCCGTATTTCTGTTGTGCCACCTGTCACCCTTCAGAGGGACAACCTGGAGTCCTCTCTGGCTGAGACAGAATGCCGCTACAACAACCACCTCGGTGAGCTGCAGACTCAGATCACGTGTGTGGAGCAGCAGCTGGCGGACCTGCGGGCGGAGATGGAGTGCCAGAACCAGGAGTACAAGATCCTGCTGGACGTCAAGTGCCGCCTGGAGCAGGAGATCCACACCTACCGCTGCCTGCTGGAGGGCGGGCAGCAGGACCTTATGTGAGTGCACCTGAGACAAGGGACACTAAAATGCCTTTGTTACGCGTATTTTAGAATACCCAAGCGTTGTCACAGGAAGAGAGCTCGCTGCAGGAGTCAGCCACGTTTATGCCAAAGACAAAAACAGACCAAGAGCAAAGGGTCAACGCACAAACTGTAGTTCTAATTTATCCGCCATTCCCTTCACTAAAATTTCTTTTCCTTTCCACTCAGTCAGCAAGGAGGAATTGGTCAGTTGTCGGGTCTAGGAGGAGGAGTTGCACGAACAGGAGGAATAGGAGGAGGAGGAATCATCCGAACAAGCCACACGTACACTTCGTCTGCCCAGATGCCATCCTGTGCAGCTGCGGAGATACAAGGTGAGGGCTGCAGAGCTCTGCTGGGCTTCAAGCCCTCTCTGCTCGACTGCAATGCTACCAGATGGGAGGGGGCAGACGGGCAGGGAAGGACAGAGTCGGAATACAGGCAAGGTACAGACAGCAGAGAACAGGGAGAAAGGACTGGTCTGAAATCTAGGGCAAAGGAACGAGCAGGAGAAAGGAGTGCCCTGAAAACCAAAAGAGAAGCAGGAATTTTGGGATTTT